>NC_056744.1:456644704-456662204 GCF_019279795.1 Protopterus annectens | reverse complement strand
GCGCCTCTTTGGCCCTCTTCAAAAGGAACCTTGATGATTGGAAGGGAGATAGAAAATTCACCCCGGGGATCATACCAGTCGCCCTGCTAGACAGGGGCCTGGAGAAGTAAATATTGTGGGAAGAAATATCCAGGGAATTGTTATGGCTAGGCTTGCATAGGCCCTAGGGCCAATAGCCTAGTACCAACCTATGAACATTATATATGATAAAAATGCTTAGGACATTATTCTAGTGTTTCATTGGTCTAAAAGTTTTGAATTTGCTGATGTCATGTATAAACAGAGTGTTTTTAATACTTTTGTCTGAGGAAGTTTGGAGATTGTTCTAAACGAAAGCGCTTACAAAAATTGTTTTATCTTGATTCAACTTGTTTGACTGAGCTGCATTTTCCAGTACTGGTTCTGCTGTGCTGCCTTTTTAGTCAGGTTCCTGGTTTGTTGGTGTTTGTAAGCAGACATCTCGGACTGTCTTGTTAATGATAATGTCCAGAACTGTAATCCAAGCCAGATGGCTAAAAAGAAGAAACCAGCAGAACTTTAAAGATACATTTCGTTAGCGCTTTCATTCACAAAATATGTGAACTTTTTCAGACAAAGTATACTTGTTTCATTATAATTTAAATAAAACTAGTCACATCCTTTCCTGAGCCTACATAAGTTTTAAAGGTATATATGCCAATTTATAAAAAAAAAACAGCCACAACTGTAAAAAACTTTAAAGGGAGTCTATGTTAAAAAAAATATATATTAACAGAAAACATACATGCATATATATGCAAAAAAACAAACTGTATATATAGATGTACATAAAATAAATTGTTTATACACACACACAAAAAAAAAAAATATATCACCTGTCAAGTGATTTTAGTTTTCAAAATACATTTTAAAATTACTGTGATCGTTCAAACCAGAATGAACACGAGCACCGAGTTTCAGCTGCCACAAACATTCCCTTTACTCAAACTTCAACGACCAAGGGCCACCCCTAACATCCTTCTTTACTTGCTCAATGACCAAGAATAAAAAGGTATGCCCTGGGTTTGCGACAGTGTGACTGGCCAGTGCACTGTTTAAATTTGACTTCGCTATTTCATACTGGTGTTCGTAAACGCGCTGCCTCAAGTGTCTCTCAGTTTTTCCCATGTAGAAACCACAACATAACTGGCACCTAGCCAGGTAAACACCACCAGTGGTGTCAGAATTATATTTCCCATGGATGGCGTATTTAGTGTTATTGATGCTAAACCTATTGATGGTGTCAAATTTACAACTTGTGCATCTCCCACATTTATACAAACCACCACTTGGAATATACAAATATTTAGGGCTTTCCAAAACCATCTTTAAGGTCAGACCGCTCTTGAAAACCACCTTGAGGAAGTCTCCCTAGTCTAAGCTTCATAGCTGTATCTTCACTGATCATTACCCAGTTTCTCGTGATATCACCCAAGGCTTGATCATCAATAGAAAAAGTAGTAATAAAACTGGTAGTAAAGTCAGTTTTGTTAGAACTCTGTTCTACATTCAAGCTAGTAATCCAGTTATTAGACATAGCCACAGGTAGTCTCCATTGCCCTGCATGCAATATTATACCCCCGTTTCTCTCTTGATAGTGACTTCAGCTATAACCTAGTCTACCAGATGAGGGGGATAAGCCCTCTTCAGAAACGTATTGCTTGGGAAGCTGCATTCTTCATGAAAGTTAGTTTCCAAAGAGGACATCCTAGCCGCCTTTATAAGTTGTCCTTTAAGGATTGCCTTCTTTTGGTGGAAGAGCCATGACCTCTCGAAATGCAGAAAAAGCATTAGAGTATGTGGGTTTTCTATATATCTTAGCCACATACGTCTTATTGGGTATGTCCTTGGATATTACGACATCTAAAAAAAGGAAGAGTCAGATGCAAAAATTAAAGGTGAATTTCAAAAAGGCGGTGAAGGTAGAGATGTGATTAACAAACTGCCAAGCTGCTGTATGCCCGCCTTTAAAAATTCCAAAAATATCAAAAATATCAAGTTAACGGGTATACCTACCAATGTACCCCGCTTTTAAACATTTCATCCTTGAACAGATATTCAAACTCCCAATGTGCCAGCACGCAGTTGGCGAAACTCCCTCCACAGGGTGACCCTGTGGCTTTTGTAGGTAGTATTCGTTTTTAAACAAGATGTAGTTACTGGACAAAATAATGTCCAAGAGGAATTCCACCAGGTATGTCTCATCATTATCAGCACCTTTCCTTTGTAGGTGTTCCCGGACCCAACCTATGCCGAAATGTTGTGGAATGACTGTGTAGAGGTCCTTAATTTCGATGGTCAGAAAACTGTAAGATTCAAACTGCAAGAAATTAAGTCTCTCTAAGAAATTCCATGATCATGGCAAATGTGTCTCGTTCACCAAGTACTTCTTTAACGTCAGGTCACCAAATTTAACATAGGTGTAGGTGATGGACCGTCTACCATCCACTATAGGGTGCAAGGGGGAGGGGGGTTGTCCAGGTCTTCAACTATTTTCGGTATTCCCAAAAATCCATGGAGTCGGGGGAGACACAATGTCTAGATAATTGTAGGTATCTATATCGATGCTGGCCTCAATAAACAAGTCATTCAAAAAGTCTCTAATTCTACAAATATGCTCCACTGATCTCATTTAACGAGGCTTTGACATAAGCATCAGTCTCCAAGATACACTTCACCCTACATATGTAGTCACCCTCATCCATAAAGACCAGGCCTCCCCCCTTATTAGGTTTCATGACCTGGTGCAGTTCAAGTGCCTGCAAAGCTGTCCTTTCATCCCCTGACATCTGTACTAAATTGATGCGATTTATTTAGAAGGTGTCTAATCTTTAACTCACACATTTTTTCATACACCAACAGTATAAGATGTAAGGGTGGGTTAAAATTGCTTAAAACTCTACAAGTGTCATTATACAAACAATTATTGCCAAAAACAAATTCATATTCACCTTCCGTACAAACATTTTAAAAGGTCCATTAGTGTTCTGGCCAAGTCAGCATGTGCACTTGGAACAAAGCAAAGACACTTAGCCAAAACATCAACTAAACTATGTGGCACATCATAGAAAGAATGAATAGTTATACATTTTAAAGTCACCTATAGAGTTCACTAAAACATGTAAATTAAGTTCATTGGATTCGCTGTTATTCACCAAAGGGGCCTCCACGAAGGCCAACTCCTCCATCTGTTTGCATTTTCTCTGGCTTTGGCCTTGGGAAGACCCACCCTCATCCCTGGTTGGCTCCTCGCCCAGTCAGTCTGAAAAATTCCGTCGTTTTGAAGTGTTGTTTTGTTGTCATTCCCTTATACGCTCACTGTGTCGGACAGGTAAACCCTCTCCCTTGTTGTCGATAGGGTTGCCAGTTTAAAAGTCATTAACTTCGGTGTCCCCAAATCCCTCATTAAGGTGACCAAAATGTGTTAGCCACCCTTCAGCCTGAGTCTGTGAATGGGGGGAGGGGGGATAAGCTGTCCCATGGTCATAATTATGCTTAGCCCTATTCAATTTCTTTAACTTAACCTCCAGAAGTTTACCCAGGCTGCTTTCAATGCTGTACAAAATATGACAAAAAAAGAAGTTATGTCTTACCATAACGTTCCCTCTGTGTTGTAGATCTTTATTCATTCATTACTGTTAGGACTTCGGTTCCGTCCTCGGAACAGACACGGCAGTTTCCAAGCTCGCACCAGCCAAAAACTCTCAGCTAAGACCTACCCATAATGCCCCTCTCAGTCTCTCCAGATAGAGTTTGCCCACCCCAATATTAGAGAAAAATAGTAAGAGAAACACAGGAGGCTCTGTGAGCACATACCCTAACCAGGATTTCCTAAAGTTCGCCAGGAGTCCAGGCAGGCAGGAGGAGGGTGGGAAGTAATGAATGAATAAAGATCTACAACACAGGTGGAATGTTATGGTAAGACATAACTTCTTTATCTGATGTTGTAAATCTTTATTCATTCCTTACTGTTAGGACAGAGTCCCCAGCTACTAGAGTCCTGGGTGGCCCTAAGGAAGGATATTCCCAAGCACCATAGAACCAAAAGATGCTCATTCCCAAGCACCATAGAACTAAAAGATGCTTGTCCCCTGGAGGTCAAATCCAATTTATAATGGGTGATAAAAGTATGAGGTCCTGCCCAAGTGGCTACTTCGCAAATATTATCCATAGAGGTTCTGGAATGAAAAGCCACACAAGTAGCCATCGATCTAGTAGACAAAGCCTTTATTCTGGAAGGCAAGGATAGCTTATTCTGATGGCAGCTAAAAGGTAATACCGTTTCTAAGCCAGGAGGAGAGTCACTTTGGAGACTTCCTGCAAAGGCCACAAACAACTGATCCGTTTCCTGAAAGATATAGCCTTGTCTAAATAACAATGAAGCTGCCTATGAACATCAAGGGTGTGCAACAGATACTCCCCTCTGTTAGAATGTGGAGGGAAGAAAACCGGCAGGTCATGGAGGGAAGAAAACCGGCAGGTCAATAGGATTGGTTAATGGAAAAACCAGAAATGACCTCAGGGAAGAAAGAAGGGTCAGTACAAAAGGAATACTCTATCCCTGTGGAAGTTCAAGTAAGGTCTCTCGACACTCCAGGCCTGCAACTCAGATACTCTTCTCGTCGAGGTAAGTGCTACTAGAAGTAGACTTCCATGACAAAAATTTTATATCACAAGAACCAAAAGGCTCAAAAGGAGGGCCTGTTAGTGACTGAAGTACCAAGGTCAAGTCCCAGGGTTCTATTGGGGGGGGCTCGACATGTAATACTCCTTTCAAAAAGGTCCTGCACAAGCAGCGTGACATAGATTACCAAATCCATTATGAAAATTTGAGATAGCTGCAAAATGTACAGTGATAGTCGATGCCGAGGCTCCTGAATGTATAAGAGTTGTCTGGTATTGTAGGATCTTTTGAATAGGCATAGAGAAAGGATCCAAGTTCTGATCTTTGCCACAAACAGAGAACCCAGTACATTTACTAGATTCAATTTTCCTGTGTGAAGCCAGAAGAATTTCACAAATGGAAGATGAGATATCAGGCAGCCTGGCAATCATTAGAAGTGGAGGAACCAAGCTGTGAGCTCGAGGCTGTGGAGATCAGTCCCCGAGGATGTGATAGCAGACAATGGGAACGATCCAGGATCCATGGGCTGTGAATCAGATGAGGCTATAGGAACAGGAACCAGACCTGACTGGGGCAATGAGGATCACTTTGCTTCTCAACCTCTGAGCTTTCTGGAGGACTTTCGGGATGAGGGGAAAAGGCATACAGTAGACCCGGGAGCCAAGTGTCCCTCAGTTGTTCCCCCTGAGGGGGGGGGGGAAATCAGGGCAAAGTAGCTTCTGCATTTGTTTAAAGGGGAAGAAAACAGATTGCAGCAAGGCTTGCCCCAGCGGCGGAAAATCCGATCCGTTATTACAGGATTGAGGGACCACTCGTGAGGCATCAGGATGTTCCAACCTTATTGCGGACAATCTGAGCAGGAACTCACGGGAATGTGCATTGTTATAAGAATGAGGTTGGAAGCTATGAGAACTGCCCCAAGTTCCAGGACACTTGCATGCAAACTGGCCGCCATGGGGGATCATGTGCCTTGGACAGTCTTTCCCTGGAAATGCCCCCCCACCCTAACAGGGAAGCATCTATGGCCGCCGCGGCTGTGAGCTGGGGGAGACGGAACGGTCAACACCAAAGATTTGATTCTGACTTCATCCACCACAGCAATTCTTCCTTGCAAAGGTTTGTAAGACGTATCATGTGGGTCGAGTGGGTGAGTTAAGATTGACCATTGTGAAGCAAGGAGCCACTGTAGTATTGTCATGTGCAACCTCGCCAGTGGTACTAGAGTAATGGCAGCTGCCATGCAGCCTAAGAGTTGTAGTACAAGGTGTGCTAGTACAAAGGTCTGTGGAAGAAAGGCTTTGATTTGGTGTCTTATTTTCGAAAGCCTGTGAGGAGAGAGGGAAGCTTGACAGGATGTTGTGTCAAAGACTGCTCCAATGAATTCCAGTGTTTTTTGTTTGGGGCATTTGAGATTTGTCCTGGTTTATTGTAATCCCCAAGTGGAGAGCGAGTTCTTGAGTGTAAGAGGCAGAGGATTAGACGATTCCTGGTCGGGGCAGTAAGGAGCCAATCGTCTAGATGCGGAAACACCTAGAATCCTTGTAGAAGAAGATGAGCTACTACAACCGACTGCCATACATTTGGTGAACACTCGGAGGGGCTGTTGAGAGACAGAGTAGCAGTGCCCTGAAGTGGTAGTAATTGGCTCCCAGACGGAAGTGGAGAAATCTCCGAGAGCGGTGATCCATCTTTATGTGGTAATATGCGTCCTGGAGGTATCTAGAGCACATCCAGTTGTCCCTCCCTAAAAAGGGGAGAATGGACTGTACTGTGACCATACGGAATTTTTGAGGTTGGATAAATTTGTTCAATAGGCTGAGTTCTAGGATTGGTCTCCAGTCCCCTGTCTTTTTGGCACCAAAAACCTCGAGTAAAACCTGGATCCTTCCTGGTCTGGTGTGACTGGTTGGATGACTCTTTCTTAGCAGCTTTTCTATTTCTAAGGCTGCTACCTCCCTCTGACTGCATGGCACGTCATGGATTAGTTTGATGGGTCTGGGATTTAAATAGAATAGTATTTGGTAGCCTCTGGATATTATTCTCTGCACCCAGACATCGGTAGTAAAAAGTCGCCAGGCTGATAGGTGCAGAGAAAAATGACACCAGACTGCTTTCAGAGGAAAGCAATCAGGCCAGTGCTCAGAAGTGCTGGTTGGGTCGGCCGGAGAAGGAATCTCTAGTGCCCTGGTTATGCAGACTCCCTCTACCCCAAAAGAGGCATCTTCCAGATGAGTTGCCCCCTCTGCCACTGGGGGATTGTTCACCACGAGGGTCACAAAAAGATCCTTGGGATTTCTTGAACCACAATTTTCCTCCCCTCTGGTTCCTGGAGTTGGACCACTGGGGGGGGGGGGGGGGGTGTGTGTGTAAAAAACATGCCCACAGCAGAAGGTCTTTCAGTCTTCCGCACTTCGCACTAGTGTGTCTCGTACTTTGGGACCAAAAAGTGCAGATTCGTCGACAGGCGCGTTGATGAAAGAAGATTTACAGGGGTCTGCGAAATCACACAAACGCATCAAAGCATGGCGTCTCATGACAATGCATGATGCGGCAGCTCGAGCTGCCCCCTCGGTGGCATGAGATATCAAATGCATCGAGGGGTTCGAGATGGATTCAAGGGTAGCTAGCTAGCGAAGAGGCGACAGTCATACACCTCATCAGGCAGTACGCCCGCAAAAGAGGAAGACATTTCAGAGATTAGGTCTCTTTGGAGGAGAGTGAAGCATGCCAGATAGTTCAGCGACTGAATGGCAAAGGTCGCTGAAGCATAGGTCCGTTTCCCTAGTCTGTCCATGGCCCCAGACTCCCTGTTCGGTGGATGGACAGTGGAACTATCTTTTGAAAGTTCCCTCTCTTTGGCCGCTGCCATAACCATGGAATCAACCGTTAACTGCTTGGACCAGTTGGGCTGGTCTTCAGGGGTGGATAAAATTTTGTCTGGCCTCTGGGGGACAGGTTCTACGTTGTCAGGGGCCTTCCAGGCATGCTGCACGATCAGCTTAATAAGCTCATCCGCAGGTGGAGTCACTCAGGAAGTAGATGGCCAAGCACGGAAGGCCTGCAAGAACACAGGATTCCTCAGAAGAAGGGTTAGAGGACTTCCAGTCTCCCAACTGCTTGAGGATTTCGAGAAGGCCTCCAAATGAGACATCTGGGGGAGACAGTGGGGAACCTTCCACCTCCTCACAATCGGTGTCATCAGTGATAGATTTCTCAGGGGAATCAAGGTGCTTCCTCAGGCACCGTTTCTTCTGGGGTGGCTTCGGAGGAGGACTCCGGAGAAAGGGTTCCCTTCAAAGGGAAGTCTTGCAGCTCCCATGTGCCCAGGATCCCAAAGTAGGGGGTTGGGACAGCTGCATGCTAGAGGGGGGGTTCTGGTGACAATGTCATTGATGCTGAATGTGAGCCTGTGGAGGCAAGAACCCTCTCCATCACCTGGAAAGCAGGCCAGCCCAAGGAGGGATGGGAGCCCAGAACACAGGACAACCTTGGAACTGGGGTCACACCCCACCCTGAGGAGCTCCGAGAGGACTGGAAGCTGCTTGAGCCATGGACATAGACGGCACCAACGAAAAAATAGGCGCCTGGCTAGGTACCAAGGTGCAGACAGTCCAAACACTGGTCCGAGAGTGCACCGGCTCCAACGGAGCTGATGCAGCAAAGGTGGTTGGTGCTGACAGTGAAAACACTGCAGTCGGGGCCAGGACAGTATGCACCGGTGTGGACATTAGTACCAAGATCTCAGTGGCCTGGCTAGTTGCCAGAAGCTGGTCCACAACCCACACTACATCTAGTTCAGAAAGACTCCTGGTGGATCTAAAGGAGGCTGCTGAAGGAGAATCATGTCTTAAGGGGCTAAACCGATGCCCCAAAAAGGGTTGAACGTTGGAGAATATCTGGTTCTTCGAAGATACTCTACTTTAGGAACAGAGGTCATAGTCTGTGGAGCCAAAGAAGCTATCGGCACCATGGCGGTGGATGGTGCCAAAGCAGATATGGCTGTGAAAGCCAGTGTTGGAATCACGGACGGCACCGAAGCCGATGGTGCCTTGGCTGGAACTGAAACGTACAGTTGTGTACACTTACCATAAATGTAGATGTTAGAGTGTATTCACTGTTGCAGTCATCACACATGGGTTATCTGCCTGCAGGTAGCCTTCAGTTGGCCCAACTACCTGAGTCTTGGGATTTCTGCGTCAGATGCTATCACCTCTTCCATGACGCCAGGGGTATAAAACATGCAGCCGATGCCATTACATCAGTTTCTTGCCCTACAAGTCAGGAGCCCCCAAAATAGGAAGCTATTACATGGTGTGGAACACCTCCAGTAAAAAGTAAATACCCTTGCCATAAAGAGGATAGGTAAAAGTCAGGGGGCTGGAGGGAGGGAAACAGGACTGCAACAATGAATACACTTGAACATTTACATTTATGGTAAGTGTAAACAACTGTACTATGTTCTTAGTGTTTCACTGTTGCGGTCATACACTTGGGTTGATTCCCAAAGCTGAGGAAGGGTGGAGGCAGTCAAAAAGTGTTGGGGCTGGCTAGCAGGCCTTGTAAGACTGTAGCAAATCCAGCTCTGAATTTAGAAAAAAATAAGTAAGTGGTAATGCTTGGTGAAGGTGTGTACAGAACTCCAGGTTGCAGCTTCCAGGATGCCCCTGGTGAGGACCCCCCTGAGAAATGCTGCAGAGGTTTAATTAGCTCTAGTGGAATGAGTTCCGATACCCAGAGCAGTAGGTTTTCCATGGTGCTTGTAGCAGAAATGGATGTGGTGTGCTATCCATTTGGAAATGGTTTGCTTCGAAATGGCCTTGCTCACTGCCCCTGTAGCAAAGCTGACTAGCAGCTGGTCAGATTTTCTGAAAGGCTTAGTCCTGTCAAGCTAGAACCGGAGCGGTCTGTGAACGTCCAAGGAGTGCAGGATCCTTTCCCCTCTATTCTGAGGATTAGGGAAAAAGGTTGGCAAGTGGATGGATTGGTTTAAAGCCACACTGGATATCACCTTGGGCATAAAGGAAAGGTTAGTCCGGAGAGAAATCCCGTCAGCATGGAAACTAATGAAGGGCTCCACCTGCCATTAGTGCCTGCAACTCACTCTTCTTGCTGAAGTAATAGCTAGAAGTAAGGCTGTTGTTCAAGAGAGGAATTTTAACTCTGCTAGAAGCAGCAGGTTCAAAAAGGGGAAATGTGAGCTTTTCCAGTACAAAGTTAAGGTCCCAGGCTGGGGTGGAAGCTCTCCTAGGGGGGCCTTAAATTGTTAGCTCCTCTCAGGAACTGCTTGATGAGAGGGTGAGAAAAGAGAGGAGGCTCAGTATTATAATGAGCTGAGATGGCAGAGGCAGGAATCTTAATGGATGAGAAGGATAGGCCTCTGTGGAGCAGCTCTGCTAGGTAATCAAGGATTTGACATAAGTTGGGCACAGTTGTGTCCTTTCCTTGAGATGGACTCCAAGAACAATTATCTTTTTCACTTTTCAGCATAGGATTTCCTTGTACTAGGCTTTCTGGCCTCAAGGATGACATTTAGCACCTGTTTGCTGAGGGATGCTGGTGGTATATTCATGGGATAAGCCAAGCTGCAAGGTTTAGGGTTTGCAGCTGTGGATGCAAAATATGTCCCTCCTGCTGAGATGGCAGGGAAGGTGTCTGATGTAGGTGCCAGGGTGGCACTGCTGTCAGACTGCGTAGGAGTGGGTACCAGTGCTGGCGTGGCCAGTCTGGTGCAATAAGGATTGCTCTTGGCCTATCCTGTTTGATCGGGAGTAGTACTTTTGAGAAGAGGGGCAGAGGAGGAAAGGCATAAATTGAGAGGTTTTCCCATGTAAAAGATAGGGCGTCCACCTTCCAGGCTCTGCTGTAAGGGCTCCTTGTGCAAAATTTGTTCAATTGGTGGTTTTGGAGGGAGGCAAAAAGGTCCACCTCTGGAGTTCCCCACCTCTGGGTTAGAAGTTTGAATGAGATGGGTTCCAGTTTCCACTCTTGAGGCTCCAGCAGATTTCTGCATAATTCGTCTGCCAGTGACTTTTGCTTGCCAGGCAGGAACTGAGCTTGCAGGTGCACTTGGATGCACAAGGCTGTGTTCCACAGAGCCATGACTAACCTGCAGAGTGGGTAAGAATGAGTCCCAACCTGCTTGTTTATATACCACATAACTTTGGTGTTGTCTGTCTATCAGGAGCTGTCCTGGAAGGATAAGGTATTTGAAGACTGTCTGAGCATTCTGTACAGCTAGAATCTCTTTCTGAATGATATGCAGGGGAATTTGTTCTGGGCTCCATTTGCCTGCCATGTGAGCCCCCCATGCAAAGTCTGATGAGTCTGTTGCCAGGGTTTGGGCGGCGAGGGGTTAAGTGAAAGGAAGTCCCTTGTTGTGGTTGCATGCTTCTGCCCACCAAAGGAACTCTGCCCTTAGACAAGGTATGATAGGAATCACTGTTTCCAGGTCCTGAGAATATTGACACCAGAGAATAAGTACCATTGAAGTTTCCTCATATGCAGTCTTGCATATGGAATTAGTAGAACGCAAGAGGCCATGAACCCTAGAGCCTGCAGGATTTTCCTTGCAGACAGCTGGGTTCTGGTGACGATTTGAGCGAAGAAGTCTTTTAGATAGGCTTGTTTTTCTGAAGTAAGGAATGCCATCTGGGATGCTGTGTCCAAGCTTGCTCCCAGGAATACAATCTTTTGACTGGGGACTAGTTTTGATTTCTTTTCGATGGTGTAACCCCAGTGAGATTCGAAGGCTCTTTACAAATGTCAGGTGCTGCAATAGTATTTCCTGACTGACTGACTGTCTGCCTGAATCAGGCAATCGTCCAAGTAAGGGTATATTTGAATGTTTCTCTGTCGGCAATAGGCAATGGCTGGAGCCAGGCATTTTGTGAAGACTCTGGGAGCAGTGAATAAGCCAAAGGGTAGTGAAGAAAAAGTACAGTTTTGTACCTACCATAAATGTAGATGTCCGAACTGGATAGCATCTGCAGTCATAACAAGTGGGTTGTCCTGTCGTCAGGCAGCCCTTCAGTCGGCCGGATTCCAAAGTCCGGGTCCGGCTTCGGCTGATGTCGCACTCCACCCGACGCCATCTCTGTTGGTCTTGGGGTAAAAAGCCACCAGCCGACGCCATTTTCCTCAGTGTTTCTTGCCCCAGATGCCAGTAGCCCTCTTGCAGGCTAAAATTTGGATAGATGCCAATGTTTCCAAATAGATAGAGGTAAACACAACAATAAGCATGTATGTACATATACACAAACAAATACACCATAAAAGACTCCCCAACAGCTAGCTATTAGAAGGGTAAACACCCTAGGAGTACCACAGAGGGATGGAGGGAGGGTAATCCTGACTGCAGATGCTATCCAGTTCGACATCTACATTTATGGTAGGTACAAAACTGTACTATGTCCTTCATGGATGCATCTGCAGTCATAACAAGTGGGTAGAATACCATAGCCAACTAGGGAGGAGGATAAAAGTAGATTATGGTGTGTTTAGGATCCCTTGCAGTACAGCAGTGGCAAACCCTGCTCGGGATCTGGAATATAGAGGCAAATTATAATGCTTGGCAAATGTATGCACGGAGGTCCAAGTAGCCGCCTCAATAATGTCTTTGGTTGCCACTCCTCGTAAGAAGGCTGTGGTAGTGGCTGCTGCCCTTGTAGAATGAGGTCTTATGTTCTGTGGAATTGGTTTTCCATGGAAGGAGTAACAGAATCGTATGCAATTTCCTATCCATTTGGAGATTGTCTGTTTGGAAATAGCTTTTCCTTCCCTTCCTGTTGCATAGGCTACAAAAAGTTGGTCAGTCTTTCTGCTATTTTTTGTTCTGTCCAAGTAGTAGCGTAGCTGTCTATGTACATCCAAGGTATGCAGTATTCTTTCCCCTGTTTTGTGGGTTGGGAAAGAAGGTAGGTAGGTGGATTGCCTGGTTTAAAGACACTCTGGATACCACCTTAGGCATAAATGTAGGATTAGTCCTCATGGACACTCTATCTTGGTGGAAGATTAGGAAGGGTTGCACTGCCATTAAGGCCTGTAGTTCTGAAACCCTCCTTGCTGAAGTAATTGCCAGTAGGAAAGCAGTTTTCCATGACAGGTGTTGTAGGTCTGCTGTTGCTGCTGGTTCAAAGGGTGCTAGTGTCAACTTTTCTAGCACAAAGTTTAAATCCCAAGCTGGTAATGGTGGTTTCCTTGGAGGTTTTACATTCTTGATTCCTCTGAGGAATTGCCTGAGCAAAGGTGCTAAAAACAGGTGTATCAAAGCTGTATTCTGCTGAAATAGCTGATGCATGTATCTTGATGGAGGAGTAGGACAGGCCTGAATGAAGAAGTTCGCCAGATACTCCAGAATGTTAGGCATATCTATGTTTGACACATCTTTTCCTCTTTCCGCACTCCAGATGACAAACCTTTTCCATTTTCCAGCATAGTTCCTTCTTGTTGAAGGTCTCGTGCTTCAAGAATAATGTCTTTAACTCTTTGGGAAAGTTCTGGAATAGCTGCTGTTATGTGATGTTCCATGCAGTCAGTTGCAAGGTTTTTAGGTTTGGATGTATGATGCTGTAGTTGTTCTGCGTTAACATCAAAGGCATCAGGGAATTGTCCACATATTGTTCGAGACATGCTCCTCAGTAGTGGGTACCAGTGTTGTCTTGGCCAGAGTGGAGCTATCAGTATTAGCCTTGGACGTTCTTCCTTGATATTGAGTAGTACCTTGTGTATCAAAGGAAGAGGCGGGAATGCATATGCTGTTAGGCCTTTCCAGTTGAAAGAGAGTGAATCCACTTTCCATGCTAATGGGTGGAATGTCCTTGTGCAGAATTTTTTGAGCTGGTGATTGAGAGGTGATGCGAATAGGTCTATCTGTGGCATTCCCCATTTCTTTGAGATGGTCTTGAAGATGTCCGGGTGAAGCTTCCATTCGTGGGCATCCGAAGTGTTTCTGCTTAATATGTCTGCTAGGGTATTGTCTTTCCCTGGTACAAATATTGCCTGTAACTGGATGTTGTAGCTGAGTGCCAGGGTCCACAGCTCCAAGGTCATTCTGCATAGGGGGTATGAATGAGTGCCTCCCTGTTTGTTGATGTACCACATGACTGTGGTGTTGTCTACCACATGACTGTGGTGTTGTCTGTCCTTATCATCAACTGGCCCTCTGAGAAATGGTTTGAACTTTTGGATTGCCAGTTTTACTGCCAGCATTTCTTTTAGGTTGATGTGCAGTTGAAGTTGATCCTGTGTCCACAATCCTTGCACGCATTTGTCCAGCATGTGGGCCCCCCATCCTAGGTCTGAAGCGTCTGTTGTGATGGTCTGGCTTGCTTGACATCTGCGAAAGGGTAGGCCTGGGTTTGACTGGCATGCCTGAGCCCACCATAGGAACTCCTGTTTTAAGCATGGAATTAGTGGGATTTCTGTTTCTAGACTGTGTCTGTGTTGGGACCACAAATTCTTTAGGTACCACTGTAGTTTTCTCATATGTAGTCTGGCAAATGGAACCAAGATTATGCATGATGCCATGAAGCCCAAGGCCTGCAGTACTTTTCTTGCTGTTAACTTGTTCAGTTTTGTTAGTGCCAAGAAGTATAGAGGAGTTCTTTTGTTTTTCTGTAGTCAGGAATGCCATTTGTTTTACTGTGTCCAATTCGCCCAAGAATGTCCTTGTTTGGGATGGTATCAGCCTTGACTTTTGTAAATTGACTGTGTATCCCAGTGCTTGTAGCAAGTAAATGACCCTTTGTAAATCTGTTGTCAGCTTGCTTTTGTTGTTCCCTTGTAGCAGGCAGTCGTCCAGGTATGGGTAAATTTGAATTCCTGAAGTCTGCAATGGGCGATTACTGATGCCAGGCATTTTGTGAATACTCTGGGCGCAGTAGATAAGCCAAAAAGGCAATGCTGAGAATTGATAGTGCTCTGATCCTGCAAGAAATCTGAGGTATCTTCTGCAGATTGGTCTAATGTGTACGAGAAGGTATGTCTCCTTTAGATCTAGCGTTACCAGCCAAGACTCCTTGCCCAGCATGGGAAGAAGTTGCTGTAAGGTCAGCATTTTGAATTTTGGGACAATGATGTATGTATTTAAGGTGGACAGGTCTAGAATTGGTCTCCAACTTTTTCCTTTCTTGGAACT
The DNA here is from genome assembly GCF_019279795.1 of Protopterus annectens. NCBI lineage: Eukaryota > Metazoa > Chordata > Ceratodontiformes > Protopteridae > Protopterus > Protopterus annectens. The sequence continues at coordinate 456,647,427 of NC_056744.1, read as the reverse complement.
AGGAATAGTCTGGAGTAGAACCCCTTTCCTTGCTCTGCTGTTGGCACTCTTTCCACAGCTCTCATGTTTGCTAACTCCATTATCTGGCGTGAGCCTCTGTTTTTGATTTGGAGGTAGATTTGGCATTCCTCTTTTGACTGGAAAAGTGTGGAAGTGAAACCGTAACCTTGATCTATGGTTTGTAAAATCCACTTGTCCTTTGTTATGTAGTGCCAGTTCTTTGAAAATAAGGTTAACTTTCCGCCTAGAGGAGCTGCTATTTGTTCCCTGGTAGGCTGGATTTAGGGTTAAGTCACTGTGGTTGTGTTGATGTAGTGGCAGTGGCTGTGTCTGTGCCTCTGTTGTTACCTTGCCACTGTCTTCCTCTGTAGGCACCTCCTCTGGATTGGTTTCTGCCTCTGGAACGCCTCTATTCCTGCCCCTTTGAAATTTTGTGGAGTCAGGAAAGGACCAATTTTGGCAGGCCAGTTCCTGCTAAACCTTGGGGTTGAACCTGCAAGAAATCTTTTAACAGTTTGAACAGATTTTGCCTTTTCTTCCATTTTCTTCATAACCTGCTGGGCAGATGTACCAAAGAAACTTGTCTTGTCCATAGGAGCATCTAGCAACTTAGCTTTAACATGATCCGCAAAGCTTGTTCCTTTAGCCATGCATGCCTTCTTATCACTGTGCCTGTCATGGCTGGATCTAAAATGAAGCCTCCAGTGCATCATAGCCACATTTTAAGGAATGGTTGCTAACCTGTTGTATGTTATTTACCATCTCTAATACATATTTCTTATCAAGAGATTCATCAGTGGTTATTTTTTTAGTTAACTGATCCAGCATAAACTCTTGGTATTGTATCATGTGAAACTGACAGTTTAAAGCTCTAGCTGAGAGAGTAGCTGAAGTGTAGACCTTTTACCCCATCTGTCTAATGACCTTGCTTCCCTTCAGAAGGAATAGGTTTTAGCTATGGTCGCTGCTACTGCCTTGGGGCCCTGGGATATAGTTTCTGCGTCTGCAAGTGGAGCCTTGTAAAGGTGGTGATGAGTATCTGGCACCCTGTAAAATCTGTCCGGTTTGGCAGGGGCTGGGGGTAAAGAATCAGGAGCGAGCAAACATCACTGAAAAGCATCATCCACCACAGAGAGAACAGGGGTATAGCTAAGGGCCTGTGCTGTGGGAGGTGCAGAAAAGTCCTAAGTCTTTTCTGGAGTCTGAAAATCCTGTTGCTGCCATTGGAACTGTTCTCGCGATGGCATGCAAGGTTTCCCAAAGGAGAATTCTTCTGGTGGGGAAGCAGCTGGGATGGATTCTTCAGCATCAGAATCTTCAAAATTGGAGAAGGGAGCCTCTGGCTGGTCAGTTATGTCTGATTCATCAGCAGAATCATCAGAGGACACTGGCTCGGGGCTCTGCCTCTAGGTCTCTTCTCTGGGGGCTGAGAGGCCCTGTCTGGGTGAGATTGAGATCCTCTAATTAAAGAAATTAAATCTTCTGCCAAAGTAAGCATTTGAGAACTAGAAGAGGGCCTGGATGTGGGTGGTTTAACAGGCACTGTTTTAGTAGTCTTGGCTGCTTTAGTTCTGGCTTAAGGCCTTAATGGACATGGCTGCTGGAGGCCTAGCAGCACCACGCGGCTGGGGTAGAAACATCCGGGATGGTGTCTGATAAGTCAACCACCGTGAGGGTAAAATTTCTGAGGTCGCTTTCAAGAGTTGTAGCAGGGGCCTCAGTTGTAGGAATAGGTTCAGCTGTACTTTGTTCAGTTTTCTCGGTTTCGCCGAAAACCAGACACTCATGGGTTTGCTTGACCATGGTTTCGCCAAACCGCTGGACCGCGAAGTGTCGGTCTTATCTTGGCGCTTTTTGCTAGATTGGGTAGTCGGAGGATCCAACGGCATAATGTAATGCGAAATCAGAACCGAAAAACTGTTCTGCAAACTCCGACCACCTAATCTGCCGCTCGGGTTGAAAGAAGCACAGGCCTAACAGGCTGCTACGTCAGGCTGGGCCTAGCAAGGCAGACAGTAAGAGTGGAAATCTTTATGAGGTATTTGTTTCCCACAGTTTAAACAATTGTTAACTTTTTCTGACATCGCTGAGGCAAGAAAGAGTCCTCAACGGGTACTTAGCTTTAGAAGTCTTCGGGTAGTATTCGGTGAAGTAATCTCTGGATCCGACCGACCGCACTTATAACAGCTTCTGCTTGGCGCCACGCTGCAAGAAAGACTGAGGAAAATGGCGCCGGCTGATGCCTTTATACCAAGACCAACAGAGATGACGTCGGGTGGAGTGCGACATCAGCCGAAGCCGGACCCGGACTTTGGAATCCGGCCGACTGAAGGGCTGCCTGACGACAGGACAACCCACTTGTTATGACTGCAGATGCATCCATGAAGGACATCTGGTAATGCATAGATCCTGCCCTGAAACGTAGATATTTCATGCATGATTCCCTGACTGGGATGTGCAGATAGGCATCTTTGGTGAGCATAGGAAGAAGCTGCTGAAGGGTGAGCATTTTGAAATTTGGTACCACCAGGAAGGTGTTTAGAATGGAAAGATCTAGGATTGAGTGCCAAGTGCCCTCTTTTCTGGGTACCAGGAAAAGTCTGGAATAAAACCCCTGACCTATCTGTTCTGCAAGAACAGGTTGAATTGCTCTTATGGAGAGCAGGGGTTGAACATGGGTTTTGTGCCTTCACTGGTTTGGAGGAGAGTCAGAACACTTTTAG
>NC_056744.1:456625266-456644204 GCF_019279795.1 Protopterus annectens | reverse complement strand
TTATATTAACTAAAACATTGTCTTCCCCCATAGTGCCTTTTTACATTAACTAAAACATTGTCCTCCTGCATAGTGCCTTTTTATAATAACTAAAGCATTGTCCTCCCATAGTGCCTTTTTATATTAATTAAATCATTGTCCTCCCCATAGTGCCTTTTGATATCAACTAAGACATTGTCCTTCCCCATAGTGCTTTTTTATATTAACTAAAATGTTGTCCTCTGGATAATGCCTTTTTATATTAACTAAAACATTGTCCTCATCCATAGTGCCTTTTTATATTAACTAAAACATTGTCTTCCCGCCATAGTGCATTTTTATATTAACGAAAACATTGTCTTCCCAACAGTGCCTTTTAATATTAACTAAAACTTTATCGTCCCTCCATTGTGCCTTTTTATATTAACTAAAACATTGTGCCGGATTCATGAAGGCTTGCACGGAGTCTAAGAGTAGAGTAAGACTCCATGCAGCCAACATGTCCGACGAGCAATCCAGGAACAACATTGCAATCAGCCCCTTAAACTGCTCCTACACGGACAGGGCTTGGATATGCAAATTACCTCACTTGCACCGAAAGGCATGCAAATGAGGTAAATATGCGATCCAGGAAGCACAAACTTGTCCGAGTAGGAGCCCTGTTATCTGCAGAAATGTACTCAGTTGACAACTGAGTACCGTTCTGCAAATAGCACAATGGAGCTGTGACAGCTCCAAATAAAGGTTGCATATGGTTGAGGAAGCATGCCAATGGCCAAATATATGGCCATTGGCAAATTTCCCCGATGCAAAAAATAAAAAATGTTTTTTTTTCCTCGATCGGCGAGGTTTAAGCTTAGCGCAGTGCCGCGCAAATGGGGTGCGCTATAAAAATCATAAAATAAGAAAATGAAAGCCACAAATAGGCATTTTATAAGATATCATAATATGCAATGCAAGTGAATGGCAGGCTGAAGACAACAAGGCTACCGAGTAGGGGTTGCTAAGGGGGGAACTCAGTCTAAGAGATGTAACCAAGCATTACTAGGCAATCCTATGCAAATGAGGGTAAGGATAGTGAATCGCAAGTCTACATAGCAAATGAGCACAGTCAGTGGAGTGCAAGACTAGGATAAGGGGAGTAACAGAGTAGGATATAGGTGACATCCTGAGGGTGGTATGTATGACAGTAGCTAATCTCATTGGAGCAGACTGGCATGTGTTAGCTGTCAGTTGCTCATCACTGGAAGAGGTGTGTCAGTAGATATCCTAGCTAAAGTCAAGAAATAGAAGGTGCACACTGTGGGTATCACCAAAGTTTCTTGTAAAAATGCTTGCAACATGTATGCACAGTTGTGCACACTTATAAACCCGAGTAAGACAGTGTGCACGTGTGTAAGCAGAAGTTAGCATGTGTAATGTTGTCTAAATCTGTGTTAGCATATTTGCACCTGTGTGCACGCGTTTAAAGCATGTGTAGGGCATTTTAAAGTCTCGTAAGCGCTTTTGCGGTTATGTGCGTGCGTTTAAGCAGGAATTAAGTAGTGTAACTCTGTCTATGCCTGTGTGCACGTGTGTTAGCGCGTGTGTACGTGTTTGCACTAGCGTGCGTGGCGCTGCCGCCCTGCAGAAATGGAAAGGGAAAAGGAAGCACAACAAACAGTAGGAAGTTAACCAGAGAGAGTCAGCAGAGCTAGCAGGTGGAAATAATCCGAATCAGGCAATTACACAGGCAGTAAACCAGTCCAGCCCAGCACTTAAAACTCTGCAAACAACTTTTCATCATGTATTCCTCAGAGACACTGCAGCACTGCAGTCAGCTAAGAGAAGTGAATACTGAAAAAGCTGTACTGAGACAAAAAATGTTAGGGGCTGCCATTGCTGTCATAAGGCAACATATGCTATATGCTGAGGGTGGTGACAATGGTAATGCTGCTGATCAACACCCAGTGCAGAGACGGAGAAGAATGTACAGGCCCAGGGTAACCTACCAGGGGCTACATGAGCTGGAGATAGTGGAGCGCTATAGAGTGGACAGAGACCTCCTGCAGCAAATTGTTGAGCTCTGCAGGCCACACCTCACACACAGAACCAACAGAGGGGAACCCATTCCAGTGGAAACCAAGGTATGTGTTGGCCTACAAATACTACCAACAGGTACCTTCCAGAGACCAACTGGTGATATGATGGGGATATCACAGGCATCAGCATCCAGGGTACTGCACCAGATCCTGGATGCCATGTCAGCACATGTCGGTGATCATGTATATTTCCCCAATTGCCGTGAGGTATTGGCTAGCAATATGCGTCTCTTCCAGCAAATAGTGGAATACCCTGAGGTAGTGGGTGCAATAGACTGCATGCACATGCGCATCAAAGCACCAGCTGGTGAGCGGGGTAGGGTCTACTTCAACCGCAAGGGCTTCCCCTCCATCAACTGCCAGGTCATGTGTGATGCCCAGGGCATAATACTGAATGTGTGTGCTGGCTGCCCTGGAAGCTACCATGATTCCCATATCTGGCATCTGACGCAGCTGTACCAGACATTTGCCAGTGGGGACATTCCACATGGACACCTAGTGGGGGATGCTGGCTATGCACAGGAGCCATGGCTGATGACACCCATCAGAAACACACACACCTGAACAGGAACGTTATAATGAGGCACACGCACAAACACGAAATGTAATTGAGCGTGTGTTTGGGCTGCTCAAGTCACGGTTCCGGTGCCTGGACACATCTGGTGGAGCCTTGCAGTACTCACCAACTACATGTACCCAAATTGTCATGGTATGTGCTATGCTACATAATATGATCCTGCAAAAACAGCTGCAGCAGGACCAGCATAGGCCTGGCACAAACAGCCCCCCACCATTGCCAAGGTCATCACAGGCAGAGCGTGACTCAGAGGAGGAACAACCTAAGCCTGCCCCAGTAGGCAGAAGGAGGCGTGTCCAGTATGCTTTGGCCTTGGCAAAGAGGCAATGCATAGCACATACACTGGCTCAGTAGGAACCCTGGAAATTATACCTCTCTCTGACCTGCACATATAGTAAAAGGGATGCCTAAGTTGACACTACCTGCTTCAAACATGTACAGGGAGTTTAGTATGTGCATCCGACATAGGTAGCCCTGCAGCACCACCTGAGGCATGATTGCCATGTGTCAAGAAATTTAAGGTAGTGCTAAACAGCATTTACCACCATGTAGTATATGCAAACAGAATCACACACACCAACTAGTACAACTGTGGTCAATGTCGAGTAACAATGGACAATGTCCAGCAAAGTTGGTGAATATACAGCAATGTCGGACAAGCTTGGTCTAAGTAGGGCATAGCAGAACAAAAGCCAGCATGCTTATATTTGCTTAACTGGCCCTTAAGCAGTCTGGTCTGCTCAGTATGGAAATATAAAACAGTGATGGGCCTCGAACCCAGGATACTGTGCACCACAGTTAAAGTACTGAACCACTAAACCATGACAACATTGCACTGTTTAGCCAGTATGAAGGAATGTTGATGAGTCTATGCAAAGTATCTCATGGAAACTCTGCAGGCACAGCATGATCCCTGTTGAGTTATGACACAAAGGTGAGTTCTGCAGTAAGAACAGAACTTGACTTCCAACACACACAGTTTAAATGTTAATATTGGTCATGTTCACACACATCCACAAATGTAGTGGACTTCAGATTGCAACATACTGAAAGGTCACACTGGGCATGCTCACACACATAAATGAGACATATGTTAGGCAACAAAACATGGAAAGCCTGAACTGGGCATGCTCACACACTTAGGCCATGTCTGACTACAGCAGTGGGCCACACATATCTGGCAGTTGCATGTGTTAACCCAGGAACCTCTCACTATCCAGCAATCTGCCCTGTGCACACAGTTACAAGACAACAGACACTTATATAATATAGTGGAACCCTGTGATGATCAAACATGTTCTGCAGGTACCTAAGTTGTTCATAGAAACTGGGAAAGCAAAGACGATAAAGACCTGCAAACAGTATCAGCAATAAATATTGTGCGTCCCGAGCAGAAGCATAGGTTCAGAGGTCGATACTAGGCTATCTGCCCTAGGGTATGTACAAGCCTAGCCTTAGTGTGTTTGGCTTTTGCAGCCCTGTCAGATTACTACACTGTGCCAGTGAATAGTAGGTCACACAAGATAGCCCATGTATGTTTAGGCTAGTGTGCCTCTGTCTAGCAGGGACACAGAAGGTATCCCATGGGTAAACATACGATCACCCATACAGCCGTCAAGATGTCCCCTGTAGGTGATTAGTGGGTGGCTCTGCCTATATGAAACTGTGATCACAATCTGGAGTGAGTGGAGGCCCTGGGATAAGAATCTGTCCCTCCAGCATATCCTATTAACATCTGTGGTGAGGTATATGTCCCTGGAGTGTGTAGCTACAAGGGAGTTGGATATCCTGAGGTGGAGCATGTCCATTAATTCTGGGTTGGGTATTACTGCAAACAACAGGCACACATCATATCCGAGTAGGTGGTAAGTGACTGAGTAGAGCTGGAGTTACTGCATCTGAACTGTGCAGGTCATCTGTGTGAGTCCATACATCTGCTTGGTGTGGAACTTATAGGTTCATAGGTAGATACTAGGCTATCTGCCCTAGGGCATTTATAAGCCTAGTCAGAGTGTATTTGGCTTCCGTCTCCCTATTAGATTAGTCTACTGTGCCTCTGTAAATTAGGTCACAGAAGGTACCCTTTAAGATTAGTTTGCTGTGCCTCTGTCTAGCAGGGACACAGAAGAGATCCCAGGGGTGAATTTGTGATTTCCCATCCACGTGTCCAGAATTGGCTTGAAGAGGGTCAGCGAGGGGCTATGTCTAATATGAATTGGGATTCTATTCCAGAGTGAGGGGAGCCTCTGGGAAATGAATCTGTCCCTCCAGCATGTCCTTTTTATTCTTGTGCTGAGGTTTAAGTCCCTGGAGCATATATCTCTAAGGGACTTGGATATTTGAGGTGGAGCATGTCCATTAATTCTGGGTTTGACCTGAATTTGTATATCAGGCATAGATAGCATCTGAGTAGGTGGTAAGCAACTGAGTAGAGCTGGAGTTTCTTTAGTTGAGCTGCATACAACATCTGTTTGTAGCTCATGATCCTCTTGGAGAGGTACCTTTGGGTCTCTCCAGTTACTGCAGGTGTCGGGTAAGGTACATCCCAAAAGGGCCATTGTATTCAAGTATGGGGCTGATGAGTGACGAGTAGAGGGGCACAATGACCTCTCTTGACCTAGATGCGAACCCTTTTGTGATAAGGTGGCATATATAGAAGGTCTTTGTAACCACTTTGGCAATGTGATTATCAAAGGAGAGATTACTATCTACATTGGTCCAGAAATCTCAAATTACTACTTCTATACTTAATGGATTACCACCTATGTGGTAATTCGTGTACACTTTGTTTTTCCCAAAGGGGATGAATATGCACTTTTTAGCATGTAGCTCGAGCCCGTGGCTCTGGCACCAAACATCCATCTCTGTGAGACCCTTCTGGAGGATGCTTGTGTCAGCTGGAGAGTCGAATATGGCCCCCAGTTTGCAGTCATCTGCGAACTTTGTCAGCCATAATCCCCCGTGTTAGCCTGAACCTCAGAGAAGTATATACCAAACAAGAGAGGTCCCAGAACTGAGCCCTGTGGGATGGCACTTGTAACTGGTTTGGATTCGGACATGGCACCTGCGATTCTGATCATGTGGGTTCTATCCCTGGGCCAGTTTGCAACCCATCTTGCGATATAGGGGTTGATATTTAAGCTGGTAAGCTTATTAATGATGCCCAAGTGGGGTATTGTGTCGAAGGCTTTTGCGAGGTCCAGGTAGGCTGTGTAGACTACCTTGCCCTCATCTATAGCTTTGGTAACTGTTTCAAAGAAATCAACTAGGTTTAAGAGGCAAGATCTGCCCTTAACAAAGCCGAATTAGGTAGGGTCCAGTGTCTGGAGACTCCCAATGATTTTGTTTATGAGTTCCATGATAATACGCTCCATAGCTGTACAGACCAGACTAGTCAGGCTTATGGGGCGATAGTTCCCAGGGTCCGTTGTGGCACCACCTTTGTGGAGTGGAACCACTGTAGCTGCATGCCATTATTTGGGTACATATCCTGTAGTAAGGCTAAGTTTGAACAGTGACTTAATGTGAGGGTTCAGTTCTTCTTGTAGCTTGTGTAAGACACAGCCTGGGAAACCATCTGGTCCCATAGCTGCTGTGTTTTTTGCTTTGGAGAGGGCAGCTTTCACCTGTGCAACTGTGATGTCAGGGAGGTTACATTCAGTTGGGACAGGCATTTGTTCCTCTGGGGCTGAAGGGGGGGGAGAGGTTTGTGCTGAATCTGTCTGCCAGGATGTTGGCTATGTCTGTAGGTTTGGTATATTTTGTACCATTATGCAACAATTCAGAGCATATCTGGGAGTTTCCACCCATATTATGGACATAACTAAAGAAGAGCTTGTGATTATCTTTAGTGTCTAGGACAATTTCCCTTCCGAAACTGGCCTTTGATGATTCTATGAGGTATCAAAGTTTCTTGCTAATACTGATCAGAGATGCCTTCCATTTTTGGGATTTTGCTCTGTCATGTAGTAGCTTCCTCCTTCTGTTGTATAGCTTATTTATGGTCGTGGTCCACCAAACAAGTCTCCTGTTTTGGAGGAGTGAGTCTTCATTTTATTTGGGATACAAGATCCATGCATTCCTGCAGGTGCTCATAGAATGCATTTGTAAAGGATTCTGCCAATTGGCCTGTATTATCCTCTGGGCCATGGGCTTTGAAGGATTCTACCTCAGTCTTGAGAAGTGTAAAGTTGGCTTTTGAGAAATTCTTTACAGTCATTTCCTTGGCTGGGGGTGGGGATGGGATATGGATGTCCATGGAAATTAGTTAATGGTCTGATCTTACCAATGAGGGGTTTACCTCTGGTGTGGAACATAATGTCCCCATGTTGGTGATGACCAGGTCCAATATGTTGTTCCCTCTTGTGGGAGTGGTGACCAGTTGTTCCATCGCATTACAGTTTATAACTTCAAGGTACCATTGGGCGAGTGTGTTTGGGCATGAGTAGTTGTCGCAGTCAATGTTTGGGTAGTTGAAGTCACCCAATAACATAGTTTTAGGAGAGACCTTGATATTCTCCAGTGTTCTCAGGAATGTCAAGTGGGGTTCCTGTAATAGGGAGGGTGTTCTGTAGCAGGTTACAAACTGAAAGGCAGTTTGGCCCGCTGTTAGTTGCACATGGATGGTTTCTCATGCTCCGTGCAGTGCCACTAACCTGGAGGTGTAGGTATCCTTGATGAATATAGATGCTATCCCTCCTTTTGTGTCTCGGTCCACGTTTTGTGTCTGAAACCCATGGTATGAGTTATAACCTGGTAGTGCTGGGGTGCTCTCAGGAGCCTTGAACCAGGTTTCTGTTACTGCACAGACATCAATATTCTGCATACTGAGGAGAGCCTCGAGTGCGTGCATCTTGAGGTTTAGACTTCTGGCATTGAGTAGCATTACCTTTAGATTTTGTATCCTTGGGTTGTCTATGGAGGTGGGTTTGTCCTTTGAGCCTCGCCTAAAAAGTGTACTATGGGGGTGGCAAGAGGCATGGCCAGTATACAAAAGCCTAAGGGTGACAGGTGCAAGCCGTCCCTAGCGAATCAACGTGGCTTGTCAGGCATGTCATCCCAGGCTGACAGACACTGGATCCCCATTGAATGACACCAATACTTTAGACAATTGTTGAAACTGATCATTTTGCCTTTATACTCTGGCATCATTCTTGGTGAGGGCAATATGCTACTCAACGTCAGGGTCATACCAGCCTGGGCTACATGATCAGAGAGCTCCTCTATGTCTTTTTTCTTGTAGTCCATGGAGGTACGTCTCATGTCATTCACACCTGCATGGACAATGACGGAGTCATACTTGTACTTGCTTTGGAGTGACCTGAGTGCTTGCATTATGTGGTGGATCCTGGCACCTGACAGGCAGCTTACAGTGACCTTCTCCTTGTTCAGTCATTTGAGCGGGACGTCAGTGTGCCGGACAATAGAGTCCCCTATAACAAGTGTATTTGGTGTGTTGTTTGGCCTTAAGGGCTGTGATTGTAAGGCACACTGATCTTGTGAGATATGTGATTCGTGGGTATTGTTGAGGGGTGGCTGTTGCTTGGGTATCTGTGGCCAGTACAGTTGCTGCAGGTGTTGGGTAAGGTACAGCCCAAAGCTGGCACTGTAACCAAGCACGGTTGTTATTAGTATAGAGGCACAATGACATCACTCGATCTAGATGTGAAACCATATGGGATAATGTCGCTTATATAGAAGGTCTGTCCAACCACTGTGGCAACGTAAATGTCAAAGGCGACAGTACAAATAAGTCATGTCCCCAATCACTTAACAACACCTACCGTATGTAATGGAGTACTACCTATGTGTTAATGTGTGGGCATTTTGTTATTCCCAAAGGGGATGACTATGCAACTAATGGCATTTAGCTGTAGGCCATGGCTCAGGCACCAGTCATCCATCTCTGTGAGACCCTGTTGGAGTATGCATGTGGCAGCTGAAGAGGTAATTATGGAACCCAGTTTGCAGTCAAGTGTGAATAAGGTCAGACATATTCCCCCTGTGGTAGCCTGTACGTCAGACAAATATTTACTGAACAAGAGAGGTCCCTGGACCGAGCCATGTGGGATGCCATGTGTAACTGGTGTATAGTCAGACATGGCACCTGCAATTCTGACCATATGGGTGCTATCCCTGATCCAGGTAGCAATCCATCATGTGAGATATGTGTCCATATCGATGCTGGTGAGCCTAGGCATAATGGCCCAGTGGGTTATTGTGTGGAAGGGTTTAGCAAGCTTCAGGTAGGCTGCGTGTACAACTGTTCCTATGTCGATGGACCTGTTAACCGTCTAAAGAATACAAACATGTTCAAGAGGCAAGATCTGCCCATAACAATGCTGAAATGTGTAGGACACAGTGTCTGTAGGTTCCTGATGTCTATGTTTAAGAGTCCCATGACAATACGCTCCATAGCTTTGCATAACAGAATAGTCAGGCTTATAGGGCAATATTGTCTGTGGTCCGTTCTAGCACCAAATATGTGGAGTGGGACCACTGTCACTGTACGCCATTCTGTGGGTACATATCCTGTAGTAACTCCAATATTGCACAGTGATGTAATGTGAGGGTTACGTCTGTCATGAAGCTCATGTAAGATGCAGGCCGGGACACCAACTGGTCCCATTGATGCTGTAATGTATGTTTAGGGGAGGGCAGAACTCACCTGTTACTGTGTGGTGTCAGGGAGGTTACACTCTGTTGGGATGGATAGTCGCTCCCTAGGGGGGATGGGGGGAGACATCTGCACTGAACCTGTTTGCCAGGATGTTGGCTATGCCAGTGGGTTCAGGGTAAGTGTAGTCAGCATGCAGTAACTCACAGCATATCAGTGAGTGTCCACCCAAGTTCCTGACATAACTGATGAAGGCCTTGCGATAGTCCTACATGTCTGGTGCAATTGTCCATGAGAAGAAGACCTTAGATAAGTACATGAGTGATCATAGCTGTCTGCTAGTACAAATCACAGATGCTTTCCCCATCTGGGATTGTGCTCTATCATGTAGTAGCTTCCTCCTGACATTGTACAGCTTATTAATGGCTGGTGTCTACCAGACAGGTCCCCTGCCATTGGAGGAGTGAGTCTTGTTGTTATTTGGGGTAGCACAATCCATGCAGTCCACTAGGAGTCCATAGAATGTGTATGTAAAGGATTCAGCAGTCGGAGCTGTATTTGACACTGTCTCAGGGTCTCTGAAGGATACCACCTTGCTCTGGTGAAGTGAGACATTGGCTCATCAGAAGTTCAGCAAGATTACCCAGGATGGGTGTGTGGAGTGTATATGTATGTCCAGTGAGATAGATGTATGTTCTGACCTTACCAATGAGGGGTATATTGCTGGTGTGGAACATAGAGTCCCCATGTTGGTGATGATCAGGTCCAATATATATTTCCCCTTGTGGCTGTGGTGACTGGTTGTGCCATAGCATATGAATTTACAAATTGTAGCGACTGTAGGGTGAGGTTGTTGCGGCTTGAGTAGTATCCCCAGTCAATATTCATGTATCTGATGTCACCCAATATAATGGTGTTTGTGGAGACCATCATATCCTCCACTGTTCCCAGGAAAGCCGGTGTGGTTCCTGAGTATGTAGTAGGCAACAAACTGAATGGCAGTTTCACACAATGTTAGTTGTATATTTATGGTCTGTGATGCTTAGTGCAGTGCCACTAACCCGGAGGTGTGTGTATCTGTGATGTATATGGATACACCCCCTAGTTGTGTTGTCCGTTCCATGTCCTGTGGTCAGAAAGCATGGTATGAAACATAACCTGGTAGTGCTGGTGTGCATATGTGACCCTGAACTAGGCGTCTGTTAGTGCACATATATTGCTATCCCCCATACTGAGGGGAGTCCAGAGTGGCTGCAATATGAGGGTAACACATCTGGTGTTGAGCAGCATTACCCTTAGTGTTATTTAACCTGTAATGTCTATGTAGGTGGGTTTGTCTTTTGAGCCCTGCTCAACAAATGCACCATGGTGGTAGCAAGAGCCTTAGCCAGCATTCAAAGGTCCAAGGGTGACAGGTGCAAGCTGTCCATAGTGAAGCTACGTGGCATGTTGAGCATGTCACCACAGGCTGACAGGCACTGTATCCCCTATGAATGACACCAATCTGTTAGCTAAGTGTTAAATGTGATATGTTTGTCTGTATACTGTGACATCATACTTGGTGGGTGTAAGATGCTAGACAAGGTCAGGGTCATATTGGCCTGGGCTACATGATGACACTGTTCCTCCATGTACCATGTCATGTGGTCCAGGGAGTAACGTCTGAGGTTTTACACACCAGCATGGACAATGATGGTGCCAGTCCTGTACTTGCTTTGTAGTGACCTGACTGCATGTGTTATGTGGCAGATCCTGGCACACAACAGACAGCACAAAGGGACTATTCCCTTGTATGGGCTGGTGAGTGGTACGTCAGTATATCTGACAATAAGTGTCACCTATCACAAGTGTATTATGTGTGTTGTTTAGCCCGAAGGCAAGTGACTGTGTGGCACACTGACATTGTGAACTATGTGAGATGTGGGTATTGTAGTGGGGTAGCAGCTGAGTGTGTGCCTGCTGTGGAGGTCTCTGCTGCTTAGGCAGAGTTCATTTACAACATCTGAGTATGTGTATGTGTGATAATGTGGTTTAAGTGCTGTCACCAGAGGATATGTGAGACTGATATGTGGTGTGTGTGGTTATCCTCACCACCTGATAGACTATGCCAGTCATGGGTCGAGAGAGTTCAGCACCCTGTATGTCTCTATAGGTGCATCTCACACATATATCTGGGTTTGTTGTGAGGAGGAGAGTGTTGTCTGTGTACATGAGGCAGATGCGACATTGTGTCTACATCACAATATTCACCAGCTGGACTGGAGAGTGCACACAAAGCCAACCCCTAGACATGCCGGGATATCATCATGACATACTCTGTAGCCAGATGACAAAGGATCAGTAGGGTGTTAAGTGTGTATAGGAGTATAACAGGGACTAGTGCTCAGGTTTGTTGGTGTTCTGTAAAGAGTAGCTGAGAAGGAGTCCAGACTGAATCATGACACCTCCGACAGCTATGTCATATATAGCAATGTACACACATATATGTCATGAGTCAGGGCCAACTGTACCTGACTGATAATGCCGACATCATGACAGACAGACCCATATATATACATACCCACCTCCCACCGACGATAGTCCATATCATCATACCAGGAGATATCACATGTAGAATGGATGAACAGCTACCCCCAATGCTAAAAGTATGGCATAAAGTGGACTACATTGCTTCCCAATATGTGTCATGTAAAACTTCAGATCAAACAGATCCTGCACCTGAACAGTCAGCGGAACCTCCCCCCCAACACAGGATGTGGAACCGTTGAATGTGTTACAGCAACATATGGCACTCCACACAAGTGTTGGTGCACAACACACCATGGGGAGTACAGTCCAGTATGCCTATGAAGTATGATCTGCAAGGCCATGGAGTCCATCATGGTTGAAGTGATAAACCAAGCTATTGGAAGCTGACATACACACAACCCTACTAACCGTGGTATGTTCATGTGCAGAACATGGTTCCCAAACATGCTAGACTGTTTGCAAGGCAGCCACACAGGACATACTTCACTGAACACAGCTAAACATGTCTCACAAACACTTTGAATAGCCCTTTATCAATATCCCAGACACATGGAGTACCCACAAAACCAACAAGCTGGGCATAAATATGTGTTGACATAATGTTGATGTGTCCACAGATAGATCACACAAGGTAAGGATTATGAGTTCCTGTTCCAGCTGTTGACACCTGACAACCCACATGGACCATTCCTGGAATGGCATAAAACAAATGTGTACACACATTACCATGTCCAGTCTGATGATGTCACCACCCTAGAAATACAGATAGAGAAGGAAGACCACCCAATAAAGCAAATAGCGTGCTGCGCTAATGCGTCTCTCTCTAGTATCATAAGCTAGGTAGGGGTTTGAATCCAGCAAATGCTGTCTGTGTGTGGGGGATGTGTGTGCAATTCTCCATGAAAGGAGTGGCCTTTTTGAAGACTGGGAAAACACACTAAAGATGTACATTCCTCTTTGGAATGACTGATGATGTCACCACCCTAGAAATACAGACAGAGAAAGGAAACCACCCAGTAAAGCAAATAGCGCACTGCGCTAATGTGTCTTTCTCTCTCTCTCTGTTATCATAACCTAGTTAGATAGGGGTTTGAATCCAGCAAATGCTATCTGTGTGTGGGGGATGTGTGTGCAATTCTCCATGAAAGGAGTGGCGTTTTTGAAGACTGGGAAAACACACTAAAGATGTACATTCCTCTTTGGAATGACTGATGATGTCACCACCCTAGAAATACAGACAGAGAAGGGAAACCACCCAGTAACGCAAATAGTGTGCTGCGCTAATGCGTTTCTCTCTAGTATCATAACCTAGTTAAGTAGGGGCTTGAATCCTGCAAATGCTGTCTGTGTGTGCAATTCTCCTTGAAAGAAATGGCCTTTTTGAAGACTGGGAAAACAAACTAAAGATGTACATTCCTCTTTGGAATGACTGATGATGTCACCACCCTTGAAATACAGACAGAGAAGGGAAACCACCCAGTAACGCAAATAGTGTGCTGTGCTAATGTGTTTTTCTCTAGTATCATAACCTAGTTAAGTAGGGGCTTGAATCCTACAAATGCTTGTGTCTGCATATGCAATTCTCCTTGAAAGAAATGACCCTTTTGAAGACTGGGAAAAAACCCACTAAAGATGTACATTCCTCTTTGGAATGACTGATGATGTCACCACCCTAGAAATACAGACAGAGAAGGGAAACCACCCAGTAAAGCAAATAGCGCACTGTGCTAATGCATCTCTTTCTAGTATCATAACCTAGTTAGGTAGGGGTTTGAATTTTACAAATGCTGACTGTATCTATGTGTGGGGGGTGTGTATGTGTGTGCGATTCTCCTTGAAAGGAGTGGCCTTTTTGAAGACTGGGAAAACACACTAAAGATGTACATTCCTCTTTGGAATGACTGATGATGTCACCACCCTAGAAATACAGACAGAAAAAATAAACCACCCAGTAAAGCAAATAGCGCACCATGGTAATGCATCTCTCTCTATTATTATAACCTAGTTAGGTAGGGGTTTGAATCCTGTAAATGCTGACTGTGTGTGGGGGATGTATGTGTGCAATTGTCTTTGAAAGGAATCCCCTTTTTGGAGACTGGGAAAACACACTAGAAGATGTACATTCCTCTTTGGAAAGACTGATGATGGCACCATCTTAGCAATATGGCAGAAGAAGGGAAACCAGCCAGTAAAGCAAATAGCGTGCCATGTTAATGTGTCACTCTCTAGTATCATAACATTGTTAGGTAGGTGTTTGCATCCTGCAAATGCTGACTGTGTGTGTGTCACTGTTGGTTAACACGGTGTGGGTTTTGCTTTTACTATGGTATGACATAGTATGATGACAACAGTAAGTACATTGCAGACATCAGGTATCTGCGTGGCAAATATATATGTGTACATGTCCCCTCAATCAGTACATAGGTGTGAAGCCTGCATACTACATGAATACATTTGTTTCCATTGACAGGTTGTGCCGCTGCTACTCAGATCGTAGGTCACATATGTATGTATGTGACATGGCCATCCACTGTAGTGTTCTGTGACCAAGACCATCTGTGACACACACACACCCATGAAAATTACTTAAGAGTAGTGTGAGTGAGGGTATATGGCTGGGGTATATGTCAGACATGGTCATACACAACAAAGTCTGCCAAGAATGGACAATCTTTATAGGTGTATGACTGCCTTGTGGATATGCATTCAGGCCTCTAATGTCTGTGATACTCCTTGGGACTCCACAATACCTATGGATATGTGGATACGAAGGGACACATGACATAACATGGGTCTGTATGTACACAATGGTACCCAACATACATGTTGAGGGCTACCACCGGTGTGGTACTGATGAGATAGTATGTATAGTACATGAGGATGACTATGCCATAGTCAGCTTACTGCTGTACAGCATGTATCACACAACAGGTATCTGTCTGTATGATACCCTTGTGTAGGATATGCGTCCCATCCAGGGAATGCATTGTAGGCCATTCCATGCATTCCCAGATTTGGATGGACACATCCCTAGTGTGTCTGCATGTACCTAAGGGGGTTATATGAGACACAGGTGTGTCACAGTAATGGGTGGCGGTCACCACCACTGGTTAGTGTTATAGTGTAGCACCGGAAGGATCCAATTGATACTGGGTTCCCTACTACTGTGTGTCATTTGTCAGGACATCATCCAATGATTGCTTATAGTCATGCTGTTGAGGTTGTGTATACTACCAGACCACAAATCATTGACTGATATTAATGGTATCACCCGCAGCATATTGTCAACCCATGTCATACATATGTCTACCCATGTTAGTACATAACTGTAGTAGAATGCATACTGGCCATTGAAAGATGCAATGGGATGTTAATAATGTGTACAACAGGGTATGCCACATGTCCCATGTGTCCACTATGCATGTACATCCAGACAGTGCGCACCCACCATGTTCACAGATGTACACTTGCTAATCTGTACTGCACCACATCACACATGTACTGTCCACTCACTAACACATGCTGGCAACACATCACACATCAGCCAAGTGGCACATGGGTGGATAATACATACTCAAACCTAACAGTGGTGTGAACAATGCTACATTGACAAACAGAGCATTGATGCATAATGTCTGCTCAGATATACCTACAAGGATGTAGTTAGACTTCCTTGTTGACAACTCGCTATTATTGCTACACTGCTATAGTGTCACCCTGTGATCAGCACCATGTTAGCCTGTCCCTCCATCGATAATGCAGATGACAGGAGGTGGCACAGGTATCATCATATGCACAGGGCATTTTGTTGTTTGCCAGAGCCTGACATTGACCCATCCAATCAACATGTCTGTGTGTGTGTGTGTGTGTGTGTGTGTGTGTGTGTGTGTGTGTGTGTGTGTGTGTGTGTGTGTGTGTGTGTGTGTGTGTGTGTGTGTGTGTGTGTGTGTGTGTGTGTGGGACAACAGTACAGCATGGGCCAATGTTGATGTAATGTGTGTGTGTATGTGTGAGCCCTAGTTGTTTGCTTAATGTGTGTGTGTCTGCATGCACACAGCTCCACCATGTGGCTGCCATATATGGTGGTTTGTGGGACAGCCACATACTGTACCTGCTTGGCTGTACAGATCACTGTCTCCAGCCATGAACACAGTACCTGTGCCTGGCAGGGGTGCTACGGATGGTATCGGGTACCAACCCTGACTGGGTACTGTCATCAGAGGCAGGGGTATGACGACTGAGCCCATGTCCCTGCTGGGACTGGCCAGAGCCATGTGCATGTGGTCTACTGTGACGGACAATGGACAGGGCTGGTACTGCCACTACGGGAGTGGCTGTGAGCTGTGGGCTGTCTGCGACCACTGCCAGCTGTTGCTGTTGCTGGCATGCATCCGCGTCGACGTCACAACCGTCCCGCACGGTCCTGGCTTGAGGAAGACATGTTGTGGAGGGCATCTGTTGTCTCTCCCCAACATCTATCAATGACCTCGGTGTATGTCCGGATGGCACTGGCAAGGTCATGGATGCTGTTATTGATAGCGGTGTTATGTGCCTTCTGCGCCCTAAGTCCCTGCCTGGTGTACCATTCCATACATGCCTGAGCCTGCATTACAGCCCGGAACATAGTGGTCGTCATAAGACCTGTGAGGGCATGCCTGCCAGGGGCAATAAGTCCAGTGGTGCTCCCACGAGAACCCCTGGACCTTAGCCTATGTGGTACCATTGTGGGTCTATGGCTATGGCTGCTGTGAGGGGATGCACGTGCCATGGGTACCACACTCTCCTGGTCAATGCCAACTATATGCTGTCCCTCCCCATGGCCATTGGTGATGAGGGATGTAATGGCAGTATGAGTGCACGCATGGATGGGGTTGAATGCTGTGTGCTGTCAATTGGTGGACCAACGACAGACCCTGTCAAATCTCCCTGTGCCAAAATACATGTCTCATCATCACCACTATCCGTGGCAGTGGCTTCAGGTCACCTGCTGCTTTTGCCAAGCCCTACCTCAGCACCTGTGAGAGGAAGACAGGAAACACACGTTACAGTCTGCACATACACACATACATACATGCACACATGCACACATGCACACATGAACACATGCACACATGCACACATGCACACATGCACACATGAACACATGCACACATGCACACATGAACACATGAACACATGCACACATGCACACATGAACACAGGCACACAGGCACACAGGCACACAGGAACACATGCACACAGGAACACAGGAACACATGCACACTCCTCACTACAGCAGATAGACACACACAACAGACTTCCAAATCATACTCAATACTGGTTGAAGGTGGGTGACAATATCACAAGGCAAACAGTCACACACATGTGTCAGCATGCAGAATAAGTGTTGCTCTTAAGTCCATGCAGTGTGAGTGTAGACAACCATAGTTGATGACAGTGTACATGGCTGTGGTGCATGTGTGTACATGTTCAGTGATTGCCTACACCCTGGAACACAATGTGTACAAGGACACATCATTTCTGTGCAAGTATTATAAGCTCTGCAATGTCCTGTGCACCATCACACACAGGTATACACACCATGGCTGTGTGTGTTATCTGTGTGTCACATGGGTTTCCATGTCTGATTGCAGTGTCTGTGTCTGTAGCAGATAATTGTGGACACAGGTGTAGCACACGCATGCTATGTACAAACACCGGATGGGTGGTGCATGTATACATGATGGGATACCAATCCTGGACATGGCCATTGTAACAGTATAGGGTGTAGTACCATTAGCCATCATCATCATGCATCATGTGGTCATTCAAGGCCACTAAAGTGTGCTAGACCACCGCCTAGCAAGCTGTACCTGAACCGCAGTGCCGTGGCTAAGTTCACAATTACACAACCACGTTGCACAAGGGTGTGTGAGGTGTCCAATAGGGAGCATTGCCTAACATGACTGTGTCATGTGTTGAGGAGTGTTGCACAGCCCCATGCTAGGCCCCTACCCCTCAGGTATGGTATGTGTGGTGTGTGGATGACATGTGGGATAATGAAGTGTGACCTGCCAGCGTGTGTCTGGTTATACTATGTGTAGCATGTTGAGGTGTACTGCGCATGACAATCATGTTATGTTATGTACATATGTGTCAACTATGCCTATCCAATTTGCAGTACAGTGTTGCCACATTTGTGTCTGATGCTCTTTGCATTGCATGTGAATGCGGCAGCTACTGACATTACTGAGATGTTTCACATCTCACAGCAAACATGCACAGCATGCATTTTGCGTAGGTGTGTTATGTGTACATGGTCTACACCTCACTTATGACATGCACAGTTCAATACCAAGTTTAAAGTGTTAACACACTCACCAGCATGTAACATCTGCCCTGCTGTCACACCAGAGGGACCTGCAAGAATATGACACAGTTTGTCAGTGGCCACACCTGTGGCATTGCTACTGTGAGTGTGCTAAACTACAGTAGAACACCAGGCATAGGTGTACAGATACTATTCACATTATCAGTATTGCACACAATAGGCAGCACAGCTGCTAAACACAGTACACATCTCACACATGCATAATCTAACAATACAGGTAACAGAAGTCTACAGCTAGGGCATGTTACCTGCACGCTCCATGTCACTATGCTGGGTGGCTCCGGCCACCATGATGACACATGTGTGATGTTGTTGTTGCTGTAGGCCAGGGGCCACCACACTTAGCAGCAGTTCCTCCACTCTGGTGAGGGGGGATGTATGGCCACCCCACTACCTGTGGCAAGCTATTGTCTGTGGATATCAGACGCACACTGCCGGACATGTCTGATTAAATCACTGCAGTGATGGCATACCTGCTCATATGTCCAGTTATGCATGCCTATGTCATTTACCCGATGAACAAGTTCTTGCCACAGTGCAGTACGCTCCTGCTGGTGCTGGCTGGCCCTTGAAAACAGCAGGGTATAGTGCTGTACCAGGCTGTGGTGGATTTCCTGTTCCTCTGCAGCTGTGTAGCAGGGGTTTCTGTGATGAGTCATATGCCTGGAAGACAAGTAAACGATATGTGTGAGCAAGTCATGTGGCACACTTAACATTATACAGTACAGATATCAGTTAACTGCCATATATAGCATCTGTTCATCTGTCAGAGGATACACACATTCA
>NC_056744.1:456510266-456620266 GCF_019279795.1 Protopterus annectens | reverse complement strand
GGTGCAGAACTGCAGTGCATTATTTATTATCGTGTGATGTTTATCTTGCTGAACATGCAGAGTTGCTGTGTACCTGTAAGTCTATGAAGGCTTGTAGTCTGTCTGAGTAGCTCCCACCTGTGGACATATCCAGATGGTAGACAGAGGTCAGCCTAGTATTCTCTGACTGTGCACCACAGCAGTCTTTTCAGCACCTGAACAATGGCATTGTCACAGGTGGTTGCTAGCAGTACATGGCTACATAGGTTCATAGGTTCATAGGTAGGTACTAGGCTATCGGCCCTAGGGCCCATACAAGCCTAGCAAAAAATGTACCCTGGCTTTCGCCACCCAAGAAAATTATTTTCCTGTGCCCCTATCGAGCAGAGCCACAGAAGTGATCCCCGGGGTGAATTTCCCATTTCCCATCCAATCATCAAGATTTTTCTTGAAGAGTACTAATGAGGAGCTCTGTTTGATATAGATAGGTAGTCTGTTCCAGAGTATGGGAAGTCTCTGGGACAGGAATCTATCCCTCCAACATGTTCTGTTTATTGTGGTGACAATGTTAAGGTCCCTAGAGCATGTAGCTTGGAGGGATTGGGATTTCTTTAAGTGGAGCATGTCCAACAGCTCTGGGTTTGACATAGCTTTGTATGTTAGGCAGAGATCGCCCCTGAGTAGGCGATATGTGATGGAGTAAAGCTGTAGTTTTTTGAGACGGTCTGCATAGGGCATCTGTTTGAGGCCAGTAATCCTCTTTGTGAGGTATTTCTGTGGTCTTTCCAGTTGTTGTAGATGTCTTGTGAGGTACATACCAAAAGGGGTGTTGTACTCTATAATGGGTCTAATGAGTGATGAGTAGAGGGGAACAATTGCCTCTTTTTTTCTGGATGAGAATCCTTTTGTGATGAGATGAGCCATGTAGAAGGATTTCCTGACCACTGTGGTGATGTGATTATCAAAGGAGAGACTGCTGTCCACCTGTGTCCCAAGGTCTCTTATCACATTTTTGGCATTAAGTAGACTACCAGCTATGTGGTAGTTCATGGGTACAGAGTTTTTACCAAAGGGGATGACAATACACTTTTTGGCATTGAGCTTCAGGCCATGGCTTTGACACCAAGTATCTGTCTCAATGAGGCCCTTTTGTAGTTTGTCCACATCATTAGGAGTTTTGATTATGGCTCCTAGTTTGCAGTCATCTGCAAACTTTGTTAGCCAAAGACCTTCTGTGTTGGCCTGCACTTCAGAGAAGTTGATACCAAACAGGATACTAATCAGGGTCATCACTGTAGAGCAGTCACTGTTGGGAGGTCTGGCCTGTGACCTATGCTAATATGCCAATGTGTATCCTGCTCTGATACTGTGTGGGGTTTGTAAGCTGCAACTGTAACCTTATTCCCTACTAGCATGGCTGATTCTCTTTTCACAGTCATGTCATGCAATTCAACAACACATGCTGGTTAAGGCCCACAGAACAAGATTTGTGTTATGCCATTCCTATTTTCCCTTTACATTAACTCATGGTAATGCATGATAAATTGCTTTCAGCACAAAATTATTGTATATCTGCTGTGGTTTAGTGGTACTTCATGCAGACTGGTGAGTCCAAAGTCCCAGGTTAGAGACTGACAAAGGTATTTTTATTTTGCTGCTGAGCAATACAAGGGCCTTGTCATGCAGAGTGACTAAGGCACTTTTAAGCAGTTGTAAGTGAGTTGGCGCGGGTTTGCTCGATGCTTAGCAATGCTTAGCTAAGCTCACACAAGCTCACACTCGCACACCCCCACTAACTACTGCTTAAAAGTGCTTACTTCCGCTAACCCCCGCACTAATTTCTTTTAAAAAAAAGAAAATGGGGAAATAGGTAAGTGGTGAAAAAAGGGGGCACAGAGAGGGACAGACAGTAGGAAAACAAGCTTGGGATGTGCAGGAAGTGTGTAGGGAAGGCCCATAGCTGCCCATTTCTTTAACAGCAACAGCTGTGTATATGTTGAAAATTTAGAGTGAGTTTTGAGACCTTCCACCCCTGAGAGAGGGGTGAGGACAACATAGTTTGTTGCACTGCCAATTAGAATTATTGGTGTACATGTCCTATGGACATGTGTTCAAAATGGGAAGCTATGTATGGGGTGTAATTTTTTTTGGGGTACAGCTTGCCTTTTTTTTTTTTTCAGGTGAGAGTGGTAAGTGAGGTAGGGGAAATAGGTATATTTGGGGAGGTAGGTTGGGGAGGTAAACAGACAAGACAAACAAGACGCATACAGGGGCAGAATTTGACACATGGGGTGGGTGAACACAATTGACAGGGAAGGTTGTTTGGAAATCGCAAGCCCATGAGCCCACAGATGGTAACAGTGGAACTGAGATCCCCACCCATGGGCAGTCACCACTGCACCTTCACAGCCCCGGGGGTGGCTGTGCTGGGGGCTGAGTAGGACAGGCAGGCTCACCCATGAGATGCGCCACTCTCGCCTCAAGCTGGCATAGGGGATCAGCGACTGAACGCTGGATCTCCCTACGCACCACAGCCCGGACCCTTCTTCCACCTGAAGGTGGCACAGGACCAACGGAGGAGGGGAGTCCAGGCTGGGCACCAGAGCCTCTGGTGCCAGGTGCACTCCCCAACTGAGGAGAGACAGGTGGATCTGCTGGGACCGGCCTTCTCATACGTTCTGTGATTCGGTGTGTTTCATTACAACATAAACAACAGCATTCCAGATTAGTTGTAACAGCATGCAGTAATATTCCCATTAACCCAACACACCACAGTTCCAACAGTTGAACAGCAAACATAACACATGCATATATTGAACAACAGTGGTTATTCCAACCGCATGCAGGGATGATTGGTAGCAACAGGCCACCATGAATGTGGTGTTTGAACAGGGCACATGCATCAACATGAGTGCAAATATTTATGGAACAATAGGACATATATCTTGACAAATATTTAAGATTACACATACCCATTGAGGTGCGGAATTGCATGGTTTATGCACAAACAGTAGGGTGTAGAAAAAACCTCCATTAACATCTTATAAACACTTTTACTCTACACTACATTTCTAGTGACTACAGGTGTATATTCCCTACATGTATTATTACACTTGCCACCATGCATTAGGTTGTGTAATGGGTTTGGCTAGTTCAATCTATACTTGACCTATATCTCACATACTAACTGTCCAGGATGCAGATGTTACTGCTACATATTTCATGGTTGCATTTATATTTCTTTATCTACATATCTGGATGTTTTCACATAACATTTTCACTTCTAATTGTACAGAGCCCTGCATTTATTGAAGCACACTTACATTTCTGGGGAACATATTCGCATGCTACTCGTGTGCCAGATTTACTTATGCATGCCAGCCAGTAACTGACTGTTGAGGACTGTATATTTACTTCACAGCTACTAGCACTTCCATCACCCACTTTAGATGGGACTGAAGAACTCTGGGTTGCCAGCACTTTCTAACACATTACTATTTGTATAATGCAAGGGTACAACAACATTTCATACTAAGTGAAACAGGCACACTCTGGGTTTTGGACCTTTATTAATGACATTACACACTTTTCCACAGGCTCACTCCTTTATTTGTTTTAACGGTATATATGGCAGACATGTTCACGACATATTATACCTTTATTAATAGGTTAGCACACTCTTTTTTCAGGCTCACTCACATATTATTTTATATGACAGTGCCTGCAGAGATATTATTCCAGACATTTGTTACCTTTCTTAATGGGTTACTACACTCTTTTTCTGCCTCTCTAACGTTTTTATCTGACAGTACATGCAGAGGACTTGTAGTCCAAGAATACAACCATAAAATGGACTGAATAACACTTTCTTTCATGCTCTCTCCCATATTTTATATAACAATACATGCAGAATAATCACTAACCTGCCTGGCGGTGCAGCCTTAGCAGCCTATCTTCATAGGCTTGCTGATTCGTAACACGGTCACCTGCAGCTGTAAAGTAAATGAAGGGATATTGAAACATTCCTATCCGTTATACATACTCCATTTTAAATCCTTACATACTGCATTCCATGGCTACATACTCAGTTGTGGGGCATCCCGCATCCCACAGGCTCCTGTATCCACTTGTTCAGGCGGTCCTCCTTTCATCTCTTCAGGTCCGCATGGTGGTGAGGGACCTGCTCGCCAGACCGGGGAACACCTGTGGCACTGGTGAGGTCACGAGCTAACTGGTTCCAAGCCTCTGCCTTGTACTCTGTCCCTTGGAACTGGCCCTGCAGGAGTCTTGTCTCGTGATGGTGGACTAGGAGCCAAACCATGTATTTGGACTCCTCGGTGCCCCATCTCTGTGCTCGGAAGTGCATTCCCTCTCCAACACCAGACATTCTGACTGCAGATGTGAGCTACAATCAGTTATGGCATGTATTCCCGCCTGTGGGGCTTAAATATGCCGCATTTCCTGCACTTTTTTGTGATTGGCCGTTTTGTAAAATTCTCGGGTGACTGCAGACCTGGTTAGTAATGGTTAAACTACCATTCCAAAGTTTATGTATGCTAATAGTGGCTGTTGCCCCTATGTTGTCATGGCTTAGTGGTTCTGTACTTTGATTATGATGCAAAGGGTCCTGGGTTCAAACCTTGTCATTCTTTTATTTTAATACTGTCTAGACAGGCTAGGGGGTGTGGCTGCATTTAAGCAACTTAGCTCTACGTTGCTCCCCGGTGCCCTACGGTGCCCTGGTTGGCGCGGTGCGCACGTCCACGCAAACACATTGTGCTGGGTAAAACGTTTTTAAATGTTGGGCAACTGTATTGTGCTGGGTAAAGCGCTATTACACTATGGGCAACTCTGTTTAGCTGGGTGAAGCGCTATTAAACTATGGGCAACTCTGTTTAGCTGGGTGAAGCACTATTAAACTATGGGCAACTCTGTTTAGCTGGATAAAGCGCTATTAAACTATGGGTACCTGTGTTTAGCTGTGTAAAACTTTGCTTAACGGCAGGCTATTATATATCTGGGTCTTTTAAAAATATATATTTTGTTCGCTGATACATTGGCCATGTCACTGCTTTTAATAAACTTTTAATCATATTTGTCTGGTATTATTTCAAATACTGACTTAAAACATAAATAAGAAGGGGAGTGGTGGGACTCATGAATGCCTTCTCTTTGTGCATATGCTCTACCATTACGCTATTGCTATTTGGATTCATTTGCATAAGTAGTTCTTATATGCTCTTCAATGTCGCAATTGCTAACTGTGGTTAAGCAATGGGCACACCTGTGCAAACAAGTACAAATATGGGCAGCTATATCGTGGATTTAAAAAAAATAATTTAATTCTTTCCGTTTTATAACCCTGATGGGGGTTTACAGTGTCAGGGAGTGTGGTGTTGGGTGCAAGTACATTTGAGCGGACTCGCACTTGTCTGTTGACATTATGCTTTTTAAAACCTTGCAGGGGCGTGGACTTTTAGACTGCTCGGCAGTCAGACACGCCCCCTGTTTGCCTATTCAGTCCATGTAAGAGTTACGGATGAGTCAGCGTGCCCTCATGAATATTCATGGAATGCTGACGTCATACGGTTCAACTGCAGCCTCCGAGTAAGACATATTAAGTCTTACATGGAGGTTTCGTGAATCCGGCCCTTAGTCTATTTTGAGTCAGTCTTAGAACACAAAGACCAATATTCATAGCCACCTGCACAAATGTGATAGGGGTATTCCTAATGCTTATGAATGAGTATAGCAAAGGTAAGACTCATAGAAGCTATTTACGCTAATGTGCAAGGTCTGAAAACCAATGAGAAGTGTTGTAATGCAGTGTATGCTAATGAGGTGGTTTTGCAATTCATAGTCTGATATCCTTGTGGTTATCACATCCATTGTAAAATGCAATGCTTCTCTTTTGATATTGGATTTACAGTCCATAAATTTGTTTTTCCAAGTATGCACAAGCACTTCCTTGACACACAAATGAATTATTTCCCCCAAGCGACCCTTTCAGTAACATGTCCAGGTATGCACAAGCACTGAAATGAAACATTCACTCTAGCAACCCCTTCAGTAATATGTCCAGGTATGCACAGTCATCAAAATTAAACATTTACCCAAGGGACCCCATCAGTAAAAATGTTCAGGTATGCAGAAGCACCAATTAAGCTCACCTCACATTTCCTTATTCTAACTGAAAACTGCTGCTTTTTGGTGTAACTTCATATTTACAAACGTTGTATGCAAATGAGTTCATTTTAGATTTAAGTCTATGAATCAAACTCATACACATATGTGTAAAGCCCCTTAACAGTATAGTAACTGTCCCCCTATCGCTTATGCATTACTCATGCTACACATTTGTGACAGCGGTAGTGTTCATAAAAAGTTACCTGCATTTCTGTAGTCATCCTGAAAGTCTGAGATTAGTGCAACCTCATAGCACTACTTTTTGTGGAACATGTAAAGCCCCGGACTGTGAATAGCACCCCAAGTTAACTTAATGAAAACTGAGTTTTTTCTCCTATGGCAGGTGAAGCCAGGGATGCTACAGAAGTGTGTAATCTCTCCCCTTTCTCATGTTGACAGTGGAAGGATTAAACCATCTGTAAGTTCAGTCTTATTAACATATTACTTTTCTGTTAACTTCAAGGTTTCATTTTTTTTTTTTCATAATATGATCAATCAGCTACATGAATATCTTTATTTTTAAACCTCACTATGTGCGGACCAACTGTGCATGTTATCAAATAATTAGGTAAATACTGAAGTACTAATTGTAGATTAATGAAACTAAATTCCAACTCTGTACACACAAGATTTGTGCAAAAACTGAAGTGAAGTAACAGAATTGCTATATAAGAAAGTAATATAAACTACACAAAAGCCTTAGTTTATCAGGATATGTACATTAGATGCAATGGTGTCTAACAAAGAATGAATTAGAATATACAATATAAGTTACAAAAGTAATTTTCTATGAACACTAATACAAACATATCAACTATTTCCAGCAAGTTCTATATCTTAGAAGACAGAAAATAAATGTGATGCCACTGAGCAATTTTTGATAGGTGCTTTATAGTTAATTGCTCTGGGTAAATGTCATTAAAACCTAATCTGCGTGTAACTATTAGTGCAGTGAAAAGCCAACATCATCAAGGTGTAGTCCTGTGAGCTTACTTTAGAAAAACTAAGTGCCAATCAGAAAAATAATTAATGTTAACAGGTAACTATTTGTAATGATTACTTCAATTTCCAGGCACAGTTTTATTTAATATGCAGAATACAGATCATGGAAAGAAAAAAAATTTTGTTAAAGTGCATTTTTGCTAATGAATTTGAACACTTTTGTAATTCAGGCAACATACTGCAACTGTTGAAAATGCTTCATAACCTGAAAGTGAAAAAAATAAGAAAAAGTAGTGGGGAGATTAATGCGAAGTATGTCCCAGGTAGACTGAATGGCTAGAAAACACAAATGCATAGTCAAATGCAGGATTAGATAGAATAGCTATAATTCAGAAATGCACAATAGTGGGAGGGCAATAACCCCCTTAGATCATTTCACTGTATCACAACATCCTGACAGCAAAATCTTGAAACTGAAAACACCAAATTGCTTGGAAGCATAAATTAGGAATCACAGGCATTTTTATGGGAGAGCAGATGGTATGCAGCTCTGACAGTGAGACCTCCCTTTGTGCTGAGACTCTTGTGAGCAGGACACCTTAATGGTAGGGTGGCCTATCAAACAGATAGGCTCACTGTGAGATGGGAAGAGTATTTGTTAAGGCTTAATCCTTGAGGTAAATGTTTCTAAATCCCAGTCCGTATTTCCCTTATTTTTAATTTTCATAATGATTTTTTAATTATTCTGACTCTTTTTAAATGTTTCTATCTAACTAGTAATTTTACACAATGCTTAATGTATTGCCCAAGAAACTAGCACTTTAAGTGACAGGAAGGTATTACTTAAACAGTAGCCACATCAATATATGTGCTCAACTTAATTTACAGGTAAAGGTACTTATTTATCTTTGTTGACTGTCAAGTGAAAATGAATGGGATACACAGATAACTCTGAAAATGATGGGTGAAACTATTACTCTCAGGCTAAAGTAGTAGCATATGCGTTCTGAATAAATAGTGCATTATGCTAAATCTATTCCATTTCATGAAATTTTACCTTTAGATGAGTTCTGCATCAGTGCAGTTAAATAATTTACAAATTAGAAACAACCACAGATATGCCAGGAGAAGATGGCAGGCAGACAGCACATGTCCATTTGATAGAATATGGGAGGCTTTAGAACAAGAAGCCTAGTACATATAATAAAAAATATTGGGCAAACATCACCAGATCTCCATCTTCCACCTTTTTTACATAAACCAAATTACAAAATTATTGTGCCAGAGCTTATTTATGTTGTTTTAGTGGTATTTTCTAGATGATATAAACGCTACTGTGATTTATTGTTGTCTGAATTGCAGCTTTTAGCCATTCTATATAAGCAAAGCCATCCCATGATGGTTGCTTGCTTTCATAGTGGATCTTCAGATGTTTTGCTCATTTGTGAATACGTACTAGAGATTGTACAGCAGTCAACAGTTCTACTTCCATCCTCAACAGGCCTTACTAACTTCCAGACTCCAGTCTCAAACAGAAGTTATTGCAATGCAGTTGGTTACCTCTCCTTTAAGCTACAGGCTGGCATCTCTCTGCTTTCTAATGCATTAGTTGTACATGCATTGCAAACCATGGCTATGTTTGCAAGTGCTTTCGTGCTATACAGTTGTGTTTTTTTTCATATTGTAAGCTATGTAGTACCACTGCATGGTTTTCTGTGTATTTTTGTTACATGATATCAATGTGCTTAGACTCTTTTCTTTTTTTCATTTTTTTATATTTCTTGGGCATTTTGTCATAACAGCAACATACAATTTAGTAACTCTTTCATTGTATACAATAAGAAACAAAGAAATTATATGTTTTTATGATAATCTGGGTAGTGGGAACTCTAGAGATGAGTATTAAGGCATGCTTTTATAGATTCATATGTTGTCACTAGGCTAATGACTTGGGGAGGAGGCTTTCTAAGCCTACCCAAGTTTTCCCAAAAGAATAATGATGTCCTGTATCCAAATAGGAAATTAAAGGCCGGGCATTCATAAGCAACCTTTGTTCATAAGGGACATGGATGACAGGCCTGGTGTAATTTCCTAGTCCCACTCCACTAGTCTAGTTTGCTCTTAAATTAGGTAAAATGGATGGGAAGCCTATTCATAGGAGGGGCAGTCTCTGGGACACAAATGTGTCTCTCCAATATGTTCTGTTTAAGCCACAGACAAAATTCAGGTCACTACACCTTGCATTTCTGGTACTGTTTGACTTTCTGCATGATAAACATTTCTTCATAATTCTGTACTTAGAAAAGTATAGAATTACATGGAATGCCTACATTTATTAGAATCTAGTCCTAATTAATCAAACAGCAGTTTATCAGCAGCAGAGGCAAAATGATTACCCTGAATAGTAATAAAGACTTATATCAGACTTTAAAACAACAGTTACATTTTCATATAAACAAGTTCACCGTCTTTCATAATGCAATATGAGTTGAATGTGCATCATTCTGCATGTGACTGTACATTTCTCTCAAGTGTTTCTTATGATTTAATGATGTATTCGCAATATTCTGTCTTATTAATTACAAAAGGCAACGTATCACATTCTTGCATATGGCTGCAGACAAGTTACAGTAACTCAAAATATGTCTTGAAATGTTAGGGTGTGGCTCAACAAAATAATGTCAGTGTTTGCTTTGTTGAAGTCACATAATTTTCTAATAATTTGATTATAAGTGCATATCTCAGGTGTACTGGCCAGGTATTCTGACAAATACAATTACAGTCATCCAGTTATGATCCCCTATGTATACAATTCATTTTGTTGTTGCCGTCCATGAACCATACACCTGCCAGATTCTGCTGACTTTGGCTGATGCCCATACTGTAGGGTGGAGTTCTAGTTCCCAGCCCTTGAACCTTTATTTTGGACATTTTTGTCAGCTACATCAGTGAAGTGAGTCAGAGTTTCTGACAGCTTCTGCATTATGCTTGACAACTTTGTGTAAACTTGTCACTGTAACCGGTAACTAACAAAGCTTGTTCTATACACAAAGAACCCTCTATGGGATTTGTGAATGTAAAGTATGTGATAACCCTTTAGTTGTCAGTGCATTTTAAAGATTTGAAATTTAGAGCATCTGTGCAGATCCATGGTAAAGCAAGTGCTTTTTTATTCACCTTTTGCATCTCCGTGGTAACGGGACCTCTGGACACTGAGTGACCATGGGTTTATGCTCTCATCACACCTTAAGCACTACTTCTTCAATGTGCTGAGATCTGTCTTTGATAATTACATCTATGGATATCGGAGGTTGTCAGTAACCTGTTGAATGAGCAATACAACTATTAACACTGTTGCTTAATATACTATGTACGTCTATCCCAGTTTTATAATATTTGCATTCAGTTGCAGTACAAACAATAAGAGATTCCTAGAGATGTATGGCTATTGTTAGTCAATGAAATATATCAGTAATCCATGTATATTGAACAATTAAGTACTTTAAATTAGTTTAATATAATTTACAAAATGTAGCAGTCACTTGGAAAACTAAAACTCAGTTAGTGTACTGATAGTGTGGATTGTTGACTATCGGTTGAACTATTTAAATATGGTTTACTATTGACTGACAGGGATGAAGACATGGACTTCTTCAATTGAAGGTTGCTTTCTGCACGTGCAAAGATAAAAACTGCAGTATAACAAAATAGTTAAAATAAAGAATTAGAACAATCTTTGCTGTCTTAACCTTCATTTCACATGTACGCTATACAAATACATTATAAAGTGGAAGATTGCATCTGTCGCCTCTATTGTTTGTTTTGATTATTGGCAAAGATATTTCCGAATCCCATAATGTTTTTTTAGGTAATGCCAACTTGATAAACCTACCAACATAACAAAACAAGTGATCAATGTTAGGAACCTAAACAAGAAACTGCACTCCCTAGCAGCCCTTCTCACTCTAGAGAATGTTGACATCTGTGTCGTGAGTGATGGTTTAAAACAGCAGAGAGCACCCCCGTTGGGCAGGGCTATAACACCTTCCACTCTTCCACACAATTAGACCAGCTACTGTGCAGGAGGAAAAAGACTTATATCAAGGCTGATAAAGCAACATGATGCACCAGGGCTTCCTCATGTCCAAATAACCATCAGAAGGGTTATGACCCAAGAAAGCCGCAATACCTAGCTACAGGACTAGAATCACTCAGCATTAAACCCAATACCATTCCCCTAGGTGATCTACACTACCCAGCTGGTGACTGGGAAACCTACACCACCACTAGTGCACAAGCACAGAGATTCCTGGACTTTGTCAATACAAATATCATGGAACAATTAATTAGAGAACCTACAAGGGGGAATAATGTGTTAGATATTACTCTTACTAATACAGGGGCATCTTTCACCATCCCTTGCATATCTTCATCACTTGTTAGGTCTTACTATAAAGCCATCTTCAAAATAAAATGGAAACCAGAGAGCCCTTCCACCAAAGGTACCTTTAGAAATTTCTCTAAGACAAACTCAAGTGATACAGTGACAAGCTTCAAATCACCAGTAAACTTCTTTATCAATTTTGGAGGGGCGTCCAGTTCTTTGCAACGTCACTGTTGTCCCATATTTTCTCCACTTTTTGATGACTTGTCTTCACTATGTTCCATGGTATATCCAATGCTGTGGAAATTTTTTTTACCCTTCTCTTGAATGATACCTTTCAACAATGAGATCCCTTTGATGCTTTGTAAGCTATCTGCGAACCATGGCTTTTTCTGTAGCAGGTGACTGAGTAAATATCAGGAAAATCCTACCAGGACAGCTGAACTTTATTTCTGGTTAATCAGCATCTCTTTAATTGATGGCAGAAGACTGAGTGCTGTAATTAAATCAAAAGGTGCTTCAAGAAAGTATTAGTTTAAGGGTGTGCACACTTATGCAACCAGATTATTGTGAGTTTTTTATTTTTTATGTTTTCCCCCCTAACAGATTTGTTTGTTTTTCAATTGAATTGTACAGGTTATAGGTCCATTAAAGGTGGGAAAAGTTTTGAAATGATTTATTGTGGTCTCATTTTTTATATAACAAAAACCTGGCATTTTAACAGGGGTGTGTAAACTTTTCATATCCACTGTAATTATTGACCATGGGATGGGTAAGGCCAATATAATACCAAATGGGACAGGTTAATTCGAGCATCTAAAGGGAAACTGGCTAGGTTTAAAATAGCCCACAGGGGTAGCTAGCCTAGCACTTATCTGTGAAACTGCTGAAGACCTTAATTTGTCCCTTTCCTAAAAAATCACTTTTGGGGTACTCCCCACAATCTTACTAAAATCACTGGAAAGGGTAAAAATGTCACAGTTATTGTTAATAATGTCCCAAATAGGGTTACAATCAATACTGTAAGACATAAATCCCTGTGCGGGCTAGATTGTTCTAACTGCAAAACTGTTGATTTTTGGGATGACCCCATTCCCCAACAATGATAAATATATCCCCAAGTTCCTTTTCTGAACTACTTTAACAAGAATTATATCCAGCAAGGTATTAGGGTACCGCCCCAAGAGCATATTATTTATCACATCTATTTCCCGAAAATTTCTGTATCCTCTGATATTCATGCAAAACAGACCAGTTGTCCCTTAATCAAAGATTTGTTCTGAAAATATGGATGAGAGCTAGAGAAGTGCAAAAATTAATGTGGATAAGTGGGTTTCCTGTAAAGAGATTAAACAAACTTACATGACTGACAGTCCATAGAAAGCTTAACATCTAAACAAGGTCATGATAAGAATAAGTGTAAGAAATTCTCAAAAAACTCTGTAGTTGTGTTAATATAATTAATAAATTGCTGTAGTTTGTCAATAGAATCTACCCCAAAAATAACTATAATATCTAGGAACCACAAATATAGATTCCAACAGTCTTTAAATACCGAATTAAAGAAAAATGTTGCTCCCAGTACTCCATTATTAAATTTGCATAGATTGGGGCACCAGCCACCGCCATAGCTGCCCTTATTTTCTGCTGGTAAATTTCTCCTTCATAAAATACAAAATGATTATACAACACCACTTCTATCAATTGTGTCAAAACTTGTGTCTCCCAAGTTGAGATCAGGGGAATCCCAACCATTAATTCAGAAAACCATTCTAACCCAATATTATAAGGTATAACAGAAAAAAGATCTTTCACATCAGTGGGGAAAAACACTGCATTTTCAATGAATAACTTACCCTGCACACTGGTCACAGAATCCCAGGAATCCTTAAGTAAATATGGAAATTCATTAATAACTTGTTTTAAATTAAATCTATATATTTAGCAACGTAAAACATTTGAGCCAGCTGCGTCCATAATTGGTCTTAGAGGGATTAGACAATTTTTTTATGCAACTTAGGGATCCCAAATATATCAGCAATATAGGATTACTTATTAAGACAGTAGCTGTAAATGTCTTCATCAGTTTGCCCCTGCTTAGGCATATCATACAGTAGAGAAACAACTTTAACTTATGCAATATTCAACTCATTTTTGACACTATACTGCACACTGAGTCAGCATAGTCCATTACTACCACCCTACCCCTTTTAACAGGTTTCATGACACGTATATCTGTATTATTACCAAGATCAAACTAATACATGGGCTTCTTGGAGTGACAAGGTGTAACTTCACTTATTCTGATGTTTACTAAACAATACTTTAATATCTTCAGCACACGTATTTTCAAATAATTGGACGGTATGGTATAGTGAATTGTTGAACATGCTCTTCTCCTTAAGAACTTACTGCATACTATAATTGTTAGGAACAGGGGTTTTATGAACCCACCATGTACAGTAGGATTAAGCTGTCTTGTATGCAGTTTCAAGTCAATCAAAACTTCGGGTAATAGTGAACGCTTTGCTGGCACAAATGTAAACCCTTTTTCTAAGATATGGACATGTTTCTTGTTCAGAACCAAAGTACCAAATTGTAAAAACTGAAATTAGTATATTCATTTTGTATAATTTTGACTAAGGGCCATGTTGATTGTTTCTGTAACTCCCCCTTCACCTCATCAACTTGTATTTGTAGTTCTAGTTGTACAAATTTAAGTCCTGATCTCGGTTCCAAACATCTTTCACCAGTCGGTTAGATTAAGACCAGTTCTTCAACCTCTTGGATCTCTGTGGTAATGGAAACTCCAAAGGGAATGAAGAGTCAGTCACTGCCCCTTCCTCACCATTTACCCCAATATTATTGTAAACAGCATTTTTGTCAGTGGTATTGTTATGAACATTGCAAGAATTAACATTAGAAATAGGCATAGGATAAGCTAAATTGCTGGAATAACCCTTCTGAGCCCTACTTAATTTTGTCTCCTTTCTGCTCTTAATCTCATTAATGATTACATCAGCTTTGTCAAAAATGTTGCAATACCTATTCTCAAATACAATACCTATTCTCAAATACAGAAGACAAAAGGTCCTGTGTTATAGAATTGTCCAAGGAAATAATATCATAAATTAATTGGTCCATTAACTTATTTGCTCAAACCAATACTTGCATTAATTCACAACCTTGTTGGTTAAAAAGTGCTACCAGTTTCTTGTGAAGGTCAAAATTAGGTTCCAGCCTCAAAGGAAATTTCCAGTAATGTAGTCCTCTTGGAACTATTGACTTTTGAACTCATTCATTAGTGTACATGTTTTCTACCTGTAACTTACACCAGCTTGCTTCTGGATTTATGCAAACTTAATCACAGTGTACTAGGAACAACATTTTGTCTTTAATTCAGTATTTAAAGACTGTTGGAATCTATATTTGCAGTTCATAGATGATATAATTATTTTTCGGGAAAATTCTATTGACAAATTACAGCAATTTATTGATTATATTAGCACAACTGTAGAGTTTTTGAGAATTCCTTATACTTATTCATGGGTTTGAACTTATTTATTTAAGATTTCTAAGGACTATCAGTCATGCAAGTTTGTTTCATCTCTTTATAGGAAAACCAATTATTCAAATTCCTTTTTATATTTCTCTAGCTGTCATCCATATTTTCAGGAAAAATCTTTACTAAAGGGACAAATGGTCCATTTCACAAGAACGATATCCAAGGATACAGAGTTTTTTTTCAGGAAATAGATGTGTTAAAGAACATGCCCTTGAGGAGGTGGTACCCTAATACCTTGTTGGATATAATTTCTGTTGAAGTAGTTCAGAAAAGGAACTTGGGGATGTATTTGCCATTTTAGGGAATCACAGAAATCAACACATTGTTGCAGTTAGAACATTCTACCCTGCACAGGATGCTTCTGAGAATCTATTTAACATTACACACTGCCTTTACATTTAAACTTTGTGGTTCACTCATTACTCTGTAGATATAAAAGTCATTTCCATCACCTATTCTCAGGGAAACATCCCGTTCTAAGAAATGCAGCTGCAAGCATACCAGGAATAAAAGTGTAGATAGCCGGATAGGCAGAATCTACTGATGCTGTAGAAAGGCTGGTTTGTTTGCTGAGGGAAAAACGGTCACAGATCTGTTAGAGGGTAAACAACATGCTCCAAAGTAGTGTAACCTGATAACAAATTATGATTTTGCAACCCAACCAGTATGGCAACCAACCATATAAACATAAAATCCAACTACCAGAGAACACAAAAATTTTTTATTAACTAAGTGCTTTCATCCTTAAAGAACTAGGACTTCATTAGAGTTACACAGCAAGACAATATACACAAGCCAATTAACAGTTAACTACATAATTAGATAATTAAATAATTAGTTAAAATTACAATTTCTTAGGTCAACAATTACCAACATGAAAAATTCTTCTAAACAAAGTTTAAAGGTCATGTTGCTAAATGCTAGGAGTCTTAGCATGAAACTGCACTCATTGCAAGCATTCCTCACCTTGGAGGATGCTGACATTTGTGCAGTCACTGAAACCTGGTTCAAGCTGTGGAGAGCACTCCAGCCTTACCAGGTTGCTCATCCTACCATACTTTCAGACCCCAAATAGATGGCTACAAAGTAAAAGGAGGTGGAGTTTCAATATTTATCAAAGACATACACAGGCTGGTCAAATGGTATGATGCACAGGAGACACTCTAAGTTCAGTTAACTGTTGACAAAACACCTATTCAAATCAAAGCTTGCTACAGACCCCCAACCATGACTCAGGATGCCAACCACACCTATCTGGACTTACATGACTCCATCAAGATTCAACCCTCTACCCTGATCTTGGGTGACTTTAACTACCCAACCATAGAGTGGAAGACCTGTTCTAGCCCAAACATGAATGCCCAGATTTTCCTTGACTTTGTCAATGTCAATGCATTGCATCAGTTGGTCGACACCCCCATGAGAGGTAAAAATATCCTGGACTTGGTGCTAACCAACATGAATAGCCACTGTAGTACCCCTACAGTGTCATCCTCCTTAGTAAGATCTGACTATAAATCGATCACTTTCAAAGTCACCATCTCCCCTAACCGCCACCACTCCCCCCCCCCTGTCAGGGTCAAGCAAAAAAAACTTTTCCAAAGCTGACTACAACCTCCTGAGAGCATGTATAAACAGCTTCACAGTCACCATCTCTTTGGTTGAAACTAGCAGTAATGTCCAAGCGTACACCAAAAACTATATGAGCACCTACATAGTTGTATGGACTCAGCAATACCTGAAAGGACCAAATTATCTTACTCAAGGAAGAGTAAATCTGTCTGGTGGACAGCAGTAATAATAAACAAACTCTATAATAAAAGGAAAAAAATTGCTGTCCAGGACCAAGAAGCAGCAGGTACTGAGTTGGAAACAATATATCCTTTGTCTGAACAAGCAAATAAGGTCACTGATGAAATCCTCTAAGGCTAACTTCGAGTGCATATTGGCCACATCCACTAAGGACAATCACAAGGCCTTCTTCACATATGTCCACAATCTCAATGGTAACACACAAATCTGCTCTGAACTGGTGTCCAAGAGCACCTCATAGACAAATGCTGTAGATATAGCCAACCTGCTGGCAGGTAGGTTCAGTGAAAATGTCACTCCTCTGTCCCCCCATCAGTAAAACAGGACATCCCCAGTACTGGCCCCCTCCCCTTATCTCTAGGGAGCAAGTCATCCCTGCCATCTCAAAGGCAAAAATACAGCCTCCATGGGACCTGATAACATCCCAGGCTACATCCTACATGAACTCAGGCAGGAATTTGCAGCACCATTAGGCACCCTATTTAACCGAAGCCTGAGTAGTGGCTTTGTCCCAGCCAACTGGAGGACAGCTACTGTCATTCCTTTGCACAAAGATGGAGCATCCACTGATCCAGGAAATTATAGCCCCATCAGCCTAACTTGCCTGATCTGCAAGACCATGGAGCAGATTATCATGGACTTTGACAAGGACACTGACAACCTCCAGACACTTGATCCCACATAATCTGGTTTTGTCAAGGGGAGGTCATGCCTGTTAAATTTGGTCGACTTCTTTGACACAGTCACCAAGGCTATAAACAAGGGGAAGACAGTGCACACCACCTACCTTGACCTGGCCAAGACCTTTGATATTATTCCCCACTCAGGTATAATAGACAAACTCTCTCAAGCAGGCATCAATCCATATGTTACCAGATGGGTAGCAAATTGGCTCACTGATATAACCTACCTAGTCAAAATAGGGGAAGCCACCTCAAGTAGTAGACCTGAAACAAGCGGTGTACCCCAAGGATCGGTCTTGGGGCCTCTGCTGTTTGGGATATACTTCTCAGAGGTGCAGACCAAATCTAGTGGGCTATGGCTGACCAAGTTTGCAGATGACTGCAAGCTGGGTGCTGTCATCAATTCCCCTAGTGATGTGGACATCCTCCAAGAGGGTCTCACCCAAACAAATGACTGGTGCCAGAAACCTGGCCTCAAGCTGCCAAAAATGCATCATCTTCCCTTTTGGGGAGAATGACGTCTCCACAAATTATCACATTGATAATAAGCCACTAAGCACGCAACCATTTGTGAGGGACTTGGGAACCCAGGTTGATAGCAAACTGACTTAACCACCATATTGCCTCCATTGTACGGAAAGCTTTCTACATGGCCCACCTCATTAGTAAGGGTATCTCATCCAGGGACAAGGTGGTCATAATATCCCTGTATTCTTCCCTTATAAGACTGATTATTGAATAGAAATGCCCCTTTCGGCATGTACCTCACAAAGCACATGCAGCAGCTGGAAAGACCATAGTGATTCCTTGACCAGCGAATCCAGGGCCTAAAACACATCTACCCTACACAGATAGGATAAAAGCCCTGTCCCTCCACTTAGTCTCCTACAGACTACTCAGAGGTGACCTCTGTCTGGCATACAAAACAACCTCAGAC
The DNA here is from genome assembly GCF_019279795.1 of Protopterus annectens. NCBI lineage: Eukaryota > Metazoa > Chordata > Ceratodontiformes > Protopteridae > Protopterus > Protopterus annectens. The sequence goes on along the minus strand of NC_056744.1, from coordinate 456,601,778 downwards.
CCCACCCTGATGGGACTGCTGCATATCCACAAGCCAAGCTCCACTCCAGTAACCCACATGTAAGACTCAACCTGGTCTGTGACATCAATAGGACTTGTTGGCAGGACAGATTTGTGTCCCAGAGGCTCTCCCTTTTGGGGAATAGACTCCCTCTCCATGTAAAGCAGAGAACCTCATTAACCCTTTTTAAGCACAACCTGGATAACTGGATCCCTGGGATTCCATCTATGTCCCTGGGGCTGGACAGTGGCATAGGGTGCTGACTTGTTGGAACATGGACTACATTCTTGGCTAGGCTTGTAAGGGCCTCAGGGGCCAATAACCTAATAACTTCCTATGATCTTATGATGTCTCTAATAAGTAAATCAGGAAGGGCTACTCAGAGCCTTCCATATAAAATATACAACCTGGAAAATAATGAAGCTAATTAAAGTGTCAAAACTCTGCAGAAATGAGAAGGATATAGGTAAAGCCTAGAAAAAGCAAAATCTGAAAAACAAAAATAAAATACTGGAGAAAGTTGAATTGCTTCCTCAAAAGTTTGTGGAGATCCGACACACACACTTACACACACACACACACACACACACACACACTATATATATATATATATATATATATATATATATATATATATATATATATATATATATATATATATATATATATATATATATATATATATATATATATATATATATATATATATATATATATATATATATATATATTTAGTGTTTACTATCAAATGGGAGATCAGACTTTGTGTGATTCAGAGCAATCTGAAACACCCAATTCAATAGTACTGAATGAACGAACATAGAAATATCGAAATGCACAACAGCGAATGCACTACAGCATTCACTGTTGTGACTTTCTACATTTTAATGCAAATCACACTATATCAGGGATCGGGAAATGTACCCTTTCTTTCACTGTAGTGCGATCTCAGAGTTTGTGTAGCAGGGGTGTGGGGGCACAGCCCCACACATGTGGGGTGTAGGGAGGCTTGCCCCCTGCAAAAACATCTTTTACTGTGAGTTGGTCAGTACTTACAGTTGCAGAAGTGTGGTGAATGTTCGAATTATGTTGAATTTGAACATTCACCACTTCTGCGTTCTACATATTTGTCGGTCTCTATTTTTGTTTTCATTTCTATGGTTCATAGAAATGATAATTTGCATGAAGTGCGATTGCTGTAATGATAGCAAACCATGTCTTTTCAGCTTTTTCCAGTTAGGGATCGCCACAACAGATCACTGGTCCACTAATGATTGGCAATGGACTTTTACGGTGTTGAGTTGCCAGCCTGGGGGCCCAACCTTCAAAGAAGACACACCCATTCATGCACGCACCTACCTGCATGTCTTTAAAGTTCACGCAACCACGGGGAGGACTGCAGACTCTGCACAGATAGAAGCACATTAAAGTGGGGATAAGGGAATATACTTCTTTCCCCACTGTAATGTGATCTCGGAGTTAGTATATATAAAGTAGCGGGGGCATGAGGGGCTCAGCCTCCCAAATGGAGGATGCAGGGGGGGCTTGTCCCCCTGCAAAACTGCTTTTGCAGTGTTTTATTTTTTTTTTATTTTACTGGTTCAGTGAATCTGTATTCACAAAAGTGCACTTTCACGTAATTGGGATTGTACTTTTGTTTTTCGAAAGAATGAGCTTTCGATAAACAAAAGTAGACCCATATATACGTATATATGTATATATATATATATATATATATATATATATATATATATATATATATATATATATATATATATATATATATATATAGACATACACAACCCCTTTTTGCCCATTTTTATGTATGGGGGTCAGGAGGTCATTTTAACAGTGACAATAATCTAAAGCCAATGTTCACACCACTGGGAGGCTACTCCTAACATGGTTGTTCTTCTGTACCACACAAACATGCACATTCACACCTATGGCCAATTTAGAGTGTCATATCCACCTACTGCTTGTTTTTGGAATGTTGGAAGAAAAAGGAGTACCCAGAGAAAACAGACAGAAACACAAAGAAGACATACAGATTCTGCACAGAAGGCACCACAGCCAAACATCGAACTGGATAACCTCTTGCTGTGATGTGAAAACACTACCTGCTGTGCCAGAGGGAAGGGAGAAAAGAAATCCATCCATCCTCAACCCCTTTTTCCCATTTTGCACATGCGGTCAGGGTGTGAATTAAAAAGTGACAATCACCATGAGCCAAGGTTTACACGGCTGGGTGGTAAGTCTTGGAAGGAGGGAGAAAATAAAGAAGAAATAAAAAGTAGATGGTAAATTTGGACAGGTAGACATGCCTGAGACATACAAATAAAAGAAGTGGCCTTGACACCTTTTCATATTGAGGACTTAAAAAAAAGGGTAACCTACTGTGACTCTGGAAAACTGAATTTGAAGGCCAGGAAACAGGATTTTAATGATCATGATACATAGGAAGACAGGAAGAGTGTTCTCTAAGAAGTTCTGCAGTAAAGAACTTAATCCGACCTTCTGTACAGGCAAAAGGTAAGAACACGGTAGCTAGAATGAAAGCGAAGGTTAAAGAAAAGGTCTAATGTAGAGTAAGACCTAGTCCTTGTCCTCCTCAGCTTTTCCTTCTGTCTGATTTTTGACCCCCCCACCCCACTTGTCTGACTAATCTAGAGTTCAGCATAAAAAAGGAAATGCTCTAGAAAGAATAAATTACAATCACTGCATTGTTAGTTTGTAAGAGTAGTGTGAAATAGGTAGGAACTAGATCATCATGTTTAGTATAGCTGGGGCAGTAGATGGTCACCAGACTTAATTATTATATCTTGTGCATCTACAACTGTTTGTAAATCATACCTTTCTTCCCTATTCTCAGCAAGCTGTGTCCCAAACTGGCTGCATGGAGATGTAAGAACCAGGAGCAATGCCTATCATCCTATGGGAGGTGAGAAGCCTTGTGATATCCTATTGGTTGCCACAAGTGCATGGTTATGGTAAGCTGCTTTGCATGTGCTCTTCTGTACAACTAATGCTTAGGTGAAGTGCAAGTTCTTTGTGGTCAGCTTCACATCCAGGTCTGTGTACTGGAGAAGAGCACTGGGTCTTTCTTGGTGGTATACCTGAAAGGGACATAAATCCACTCCCTAAATCCTGGAATAGGTGAGCTGACCTTGGCAACTCACTCCATCCCTTGCAAACTTGCCCCTGTAACTTCTGAACCACTGATCATGCCCGAGTCATTTCAGACATAATAATGGGTTTGTCCCTTTATGTGCTTGACCTTGCTGTCATCTACAGCTGTTTTAATTCCTTCAGATGACATCCTAAAATATTTCAATTTAACTCTTCCAATGACTGATATACTTCTCTAATACAACTATTTTATAAAGTGATATTTGCTTCCCTATAATCATACACTTCACCTCCTCTTTCCCAGTTTTAAATGCACACCTTAATTTTTTATAACAAAAGTAATGAGTTACTACTTTGCTGCACTTATCTATAGCTCATTTTTTTGTAAATACTTTCAGCATCTTCCATTTTGAGTGGCACAGTGGTGCAGCGGTTAACATTGTCGCCTCACAGCAAGAGGTTCTCCGGTTCGATTTTCAGCCGGGGTGCCGTTTGTGTGTTCTCCCTGTGTTCGCATGGGTTTTCTCCAGGTACTCCAGTTTCCTCCCACATTCCAAAGACATGCATCTGGAGCATTTCTCCCTGGGCCTCTGCTGACAACAGGCTCTGTGGAACCTAGTCAGACATTCCCGGTCAACAAGTGTTAAATAAATTTTCTATTAATAAGTTTTACATTACTAAATGTCCTTTTCACCGTCGGATGACTTATGTATATGTAACTATTGTTAACTGCCTTAGGACACATTACTTGTCGTTAACTGCCTTATTTTTAAAATTTTAATTGTCTTGCAAGCAGGTATCACTTAAAGATGAGCCCAAAGTTGATTAAGTTCCAGTTGACAGATTTTGTATTTTTGTTTTTAAAAAGAAATTCCTCCAGCAATTTAGAAATGCAGTCACTAGCAAGGTGACGTCAGTGTGAGTGGTAGAGTCTGCATGATTGTCTAAAGCGAATCTCATTGTGAATTTTAAAAAGGAAATGAAAGGACAGAGTTCCTGACTGGCTCATGACTGCATCTCAATATTTTTTTCACTTTAGAGGCCATATTTTTGTATTCATTGTAATGTTGGGGGGCGGGGCAGTATACCAACATCAACTATGGGCACTGGCTGTTAAGTGTGCATACAAGTAATATAGCTTTCATCAAAAGTTGTGCTTCAAACAATTTAATGTATATGGTATACAAATGGAGGCGCTGCTGTACTTACCTGGTAGAGTTTACTATATTTACATATCCAAATCATGCTAAAAAGTAGAGGACTACATCAATTACTTAACTTTTTTTTACTAAGAAAAATAAAACCACCATGTCATTTGACAGACATCAGGAAGAGTGCTGCACAAGTACTAACAGAGGCAGACACCAATTTAATAATTAATTACGAGTGTTTCTGTAACTTAGAATTGTAAGACTTTAGCACACCTCAGGGTAGTATCATCAGTCTTGGGGATTCTCAGTTAACTTCAAAAAATCTTGCAATGTTGATCACACACTGAAGAAAGAATTAGCTCCCATTGCATACCTCAATCTGAAGTTTGCATACTAGCGTTGAGGACATTAAAAGCCTCACCTTAGGGTTTGGAATTACTCTTCTCTAAATATGATAAAAGGGTTTCCACCTTAGGAGATTGCCATTATGAAACGCTTCCTAGCTGAATCAGTTTGATATGGTTATCAAGTCCGTCAAATGAGTTCTTCTTTCCCTGTTAGAGAGATCTAGAAGAGACAATTTAATAATCAATGCTTTGTGCCATCACCCAACCAGGAGCGCCCTGCTAGAGTTACATACGAAAACTTACTGAATGCAGCATAAGCCTTTCATATTTAATTAGCAGGCAAAATAATCCTATCACATGGTATTCTTACAATTTAAAAAGTTCTTATTTATCAAAGGAAGTTGAAGCAGAGGGAAAGAAATAAAATGGAACCCGAAATACAACTTCTGATGCAGTCTAGCATCAAATTTAAACTGATATATCCATCACCTGTGCATTTCTCTTGGCATGGAGTGACTTGTAAAGCTATGAAAGTTGAACAAATTTCACAGATTTGCAAAAATTATCTTTACCAAATTTGAAATTTAAATTGTGTATTATATCACAATGTAACAAAAGTTATATGCTGGTAGGAGTTTCAAATTACTTCTGTATCTGTTGGTGATAAATGGAGTGTATTTATTCTGTTTGGCAATGTTACTGTTTAGGGAAGAACTGCTTCCATTATTCTCACTGTGTCCATTAGATGATACATTTATGAAGTTTACATGTTATACAGAAGCCTTCATTCTAGGTGCTGATTCATTGGAAGTGCTGGCTTGCTTATGTTACACTATATAATAAGAGTTGTGTTGGTTTACATACTTTCACCAGTGAATTACCCCCAGCATTTTTTAGTTGTACTTTAATTGGCGTATATGTCAATCATGAATGTTGCGATCTTCCCTGGTGACTAACTATAGTTGCTAAATTATTTCAACTAATGTCTATACAGGTATCATTGCAGGCACCATGATGGGGATACCATCTACTGTAGGGGCTTTATTAAATTGCATAACAACTTCTGTGCCTAGGAATGAGTGGTTATCCATGCTAACTCATACCTGACGTAGGGCTCTAGCTCATTATATAGAGTTATAGTAAAAGATACAAATGGGCAGCCACGGTGGTGCAGTGGTTAGCGTTGCCACCTCACAGCAAGAGGTTCTCCGGTTTGATTCTCAGCTGAGGTGCCTTCTGTGCGGAGTCTGCATGCCCTCCCTGTGGTCGTGTGGGTTTCCTCCGGGTGCTCTTGTTTCCTCCCACATCCCAAAGACATGCTGTAGGTGGATTGGACACTCCAAATGGGCTGTGTGTGTGTGTGTGTGTGTGTGTGTGTGTGTGTGTGTGTGCACCTTCTGTGGAAGGTTGGGCACTGGGCTGGCACCACAAAACTCCACTGCCAATCATGAGCAGACAGTTGATCTGCTGTGGCGACCCTTAACTGGGAAAAAGCCAAAAGAAGAAGTAAAATATACAAATCATTGTTTCTTAAAAATGGATGGAGGGTTTGGAGGTATACTGATGATGATGATGCTTGCAGTTCATTATACATGTTTGTGGTTTCATTTTAAACTAGCCGAAGCGCTGATTTGCCATAAAAGGTGTCACTTTCCTTTATTCTCTGAAAATTTTTACACCGACTATACTTTAATAGCCTTTGGGTGAGAATTCATTAGTCACGCTATGGGAAGCAATAGCAAACATGGAAAACATGAAGATAGCTGATACCCACTAGTTCTGTTGAGCTATAGTTGCTTTATTATGTGTTGCTTGTTATTGATGCAGTTTGAATTTAATCAGCACTATCATCAAGGCTGATAACGCATGCCTTGTTTGTTAGATGGAGATTGCAATGGCATTAAAATAATTGTATTTATTACCCAAGTATACAGTATTAAAATTGTATTTATTACCCAAGTATACAGTATTATCAGGGAACTTCTATGTCTCCATTGCAGTATGATGTACCTCCTCAAAAGTCAGTGGTCATTCCCTTGGGATGCATGTACAACATCATTAAAGACAGCATCACTTTTTATGCTAACACAAGAAATTTCATGGCTTATTCTGTGAGTAAATAGGGAGGTAACACAGAGGGAAGTAATAGCTGCAAGTTATCACTGATGTAATATCTATAATATAGTTGATACTTACAGGTGTACCTTCTGGCAACACAGTCAACTGAGTCATCATGTGACCTGTTATGGTACAGAGCATGGATGGCCTTGTCCATAGGTGAACTAGGAAGCTGCTTTGGCCACTGCTCATTCAGGCAGCAAATAGAATAGTAGCTATATTGAGGTAGGCAGTGTTACATATACAAGTACCTGGTGTTTCAATAAAGATAGCAATATCTGTTTGTTTTACTTTGCTCTCCAGTAAAAAATAAGTATTGCAGAAATTTCAGTAGAGTTATTTGTAACTAATGGCACCACTCTATTTATAGATGTGTACTAATAAAATTAAATGCATTTATGAAACTGTACCACCATTTGTATACAGAAGCTTATATTCCAGCCCCATCTATCTTCAAAAAAGTTAAACTGTTAGTGCTAAACATGCATGGAGGGCAGTAGGCATACTACATGTAATACTGACTACCTTTGAAAAACACTGAAAAAAATTTAGCTGTTTAGTTTTTCGTTATTTGGGGATGTATTTAGAGTTTGCATGTTCTTAGCTATCCATGTTATGACTACGTAGGGTTCAGTCTGGCGAGTGCTAACAACCTCTTGTTTACCTTTAGAGTTGTCTTAAGCATGGCTGGCCTTATGCATAGGTAAACTAGGAAGCTGCCTAGACCATTATTCATTCAGGGGCATTTTCTTCCATTTATTTTTTTTTTGTATGTATAAAGATATTCAAATTCCTTTACTTAGAAATAAAGAAATAAATGAAGTGTAGAAAACTGTTCCTAAACCATACATTTCAATTGTCTGGTATTTGCAAGAAAATGATGATTTCAGTGGGTTATTTAGAAGGGGAGCCAAGAAACTAAAGCTCCATTATTCCTGCCTGCCTCTCAACAACACGGTTTAGGTAGTACAGTCAATTTTAGCATTCCCTTTAACCAGTTACTTTGTTGTGGCTCGAAAACCATGATTGCACCTTGAAGATCAGTTCCTTGTAAGCTAGCCTAAACCACACATTTCAGTTGTTTTCGGGAGGCATGCTGCCACTATGGGTTAGGACTGCAGCAGAATCTGTAATAATGAAGAGTTTTTGCTACTTGGGCTACTCCAGATGATCTTGGAGGATTATTTGAGTATCCAGTTAAGTCTGTACAGTGACACTGAGGTGGATTGGGTAAAAGACAGCCATATATGCCACTCAGCAAAAAACACGATTAAGTACTGCATCACTAAAGAGACAGATGTCTGAGTTTTGGACTTGACATTCTTCAGAAAATGCATGTAAAACCTAATGTTCTAGCAATTTTCTAAGTGCAGCATTTAAAGTCTGTCCCCGTTTTATGGCTTTACCCCCATTTATTTTGCCTTTCTTCCTGATTCTTGAGGAAAGAGGTTGAGAGGGTGGGAGGATGGTTTTCAGTGTGTGTGTTTCTGACAGCAGTGATGTATGTTTTGGGGCCATTATTTATGCATCTATTCTTTCATTTAATTGTGAGCAGATATCTAAGGTTCATATAGTAATATGTGTGTGTGTACAAAAAAATAGCATAGCATCAATTTAATCTCTCGACATGCACAATATTAGTAGACAAATACATACATTTTCTAGAAAGCAGCAAAGGTTAACAAATAATTAAAGTAAGTAATGTGAGAAATGTTTGCATAGCTTTTGGCCGTTTGCCATTACATGACAAAGAGTAAAGCACTTTTGGATAGCAGTAACAAAAAGCTACATAGCCTGGAGAAGGACAAGTGGGTATGCACTGTGGAAAGCTGCAGCAGTAGGACAACTGAGAGCATGATGATGAGGCAAGGTTAGTTATTTATTTTAATCCTAGCACTGGCAAGCAACCTGATGTATCAAGTGGCGGACCTATCTAGAATCAGATGAAGTACCTGCTGCAGGTCCCCGATTTCACTTTTCTGTTTTCAATTTTGAAAAAATCATCTCTATTGCTTCATACTTTTTCCCTATTCCCTTCTGATAAATAGAGAAGGACTGCAGTCAGTCAGTAATACTAGACATTAAGAGTTTAAGAACTGCAGTCAGTCAGTAATGCCAGACATTAGAGTTTAGTACTACTCATTGCTCAGAAAATGCACGTTGATGCAAAGCCTGGTGCTCCGTTACTATTTGAAGTGACTTAGAATGATATTTAATAATTGTCCCGGTCCCCTTCAATAAATACATCACACCGAATGACATTTGATGACCTTTATTAAACTTCCATAACTTTGATTACCAATTTTATTTACAACTGGACATAGTATAGTTGATTCTAAACACAACATAAAGATCCATGTAATGTTAATCAGGACAGTGTACCTGCTCATCCTGCCCGGTAAGCAGCATACATACCTTTGCTCACTTACTTTACTTATAAACCTCCTTGTAATGTTTATCAGGACAGTGTACCTGCTTATTCTGCTCAGTAAGCAGCATCCATACCTTTGCTCACTTACTTTACTTATGAAGCAGCGTCCCATCTCACTTCATAGACCAAATTACCAACCAAATAAGCAGCATCCTTACCTCCGTTTGCTTACCTATTCAGCAAACGTCCTCCAGCTGCTCATTTCCTTTCCACAAATCCTTGGAATAAACCTCCACACAAGTACCTTAGAACCCAGTCATCAACCCCATGCCTTGACCTACTAGTACTGGAATGCACCTTAATGAAACTAAATAAAGTAGGATTACCCATGACCCCACTGTACCACTGGAACCTCCACTCCAAGAGAATACATTCCCTTTAGTCCACTTCCCTCAAGCCACTAACCATGACTCAACCTTTCTGGAATGACAACCTATAGCCATAACAAGTGCCACAGAAACTATAACCCCTTGAACACAATTCTGCAGCCTGGTCAAAGAAAACCCTTAACAATTCTGGAACCCAGGACCCTGTCAACTATAGCATCTTACACTAGCCCACCAAACTACACAGCTCTGGATGTCCAGTAAACTGATTACTGCAAGGAATAGACTAACTCCAAAACATTAATGACCTAACACTAAGATCCAGAATCAGAAACCCTTGACATAGTTCCTGAAAAACTCACCCAAGCCCAACAATGAAGTAATCTACATGCCCAACCATAAACACCACCAGAGCACTCCTTACCAAATGGCAATCACCCTACCTACTCAAAGGACAAATTTCTCACCCCATATACACGTTAGGAACCCCTCAGGCCTCCTGTCAAAGAACAGCTCGACTTTGGCCCTTCCCCCTCCCCAGATACGGTTTAAAAACTGGATGAGTAACTAAAACCTCCAAGATTCCAACCACCTGAAAGCAGGGTGTTGAAGTCAACTGGCTTGCAAGAGCCATGGGGCTTTAGCCTAATACGTTCCTGCACTCCTATGAATGTTGTGACTCTACTCCTCCTGTGGGATCACCACACCCCATAATCTATCCCCACCAGTTTCACCCTAGCCCCCTACCTACCTCTACCTAACTTGCCCCACATTCCAACTCAATAATCAGCTCCCACGCTACTTGATCACAGCACCCTATCTTGCCTTGATGACCCAACAAGGGGAATTACCAGTTACCACAGTGTGCACCACTCCATCCACCACTCCTCGCTTGCCCTGCTTCCATCATCTTTGAACTCACTGTGTAGCACCACAACCGGTACCATCTCACCACCATCTACAAAGAAAAGGGAAAAGTAAGGATTTTCTTTAAAATGTAAAGAAAAAAGCTGCACCTTATACCCACCTATTCCAAATTGCAGCAGCAGCATTCCAAAATCCCCATTTCTGTCAGAAAATGTTGCTCACTTGTGCTCCATATGTGTAGCCTCCTTGCTTGCCACTGCTTCCATCAGCTGTGAATTCACTGTATCACCACAACTGGTACTTATCACACCATCTACAAAGAAAAGAACAAAATTAAACCCTCTAACAGTAACGAGAAGGCTCTACCTTATACCCACTTATTCCAAATTACAGCTGCAGCATTTCAAAACCCCATCTGGAAGAAAAAAAAGACATGTAAATCATCCAAAATACATAAAACACATTCCAAGACATCTTCAAGGACAACCTATCCTGCCAACCCGGGAAGGAATACACCACCGCCACTCACATCTATGACAAAGCAGCCATAACTGAAACTATGCTTCCAATGACCCTATCAAATACCAAAGATAAATTTTAACTACCAGTTGAGTATGTTAACCAAACCCCACACATGAAGGACCTATCAATATCCACAACCAGGGTAACCTTGCGATTCCAGACCACATCAATTATCCCCCTGTATAAGCCAAGCTAACTTATATTGTAAAACCATCTGTCTAGCTCTTAGACTTCCCTCTCCAAATGAGGCACGCTAACAACATAATATGGAACAATGCAGTAAACCTAATAATAACTGACTAGCAGCTTACAAATACAATTGGGTAGTATTTGAAATACTCCTCTCACAAACTTAAAAAGGTTGATAGAACAAGAGGTTGCAGTAGCATGGATATTTGAAAAAACAAGCCAGATATGAAGCAAAATTTGAACATTCAATGAAAATCTGTACAGCTGAATGATATGACAAGGCCCCACTATACACATGACTGCTCTCCAGCCCACGAAACTGCTGCCCTATGGATCGCACACCACTCTGAGAATCATTCCCCAAGCATGACTCCTGTAGTACCTTAGCAGGAACTCTGCCACTACCCTAAAACTCTAAATAATTAACTCCACATGCGTACAACCCATAAGTGACTGAGGCAAAAGCCGAATAACTAGGAATTATTTAGCCTAAACAATTAGTGGGGTTACCAATTTAACAGAGTAATGCACCCACCAATGTGCCCATAACTTTCAACCTCCTATAAGTAATGACCTAGAACAGAGAGAACCCTGTAGGACATCCTGACTGAAACAACGGATTTTACTTATCCAGCTGCTGTATGATGCTTGTCCTATTAGAAAGCCATCCAGCTATCCATCTTGGAGATTACATCAATTCCTAGTTGTACTAATTTTATTAAGCAGTGTTACATGTATGACTCTGTAAAATGCTGAAGTTAATGCGATATAAATTACATCACAGCACAATGAAACCTCATGCAAATATAACACCCAACACATTCCTATTCACTTATAAAAGTGTCCACCACTATCAAAACAACCAACCAGGCCACATATACAATTAAACAGTCAATCACTGAATTTATACTTCAGCAGCATAAATTAAAAGCAAAATCCATAACACAATTAAAATAACTAAAGAACAACCAACAAAGTAGTGCTCAGCTGTAGTATTGTACGAAACTTCCACTATATAATACTTATGTAAAAATATGATAATTATTCACACTATTGAAGCATCATTTTAACGGCTGTTATAAATAGTACAAATGAAGATTACCCTTAGCACAGAGCACTGATCCGTTTACCTCAAAACAATGCATTTGAATAAAATAATAAACTTAAAATATGTAATACTTATAGATCACAAGCTGTGATCCTCAGGCCACCCCCTGCCGTCCATGAAGTGGCAGCCACTCCTGCGACACCCCTGCCTGACAGCATAACTTTGTACAAAATGGTGATAGCAACAAACCTTGGCACAAGAATCCTCCCAATGGGCCTAAATCCATGACGAACAAACCTGGAAGCTCTGCAAAACGGAGAAAGTTGATAGAATATCAGGTTCACATTGGCATGGATTGACTGCCAGCTGAATGTGGAAACCAATCACCTCCCTGTTAACAGACCTGAAATAAATGTAGGTCATAACTAAATCTAGAAATGTTACCTCTAGCACCCCTTTTTTTTTTAATTTTATGTGGTCTGGGGTAAAATCGGGACAGCTGAGAGGACCTGTGTGGAGGGAGACACACTTTACTGCTCTCGGAGCCTACCAGTAACTACTTATCCCACATAGACAATATGCTAAAATAACAAAAAGTTTGTAAAATCACTAAATTGACAACCAATAAATTTATGAGCAGCAAAGCAAAACAGCAGGGGACAGAACGATTTAAGACTCCATGTTAGTCTACCTAATCTACCACTACATACCCATTCAGATATGTTTTAATGAAGTCACCAATCCACCCGGCACTCTAATATTTCAATTCTCTCGCATCCTTTGTGGCAGACCTTGTCGACCGATGGCATCACTCCCTCAATCACCTCTTCAAGGAAATGCTCATCTCCCACTTGCGCTGTTCCCCCAAACACCTCGTCAAAGCAAGCTCATTTCAAGAGCCAAAGAGTACCAATTAATTATGTAAATGCACATCAGTGAGCCCCCCACTCCATAGTGGAAATACATTTATTAACCACCACTAATGAGCCGAGAACCCCATCGGCAAATAAGTAGCATAAATTACAGGTGATGGAATTGCATCGCTAATTCAAGGCTTGCTTTTTCTTTTATTTATTTTTTATTAATATATATATGTAAAATTACCTCAAAAGGAAAAAAAACACTGAGTCGGCAGAGCATGCACATTGCCCCCCACTGACCCTAGCACCTCAAGCCTGTGAAAGCAAACAGGGCACACTGAAGAGGAGCTGTCACTGATGAGGCACTACAGGACTGCCAGTGGGAAACACAGGTAGCACAAGATGGATGTCAAGCTGTCCCAGATCCACCCAACTGCACAACCAGTTGAAAACAGCACTACACTCACAACAGCACTCCCCGCAGAAATGGAAGAAGCAGCAAAAAACAACCAAAATTTTAAGAGCGACCCTAAGGTGAAAGCCTTACTTTAATCTCCCACCTTCCAGCAAATGCTGCGTTCCCCTTGTACCCCGGAAGGACTGTAACCACCTTAAATCCCAAACTACCTCTTCACAGGAAAAAAGGAAAACACCAACACTTTATGAGTCTCAACCCCTCCACAACCATTACAGCCTCACTGCTCCTAAGATGGCTGCCATTATTCCTGAACAGCGGGAATCATCACCATGATTCGCCAGAAAGCAACAAACTCTATGTGGAACCAACTTAAACCCTGAGTCAAGCCTGCCCCTTCAATCTAGACATTCCGAAAACCTAACCAGTTCAGAACAGCAGGAAAATGACTGGACACTATGGGACACTGATCCACTTTTTTTTTTCCCTTTAAACTTCTTTGAGACAAAGCTCTTTTCTCACAGAGCCCTCCCCCAACATGTGAAAGCCTGCGAAACCAAATGCCATCAAGGGTGCAAAAGAAATACAGATGTCAAACACAATATAAATATCCAATAAAAGGCTACCTGAATCAGTCTAAGCTCAAGTTAGCGCATTGATTTCCTGGACCATGTAGAGCAAAGCAACAGCAATATATATATATATATATATATATATATATATATATATATATATATAAACTGAACACCCCAAGGAAACCAGAAAATGAAATCAATAAATAAAACATATATAATGCCCACCTGTCTCCAACTAGTACCCGGAGGCCTACCGTCTCTCCTAGGTATCCCTACAGGTCGTCATGGGCATACCCTGCCATAACAAGTTTATGCCAAAATGTGATTACTTACCCAGCTACACTTGTCTAAACCATTTAAACCCCTCCCCACCCTTATCTAATTTCCTCCTAATCATCCCTTGCTCCATTTAATCCTTTCACCTCCCCCACCCACTTAACTCCCATTAATATATCAGCCTAACCCCTTCTGAAGATGTCCCAGGACAACTTGGTTTGTTACCAAACCTCATTTGTCCCAAATTTTGGGGTCTTTGTCTCACCCCTCTTATTGTTTATTTTTATTATTCACTATTTAGTTATCCTTGTTGACTGGGAAAGTTTGACTGTGATACATGCCCTTTTTTCAGCAGAGGCCTGGGGAGAAAAGCTCCAATGTTCATTTATGTAGACAATATACAGTATATTTTAATTTAAATTTCATTTTCCACATTATATGTAATATTTTCATCTTGGTTACATATATATTGTGGGTCTCTATTAGAACATCGACTTTTTAAAATGTCGAATGTTCTAATATCGACCCCTATTCAGCGAACGCTGACAATATCGAACATGCAGAACAGCAAATTTTTTCCCAGGAAAAAAGTTGCTGTTTTGACACACATACACACAACACAAACACGCCAAACAAACAGCAGTCCACACACATACACCTAAAATCCTACATCTAACCCTACACTAAACTGTACACACACCAGTAGCTATCCACTTACCTTAACCCAAACCCTAACCCTAAGGTCCGTCACTATCGCACACTCACCTCACCCGCGCCCTAACTCTAACTCACCTACCCCGCCCTAACCCTCACGTCCACACAATTGCACACTTACCTGACCCATGCCCTAACCATAACTCACCTAACCTGCGCCATGACCCTCATGTCCACACAATTGCACACTTACCTGATCCCGACCCATAACTTTCCACCACAGTGCTGAACATAGCGAAGCCAAAGGAACGGCCAACTGATTTCCTTCCCTAGGAAGAAATTCAGTGTTCTGCAGCTTCGCTGAATAGGGGTCGATATTAGAACATTTGTAGTTGTGAAACTTCGATGTTCTAATATAGACCCATATACTGTTAATTTGAATGCTCTGAGTCTGTGTCATATTTTTGGTTTATTCATCATAGAACTTTCTTGTAAATAATAGAGGGTTTCTGTCATTAAATAATGACAGATATTTGTGTTTATGTGAATTCAATGCAGACCTGTTTATTCTATCAACTCTCTGAGTATGAAAAAGCAATATTTATCATATTTTCCTGATCTGGAGCCTTTAGTTCCATAATATTTTTTGGCCTTGTCCCTGATTCTTTCACTAAGAAATTGAGACAGCATTTTTTATAAGAATGGAACACCAGACAAATTAGCTATAATTGCTGGGGCTATCTGGAGGAAAATTAATAAATTGTGTTCTTATAATTTATACTTTGCAGGATTTCTGAGATTTGCGTGAAAGAACATGAAATATTTTAAGATGCAGAACAAAGTTGACCTTACCAGATGGTCA
Source organism: Protopterus annectens (assembly GCF_019279795.1). Classification (NCBI taxonomy): domain Eukaryota; kingdom Metazoa; phylum Chordata; order Ceratodontiformes; family Protopteridae; genus Protopterus; species Protopterus annectens. The sequence continues at coordinate 456,586,008 of NC_056744.1, read as the reverse complement.
TCATTTTTATCACAATCAGACATCTGAAGAGCAAAGAGAAGTGTTTACCACTGCTGGCTGAGTGTAGAATCTGTCTGTGGATGAAAGTAACTAGCTTTCTTTTTGTTTACTCATTTTAAACAGTCACAATCTGAATCTGTAACAGTAGTATGCACTTGACTGTAGAAAAATTGAATGCTTTGTTATAGTAACATTTATTTACTTTTTACCACAACTGGGTATCTGAGATGTACATAGTAAAGTGGATGTAACTGATGGTTACGGAGGCCATCTGTGGATACAAGTAACCAACCCCTATTGTTTGATAACTGTTAAACAGCGGTCAATGATCTGGTATGACAAGAGTAGCATAAAACAATGTATTTGCTAAAATCAGGATAAAACTAATTTTACTATGGCCAATGCTTGGGTGTGTATGTGTGTGTGCGTGTGTGTGTGTGTGTGTGTGTGTGGGGGGTTGCATTGTATTTAAGAACAACAAGTTAGCAATTTATTTTCCTTTCCATCACAGTCATCAGCACTGCAGATGGTAATTGTATATCTCTGATGATATAGTATCAGAAGAATATGTGTCACTGACACAGTGGAGCAGCTAGTAGCATTGCCATCTCACACCACATAGATTTAGTTGAGTTTGTGGCTGTGGTTCCTATTTTGTGGACTTTGCGTGCCCTCCATGTGTGTCTTTGTGAGTTTATCCATATGGTCTGGATTCTTCCAACACCCCAAAGACATGATGTAGTTGAACTGGTGTTCTACCAATTTGCCTATACATAATTTTGCAGTATGTGTGTGTGTCTGTGTTTTTCTTTGTGTGTACTTGTGCATCTTGCACTAGAGCTGGCTTTCACGGGCAGTATCAGTGCAACTGTGTTTAAAAAATATAATAATAATAATAATAAAAATAATTTCACAGATCTGTTTTCTATGGATATGCACAGTACTGCAACTTCATATACTCTTAAATCAACCTTATTTACAGGTGTGCAAAAAAGGTTGTCATAACTTCTGTGAGACTGGATGCAGTATGATCATTACTACTTTAATTTTTTTCTTACAATCAACCCTTTGATGTGTGAACAGAATGTCACAATAGCTTGTGTAGGGGCAGTAGAATGTGTGGTCATTATTTGTTTAATACCCCTCCCAAAATATCAGAAATGTGCACAGAAGGATACTTAAGTTTGTCTAGTGGAAGTGTACTGTTGGACTATATTAGCGTGATTGTTATTTTTCACTTTCCTCACAATCACACATGGGACACATATATAGGTGGTTATTTTTTGATGGTGTGGGTAAGGAGACATACTGTTATATACATCTGACAATAACCTAAACTATGATACTGTATTATGTTTCCTCTTTCAGTTTTCGCCAAGTCTGACATCAGTGTGATACACAGAAGGTGGCTGTCGTTTGGGATTATGGGTGATGAGGCCTGCTGCATGTATGTTTAAAAGCAAATGCTTAAAATATATGCTTGTGGCAGTTTGTACATTAACCAAATCTAACATCAGAGGGATACAGACACTATTCCCAGATATGATAAATGCATCCTCTCGTGTTTTATTGTGAACTGCTGTTTTGTCAGACAATTTTTTTTTCCTTAAAAGAAGAGAAATAAGACTGGATTTCTTTCTTTGATAACACTTTTTGTTCAGTCCATCACTGGAGCAAAACGTTGTCCCTCAGATCCTTTGTTACACCCATGGGTTATTTTGATTATTTATTCCACATTTATTAAACTGCTTTCCTGGACAGATAGACATGATGAAAGGACGATGAAAAAAGCAAGGGTGATGAATAATTCTGAATTTCTCTTCTTAATCATTGTTTCAGAAATTCTTAAATCAAAAGGGTGGGAAAAAGCTCTAAAATATATCTATAACCTCATGGCTTCTGGCAGCCCAGTGACCTCCAGATCCCCAGCTTTGGTTATTTATTTCAGTTATTATAGTGTACTTTTGGCCAGTTAGGGTGTGCTGAAAGGATGCACAATAAACCAAAGTTGAAGAATAAAAGTGAATTTATTACATTAATCACGATTTTTGTTCAGCTCAACACTGGATCAAAAAGGTTGGGGAAAAACTCTAAAATGCACTCAGAACATCTAGAATGCCTACGGCTTCTAGGGCACTAGCAGCTCCCAGATCTCCAGCTCAATTCATTCACTTCCTCCACATTTAGGGTGTGCTGAAAGGATGCACTCATTTTTTTAAAAAAAAGTAGAAAAAAAATCTGGATAGTTGAAGAAGGACGTAAATGGGAGTATGTGTGGGTAGGAAGTGGGCAGCCAGTGGTCCTCAAGTAGCCCTTGTGCCTAAGGCAGCACTTTACTTAAGATTGGCCCTCGTCATAAGATATCATGTATTATTATCCCAGATTATTACTGTATGCCTTTACAAATGATGGAGTAGTTACCATATTATGTTGCTACTCTATATTATTTACTGTGCCCCTTGTGGGGGAGTCAGGTAGGTATATGAAGCTATCTCTTCATATGAAGAGGTATAAATAAGCTGACTGAAGTATTTCTTCCAATAATTTGCATCACATTCAGGTGGTAGCCAAAAATAAATTCTTTTTACATTTATTTTACAATATGAAGATGAGCATATGCTTTATACTAGAAACTCATTTGTATCATTTCAATTTCATACATATAAGAAGAAATGGGTACCACATATCATTGCTTTAGGTACAGTGTAACTATCCTGGTAAAAGGAGGTTTTCCTTTTAACATAACACAGGTCAAGAATGATACCAAAAGGATGGTTATTTGTACTATAATTTGTTAGCCAGCTCGATCTGCACCCTTTAATGTTGACTTTGGCAAATGCACCATGTCATGAAAAGAGAGAGAGAGTTTCCTGTTTCAACTCTTTCATCTTTTACCTGGCTTCAGCAATCACATATTTTTGTTAGACCAGGACTGGAACTTAGAATAGTTCTAATGGATGATTTCAACAGCATAATTATAGACATATAAACTTATTTTAACTTCATTAAAGCTATTGTTCTCTTTAACCCCCGTTGTATTTTGTACCCAGCGAGAAAAGGGTTCATATTTTTTATTCTTGTGTCATTTCTTTACACCATCTTACTAATGAGTGCTAACCCTAACATTTTACCTGTCCCTAACCACAAACTTATATATTACATTACTAGAAACACTTTCTTTAACACCACCAAGATGACACTTGATCTCAGTTTTGCAGTTGGGGTGTATGATACATGGTATTTTTAGTTTTGTGATTCAATATTATGTTTTTTTAGGTATTTTGATTCAATATTTTGAGTTTTAGATATTTCATGACATAATACACACATACACACACACACACACACACACACACACACACACACACACACACACACACACACACACACACACACACACACACACACACACGAGTGACATATAGAAGACCAAGACTCATTTTATTTGTTTCATTGAGTCCAAAGGTATTACAGCATAGTTTAGTAGAGACAGAGTTGCTTACCCTGCAAAACCTATGTTTTGCTCATTTCAATGTTTCTCTAGAAGGGTTCAGCTGACATGTTTCATTGATGTGATTCAATGATAGTCTAATTGACAAAATGTGTGTGTGTGTGTGTGTGTGTGTGTGTGTGTGTGTGTGTGTGTGTGTCTATATTTATGCAATGCACCAGATGCATGTTTATATTGCATCCTTTCATTAGAATAAATATATTTATCCTAAGTTTTGTCCACAGATAAAGGTTAAGATTAAAAGCACATAACTGCTGCTACACAGTGTAAATAAATACATGTTTGTTTATCTAGACTCTTGGTACTTTCTCATCATTTATCTGCACTCATGGTGCATTAGTAACAATTTAGATATACCTCTGGTACACAATCAAAGCTATTAAAGTTACATTAAATTGGCAGTGTTTGACTATAGTTGACCACTTTACCTTCTATAACATAACAATTGGGTTCACCCTGTTTACACAGCTTGGTGCTCTAATAAATTCCATTTGAGAAGTATATTTATAAACAATGCCACACTTGCCTTAGCTTTCCTGGTTCATAGTACAGTCCAATGCCAATAAAAAAAAAAAAAAACTAAATACCCTTGCATGCTAAATAGCAGCTTTGCATTTTTGTACACAAATAATATCACATTGAAGTGTCTTGAACTATGCTTTCGCTGTCTGTCTCCTTATAGGAACACCACACAAAGATGACTCCTTGCAATGAAATTTTATATAATTTTATTCAAAGACTTATTAAGCACTTTCATCCTTAAAACATACAGAACAGGAGTTCATCGGAACAAGCCCCAACCCGAGCATTTATAATGTAATCACAATCATGTGGCACGTTTACAAATGAATGAAAGGTAAAAGAGTAAACATTCATAAATAGAAAACCGTCTTCACAAAAACACTTTTTTTAACTATATAATCATCCATAATTAATATTTAACCAATACATTTTTATATTTTAAATATTTGTGGACTTATTGTAAGGTACATAGTGAATACATTTTAGGAATCATTTTAATGAATTTTTAGTACAAATATTACTTTCATTAGTCTCATGGTTGGTGTGACAGAGCACGATGCAGAGGACAGGAAGAAATGGAAACAGTTGATCCACTGTGGCGACCCCTAATGGGAGCAGCCGAAAGAAGAAGAAGTCTCATACATGAATACAAGTCCCCCAAAAGAGAAAATATCTTATGCTTTTTAGCCCTTTTTTTGTTTTAGACATCTGCTTTTCCCCCATCTGACCTTCAAGGCATCAATCAACTCCTTTAACATTTCAGCAGAAAGAGAAGGTTCCTGGAATCAAACCTATGTATCAATAGACTCTGTGGTATCCTCACTGCAAAACACACCATGGGTAGCATCCCCAGCTGACTCCTGAGGTAGCTCATATCTGTTCTCCATAGGTATTTCCAGATACAGTTGTCTTCTGGCATCCACCTTTGTCTTCCAAACTTCCCGTGTAGGTGGGTGATCATGATTAAAACCCTCACCTGACTCAGATTCAAGGGACCCCCCTTCATGGCTACAACACAATTACACCATATTTTGTAGGTCCTACATTATATCTGTGCCTTTCCAGTATCTCAGACAGAGTGAGAAGAATACACTAATTGCAATTATAGTTTAATTTTGCACTGTGTTGGATATCAGTTTATCCTTCATGAAAGACAGACTCATCGGGTTGCAAAAACAGATGCTATTTAACTTTCTATTTAATATTTAGGTCTACAAGATACTTAAATGAAGTGAGAATATGATTCTTATAACACACCTGATGAGTATGCTTAAAAGCCACTCGTTTCTTGGTCCTGGTACAATTGCACCTCATTACTCAACAATATAAATGATTTTGCTTCCTTAATGGCAGATACATTTCTCTCCGCATCCCAAGAGTTTTACAAAAATGAATAAGGATAAATCTGGAGGGATACTCCTAGACAAGGAGACCAGATGGAGCAAAGAGCTCTCTGAATGACCAAAGGCTTGTGTTAGTTTTAAACAGAGTGCTTTAGCCAAATGTTTCCTCAAATACTGGCAAATATTAGCTGTTTCAGTCTTTTCTCATCGCAGTCCTATCAACCATACATTATTCTGATGAAGTCTATTCTCTATATCCTCTATTTTTTCTGCACCCTGGAAAACTCACAGTTAAGGCATGAGAATGTAGGGCACCTCCTGAAACATGGTATTGGACATGGTGACTGAAGACCAAATAAAAACAATCTTTGCCTAGCAGGATCCAAATGATTGTTGATCAGTGTATAATCCTACCGGACTGTTGATACCGCTTCCAGGCCTCAGCTACTAACTTTGCAAAGTTGTCAGGTTTTTCAGTTATACAGTTCCTCTCAAGGCAGTCAGATGTGGTCTGTTTTTCAAGCATCCCAGTCACCTTCTGATACCTGCAAAGATACAAAGCAGTAGAATAAAGTACACTGACTAGGCATCTAAAATATCAGAAGTGCTTAGCACTGAAAAGACAATTGAATGTCAAAAAGGTAGCTAAATTATCAAAGTGAAATAGAGGAGTTTAGCAATTAAATAAAAATCATAGGGAGCTTTTAGAAGTTGCATCTCACTCCATTAACTCAAACACTGCCACTTTAAAGACATCTCCAATGATGCCACATACACATGCCTCTTTTCCAATAAATAAACAAATAAGTTAAAGTTAATATTCTTCTCCCTTGCTTTGAAGCTATGAAACAAGTCATCATATGCCATTATTAAGAGGTTAACCTCCCATCATTCTTTTCAAAAACTGGACAGGAACAGGTGTTATGGGGATACCAATCCCACTTACTGACAGCATCGACATTAGAAATCACCCAGTGAAGTTTTTTGGAAGTTACTCACCATGGCTATACCCACTGGCTTGTGTAGTACAATTAAGCTGTACTTACACTATAATTATCAGTACCAATTTATAAGGGAGAGGTATAATAAAACAGCTGTTCCCAAACATGTCAAATTTGCAGTACTTGCTAAAAATTTAATTCAAATTGTACACAATACACTTATAAAACATAGACACTGACACCACCAGAATATAATAACCCACTAAAAAAAACCTAAACTAAAATCTTTACTCAGTATAACAAAAAAGCATATTAAAATAAAAAAAATCACTGAAACATGAACATTTTACATTTGCTATAATGCAAAAATTAACTATGCACACAAAATCCACATACACACAACTCCCTAAACCAGTCCTGCTCACCTAAATCAGCCCCAATAAAATAAAATTTATTTTTAATAGAATGAAAGATAGATTGATATATAAATATATAGATAGACAGATAGATAAAATGCTAACACCAACTTTCCAACCATAAAACTGTATTACCACGTACATGGGCTAGATTCTAACTATTTAAAATAGCTAAAAAAATAACTAAAACATAACTAAACTATAAAACTAACAGACGTTAATACAGCAAAAAATGAACTGACAGTACAAAGAAGATTAAACTTTACTCAGAAAATACTGCATAGGTGGGGGCGTGGCCAAGGATGAACACAGGATAGCAGCAGATTTCTTCAGCTCCACCAATTTCATTACATTGACAGGAATTAATTACTTAAAAAATTAATTTTTGAAGTAATTTTCTTTCTAAATATGTTTGTTTTATATAGTTCTTGAACTATATCTAAAAAAGAAAGGAAATCTTAATAATATTCCTGTCAGAAATTACTTTGGAAATTTTCCTGTCAGTTTATCAGTCTGAAATGAGTTCCAGTAAGACAAATTCTCAAGACTCCAGCATCAAGAAAGAACTTCAGTCTCTGATAATTATAGTCCATCAACTTACTGCTAAGATGGATAAAATGGATACTAAAATAGACACTTTCATAGAAAAACTACAAAACAAATAGACTTGTTACATATGGACCTGCAACAACAGAAGATCCAGATGACAGGCATAGAAGAAGCTGTGAATGACATGGAAAATAGAATACAAGAAGAGGAAATCAACATTGAGTTTCTGCTGAAACAAAATACACATTTACAAACAAAGCTGGATGACCTGGAAAATAGATCTAGGCAATAACATTAGGATTTTTGGACTGCCAGAAAATATTGAAGGTAACAATATTACTTCTTTTTAACAACATGGCTCCCTAAAACTTTAGATTTACCAGAAGCATTCTCTTTTGGTATCGAAGAGCACATAGATCTATAGCTAATACTAACTCTAACAAAAACTATCCTAGATCAGTTATAGTTAGATTTCTATCATCTTTTGATAAAGAGATGGTTCTTAAATCTGCTTGGGCTAAAGCTCCTGTTAAGATTAATGAAACAACTGTGCTTTGACAATGACTATTCTTCCATGGTATTAGCTAAAGAAAAGCACAGTTTAAAACATACCTTCTGTTTCCTGCCAAGCTTAAAATCTTCCTTCCTGATGGTCCTAAAATTTTCGATGACTTAGACTCTGCTTTACTGTTTATCAAAAAATAAGATTTTGGAAAAATAGAAGAAATGGAATGGGCTAGTCCTTCGTTAAAGAGACTGGCAACTGAAACTTCGTGGAAGACTTCAGAGAAGAAGAAGAGACTAAAAACAAATGATTTGTACTATTTTTTTTCTCTCTCATCATTTTATTTTATTATTAATCCTTTTAAATATAGTTCCTGCATTTCCAAGCAACAAATATTTTGAAAAGATTTAATCAAAGTTATTCTCTGTGTGCAAAGAAATGTTTTGTTTCATAACTAGTCAAAATATCTGAGATTTAATGGCAAGCTGTGATTTAACTTGTTTCTCTTTCTGAAGAGGAAAATAAGGTCAGTAATTAGATACATTTTTTTCCTTTAAAAGTTTATATGTTCTTCAAATGCTATTCCTAATTATACTTTCTTGATTACACTGCTTATGCTTGTTTGTAAATAATCTGTCATGCTTTAACTAATAATAATTAGAACTAAATAATAGTAAATAATATGTTTTATTTTTAACTCTATTAATATAAACAGTAAGTAACATTCTATTGTATATACTTCTTATAGCTTTCTCTTACATTTTTTTTTTATTTCTGCCTTACACCCTTTTACTTTCTACTCTCTTTTCTTTTCTTTATTAATATATATAAATGCTTTTGATCCTATAGACACAGTAAATAATAAGATTTGCATAGGAGTTGAGTTGGGACAAAAATGTTGAGTTTTGTTACTTATTAATAATTTTGGGCTTGATTTCACTTACATAGAGTCTGTAATAACCTGTAGAATGCATTGTGAAGGTTTTGTCATGTTTAGATGCATTTACACTGCTAAATGAATGTTTGTCACTAGTTTTTAATAAATTTCCCGCCAAAATGTTAAGAGAGACAATCTGAGATGTGGGCTGTCTCATGCACAGTGTCCATGAGCTACTTCAAAAGCTTCAACTCTCAGAATTCTCACAGAGAAGCTGAAAGCAGCTGGTCTCACCTTTGACCTAAATATCACACTGACACATCACAGATACAGGAATAGCAGATTAATAATATGTGTTAAAAACCTATGTCCCAAACATATACATTACTATAACTCATTTAATTCATCTGATTGACAAGCATAAATAATTTTATAACTCTATACTGGAAGAAATTGTCATGTGATATATTTTAAAGCAGTAGTATAGCATGTTTGTAAAATCTGGTTACTAAAATGTGTTTGCTGTGCATTATTTTGTATAAAGCAGACAGATTTATTGAAGGGACAGCAATGTAAGATGGTGCTCAGTAAAGATACAACTCAGTGAGATCAGATATATATATATATGTATGTGTGTGTGTGTGTGTGTGTGTGTGTGTATGTGTGTGTGTGTATGTGTGTGTGTGTGTGTGTGTGTGTGTGTGTGTGTGTGTGTGTATGTGTGTGTGTGTATGTGTGTGTGTGTGTATGCATGTGTATATATATATATATATATATATATATATATATGTGTATATGTGTGTGTATGTGTGTATGTATATATATATATATATATATATATATATATATGTGTGCGTGTGTGTGTGTGTGTGTATGTGTGTGCATGTAGATATGTATATAAATGTTTCTGAGAATCTGCTTAACTATGAAGTATGATTTATAACAATTTCTATGAATACAATATTTTATTCTATTGGCAATAATGAGTTTGAGTAAATGCTCATATACAAGCAATTCAAGGTTTTTTGAAGCTGTTAACTGTATTTACATGACAGAAAATAGATGCATCCTAATATATGTAATGTCTGAATCATATTAGCCAAAGTTTTTGATTTAAATGAATGTTAGAACTTATTTTCTCTCCTCTTGATTTCTAACATCAAGATTATTTGAATGCTATTTGAATACAAGTGTTTTATATTACATGGATGTATATAGTAGTATGAACAGTTTTAAAAAAAAAAAAAAAAAAAAAGGTTTATTTTAGTTTATATGATGCTGTTTTACCAAATGTGTAGTCTTGTCTTGCTAGATAATTGAATTGAAAACTGTTAACTTCAGTTAAATATATCTAGTATTAAATTGATAAGGTAGTAGCTGACGTACTGCTGCTTAGGGTAGGGGGTTAACTTGAGTGGTAAATACTACTCTAAGTTGGAGTTTACAATTCCAGGCTGGATTCAAGGTTTAATCCTTACATTATTTTCACTTGTTCATTGTTATTTGTATATAGTTTTGACATCCACAATATATTTTGCACATTCATTGTCACTACAAACAAAATTGAAATCCCATAAGAGATTCAATAAATACAGCTATATTTAAAGGTACACCTAAAGGAGGAGATGTAACATTACTTATCTTGTTATTTGTTATTTTGATCATAAGAGTCTTAAGTTTTAAAAATGCCAAATGACATCTTTAAAAGGAATTTCTTTAAACATTAATGGATTGAATAATCCATGTTAATAAGATACATTAATTTACATAAGGCCAACTTAGTCTTCCTACAAGAAACCCATCTCTTGAAAAAGATATTGATAAACCAAACAAATATACAGTATTGGTTAGTTCAGAGCACACTCAGAAAAAGAGGAGTGGCTATTTTATGGAATAAAAGTATGCCCATTCCTAAAACCATTAAGTCTTATCAGGATGACAAAGGAATGTTTTGTATGGTTACAATACAAATTAATGGGAAGACTTACACTTTAATTAATGTATATTGGATACCTGGAATTGGTATTAATACAGTGAAACATCATCTTGATAAGATCATATCATTCTCTGTAGGAGATATTATTTTAGCTGGTGACTTTAATTGTATACTACATGAAAGTGATACTACCACTATAGGAAAGAGAAGAATTACATCTAATGCAAAACATTTAAAGGATTTTGCTAATTCTTATCATTTGAATAATATTAATAATCAGATAGATTCAAAATCATTACCATACACCTTTTTCTAACAGATACAAAACTTATTCAAAAATAGATAGGGTCTTTATTTCTAACCAGATGGTAACAGATTTAATTAATTCCAAAATCATTTCATGTCCTATATCTGATCATAATTCAATTGTTTTTGAATTCATGATAAAAATACTCATAATGTTCAGATCAAAAGGATACCAGCATACTTAACTCAACTAAAAGATTATAAAGAATATATACTTTCAGAAGTAAAACATTTTTTAGACATAAATAACACTCCTGAAGTCTCCATTGTTTATGTTTGGGATGCCTTAAAATCATATCTATATGGACAAAGTATCAGATGGTATAATAATAAAAGGAAATCTTGGGATAAGGAATTGTTAGATATTCAAAGTAAATTAGACTCTTATAAACATAATAATAAAGAAAATATTATGGACAAGAAAGTTATTGAAGAAATAAACAAACTAAATGAGAAATAATACAAGTTTTGTCTTATTCAATAAGTCCCAAATACTTACATAGACTTAAAAATAAAACAAAAAGGTTGAATAAACAAAACCATATCAAAGAAATCTTTTCACTAAGGAAAAAGAAGAATGTTTCTAGTATATCAGAAATACTGGATGAATTTAGAAATCACTTTCACAAAATTAACCATAATAATATTAACATGGAACCTAAAGATAAAATAAAGGAGTTTATAACCACAAATATGAATAAAAAGCTTAATAAACAACAGATTAAACTATTGGACAAGAGTATTTCATATACAGAAGTTATTACATAAATAAATAAGCTTAAATCAAACGTAATGATGGTATTATACCAGAGATATATAAAATCCTTTCTAAAATACATATTCATTAATACATAAGGTTTTTATTTTGGCCCAAACTGAGTTAATAACCCCCATCTTGGCAATATACATTTATTTCGCCAATTTTAAAACCTAATAAAGATCCAACTAGATGTTCTTCATATCGGCCCATCTCATTACTTAATGTTGATTATAAAATGTTTATGAATATCTTTGCTGATAGATTGAAGACAATCATTCCCGCATTATAGATATAGATCAGAAAGGCTTCATTGTAAATAGAAATACTTTTGATAATATAAGAAGAACTTTAACATTAATAGATTTTGCAAATAGGAAAAAGAAAGATTTAACACTTATTAGTCTTGATATAAGTTCAGCGTTTGATTCAGTAAGTTGGGACTATCTGTTTACCTTAATGAAGTGCACAAACTTCTCGGATGCATTTGTAAATCTAATTGAACATTTATACAAAGGAATGTTGGCTTATATTAAGGTAGGAACATATGTTTCACAAAATACCCATTCTTAAACAAGGATGCCCACTTTCTCCACTATTATTCACTTTAGTAATGGAGCCAATTTGATCAGAAACAGTACTGACATAGAGGGTTTTGAAATAGATGAAAATACAACATCCAAAATTCGACTTTTGCAGATAATGTTCTAATTACATCAGCAGGATCTAATTCTTCTATACAGTCTCTATTTGATAACATGATGAATTTTAAAAGTATTTCTGGTTTAATATTCAATGAAGAAAAACTAAAATACTACCTATATATACGAAAAATATTCTCATTAGTGATTTTACTAAATATGTACCCAATTCAGGTCAGATAACTTATTTAGGTATAATACTATCTAAAGATATTAAATCTATTATATATAATAATTATAATACCTGTTTTCTTAATATACAAAATCTTCTTAATACCTGGAATAATATGTTTTTACTATGGAGGAGAGACTTACAATTATTAAAATGATAATATTCCCCAAGATTTTATACTTAATACAATCAATAATACAAAATAATTATCAAGAAACTGAACACACTAATGTTAAATTTCTTATGGGCACCTAATAGACCTAGGATTGCATTAAAGAAACATACTAATAGCTGGTCTCAAGGGGGTATTTCTTTTCCAGACTTTAATTTATATACTATCTCTTCTATTGTAAAAGTTATTACTTTATTAATAGATCAGTCATATGTCACAAAATGGAAAGATTATTGGGAGCTAATTAGTATACACTTCATGAAAATCTCCTTAACACATAAAAATATGATTGTAAATAACTCCATGTTATGGTTACTAAAGGAATTTTGTACTTCACCTATTACACCTAAACATATGGTTTGTTACCAATTAAATATTATTATTAGTTATCGTAACTTTATATTCATGCACCCTAAGTATAGGGAATGGAATTTTATTGTATTTCCTATAATGTATACTCAGGGTATGCTTTTGTCATCTACTTCTGAAGGAACTCATTTAGCTATAGATAATGATCTAAAGTACTGGTATCAGTTGATATCTGATAATAAAGTTAAAATCTAGATTTCTTAAAACAAGAATTTGATCTAAGAGAAACTTGCTGGTTAGAGGTTCAGACCTTTAGACAACATCTCATTAATAAAATAGATTTAATGTCTATAACTGTTAAAGAATCTATTCCAACACTGATTGATTACTTGATATTAAATTTACAACATAAAGTTTCTGATAAAGGTAAACTTTCATACATACATAAAGTTATCAGACAAGAAACTTTTACAGTGTAGATTCATACTGGAATTATTTCACTTCTATTAATGGGGACCCACCAAATCAACAAGATAAACAATATATATTGGAATCTTCTTATAGTACTACGTCTTCCATTGTCTGGAGACTTTATACATGGAAATTTTTACATAGATCTTTTTATACACCTTTGATGATGAATAAAATAAATAATAAAGATAATCTATGTAAGAGATGTAATGTAGAAATTAATGCTGACTGGGCTCATATGTTTTATGACTGTATGAAATTGAAAGAATACTGGAAGTCAATTAATGAATTTTTGCAGGCTCTTTTTACAGATAATTTCATTATTTCTAAATCTCTTATATTATTCAACACACCTGTACCTCAAAGTGTTAAAAAGGTTAAGCTAAAATAATAACTAGAAATTAAAATGTTATGAATATAGTGTGCCATATGGAAATAAACACAATTAGGACTAGAACAAATAGAAAATCATCTTATTTTATTGTATGGGATAATTTACAAAATTTGTTAAAAAACTTTTAATTTCAATAGCATGGTATTTTAGTTTAATTAATTGATCTGATTGTAGTGGATGTCTTTGTAAATACTTTAGTTGTTTTGTTGAATATTATAATAATACCTATTTTTAATTACTTGTATAAAATTGTTATAATATTTCTCTTATATGTTAAAACAATAAACCTGTTTTGAAAAAAAAAAAGAAAATACTGCATAAAACTATTTGTGATTCACTCCATTCAAAAATACCTGTGCAAGCCAAATAAAGCTTTATTCAGTATAAATTAAGGTAATTAACACAGTCCATTGTACTCAGTGTATAATAAAAACAGTTATAACATAAGAAACAAACATAAATATTGGTGGTGCTTTGGGCACAGGTGCCTTGAAGATACTCTTCAATGGTTTATGGTCCAGTTCAATGGTTTATGGTCGACTCCTTCCAAACTAGCACTCCTATAGATTCATTTATTTGTTTATCTAATTATGGTAGCTTTCACGTCCCTGCTTTATGAGAAACAATTATTTTACAGTCTGAGCTTATCACTTGTGGTATTCAGTTAAGGAGTCCAAACCAAAGAGAGCTGTCTGGTTTTCCTTCTTATTACTATAGTAATACCCTTATGCCTGACAGCTACTTGTAGTATAAATGACTTGATCCTATTGAATTACTACAGTATAGGTGCTTCAATGATGATTTAAATAATCCAAAACTATTTTCTTGTTCTCCATGGATTTTTTAATTTATAGGAAAACACTCATTTTAGTTTCTATATGTTCATAGTCGGCTCTCCAAGAGCCAAAAATACAGAATAGTTCTGAAATGGGAAGGTTTTTAAAAGGAACAATGGAACCAAAATAATTTATGGAATGAGAGGCAACCACAACAGATGAAAGCACTCATTTGGGAAATGTGATGTTGTGAGAGGATTTTTTTTTTTGTAACTTGGTAAAAAAATGTCCTTTACTACGCAGATACATGGGACATATGGAATAAGCTGGACTGTCTTTTCCCTTCTTATCTTCCCATATGGTTTTGTAGTACTCCAGAGCAGACTTTTGGGTAAAAATCTCTGACTGGTTTGACAAAGCATAAGATTTTGCAAGTTAAAACAAATATTTAGATGTTTGAAAATTTGGGAATCATGTAGACACCATGGTGAAGGTTGGTCTGATGAAGCGGATGTTATTCCGAGAAAGCGCTTACCTTACTACAATAAAGGACATATTGATTTTCACTGCTGTGTGGAACCAGATTATTTTTCTTTTTCTTGTATCACCTGAGATCAACTTGTAACCCAGGTGCTGAAGGAGCTGATGAAGGAACATGAGATTTTTAGATATAGAAGCAGTATAGCCCATTACAGACCTATTGAAGAGAGAGATGCATATCATGTCCAGAAAGCACTTGGCTAAAATTACTATTTAAAATATTATAAAGGGAATTCTGAAGCAAAACATATTTTACAAGGAGCTGATCAGCTAAAATCCTAAAGTTAATTATATTTCGCAATAAACAGATAAGCTTAAATCCTGAAGCAAAACATAGTTTACAAGGAAGAGATCAGTTAAATACTCACACTGATATTTGCTTAAAAATTATAAGTAAATCTGTTCAAATTAATACTTCAACATTTCAGCATTTTCAGTAAACAAATTCAAAGCCTACTCGAGGCCCTCAGTTTCCCATTCTTTAAAATAGGATAAAAATCATAGCTTTCATCCATGCATTTAATTCATTTGATAAGGAAAATACTGTTTCCATGTTTCCAGTTTCTGATGGTAAAGTTCTATCTGATACCTGGCCCTATTGTGAAAAATTCTCTTTAGAAAGGTAATTCTTTTGACTTGCACAAGCATTTTTTTATTTCTTGTTTCAAGAGTTAATCCCAATAATTGATCCCAATAATTCATTACATCTGCTGTTATATATTTAGTCCCCTCTTACTAGTTTGTATTTTATAGAAAATTATAGTTTCTCCTGTCTAGAATTATACTTCAGATTTTAACTTTGAAAATTTGCGTTAAATAGTTTACTGTATTTTTTCTATTCCATCAATAAAGGTATGGCTATATGTACTGACTAAGGCCCGATATTCAGTAACTGATGTGACTTCCCAATTAGTTATAGTTTGTAAAACTATGTTAAATTCGTACTAGCATTTCCTGAACACTTAAAGGTAATGTTGACCACAAGAGAAATTATTTGCAATACTAATCCCCAGGTCTCCTATATAAAATCAACACTGACCAGGATAGTATTTTTGGGTCTACTTTACCCACTCGAAAGCTGAAAAACCCTAATGTAAATAGCACAACATGTAAAGAGTGAACCATGAATACGTCAAATGAATGAAACCACAAAAGTGGAACTATCGAATTTGCATAGTTGGCCCATCTGCGGTATAGCTCTGTAAGGTAAGTGTGCGATAGTTACGGACCTTAGGGTTAGGGAGGGGTTAAGGTAAGTGCATAGGTAGGTAGTGTATGTAAGGTTTTGTGTAGGTAATGTATGTAAGGTTTTGTTAAGTGTATGTGTGTGGAATAGTTAGCTTATTTGGGTATAGCTCCATAGGGGAAGTGTGCAGTAGTTACGGCCCTTAGGGTTAGGGAGGAGTTAAGGATAGTGCATAGATAGTTGTGTATGTGAGGTTTAGTGTAGGGTTAGAAGTAGGGTTTTGGTGCTTTAATTTAGGGTTAGAAGTAGGGTTTTGGTTAGTGTATGTATGTGTTTTTTTTATTGTGTTTGTGTAGGTAGTGTGTTGCAGGTGGTGGGCTGGCCGACTATGACGGTTTGAGGTTTTAATTTTCACACTTTAGTACATTTGATGTATTTGCGGTTCGCTCTTTATGTGTCGCGCTATTTGGATTCTGATTTTTCGTGTTTTGAGCGCATAAAGTAGACCCAGTATTTTTAAGAGCATATGCAGCGGTAGCATTGTTGCCTCACAGCATGAAGTTCTCCCGTTTGATTCTTGGCTGGAGTGCGGGGAGTGCCTTCTGTGTGGAGTTTGCATGTTCTCCCCATGGTTGGGTGGGCATTAGAAAGACATGCATAAATGGATGTGTCTTCGTTGAAGGTTGAACGTCGAGCTGGCACCTCGGCATTCGTCAAAATCTACTGTCAGTCATTAGTGGACTGGAGTTCCGCTGTGGCGACCCCTAACTGGGAAAAGCCGAAAGACAATGACAACATGTATAACCCTGGTTTGTGTTGCCCAAATGAATAACCTTTGATTTCCTGGCATTAAACTCCATACAGCAAGACTTGGAACAGACATCTGTCCTATCTAGTTTAGCATCCTACATTGATCAACAACATTAGTAACCACTGAGCCAATTTTCATATTGACCTCAGATTTACTGACCCTGGTCCCACCAGACAATAGAGATCAATGCATATATATAGCAAAAAAGACCTGACCTAAAATGGACCCTGAGGAACACTAGCACATATGCCTCTTCTTTCAAAAAAGGTCATCAATTTTGACAAACCACATCCTTTAATAATGGCTAATATCTTGAACAATCACAATTCATGTTCCAAATATAAGTGCTTAAATTATAAAAGACTGGTAGAATTTGTCTATGAGCCCTGTCTTTTTATTCAGCAGTGTGATATCAAAGAGTAGCTTCCATAGTTTAAAATACTGTATCTTGTTTCCCTATCTTTCTAAAAATGTAAAGAAAATTTTCACAGTTCCTCCTCGAAAGCCATGTTTCCCCAACCATTGTACATTAATATCTACTGTAGAAAGCATTTGTAATTTCACTGTCTGTTGTATAATAGTGTATAAGAGAATACTGTTAAGTTGCTTTTAGTTGTATTGTCTTTTTTAATTCACCAGTGCATTGCCTGTAGTGCACATTCCAACTTTTTATATTCAATACAGTGCTAAATATGGGTGCTGTATCTGGTTTTCCCATCATGATGGAAAGCAAAACAAAATGTCACAGTCCCACTCATAAAAGTACTACAATGCCAAATATTGTTTTATGTGATCATTTTAAAATACTACAGGTTACTTACCCATCAGCATTAATTATAAAGCAAAATGTCATAGCTACAGATGGGTAAATATGTTTTTTATCCTACCTTCCTCTGCATTTATGTGCATTCTGCAAAAGTGATGCATTCATGGTGTACAACACAAAAAGAAAGAAAATAAACATTATGGTGCAACATTATAATCATACAGTACCTTTAATACTTTATATGCTGTTTTACCCAGCCACCCCACTGTATATCTCACAATAGCTGTCTTACTATAGAATAGCAGTATGTTGCAAACAATACATTTCATGTCTTTTTTCAGTGGTGCATTCTCAAAGGATTGCTTATACAACCATTTCAAGTCTTTATCTTGTGTATCTTCCACTGACAGTCAAACATATTTTACCAAATGGAGCTGCAACACCTTTTCCCCCTTTAAAATGATTTTGAAAAGCAACATTTAGAAAAAAAAATCAATGTTACTGTCACAATCCACTACACAAAAAGAAAAAGGAAAACAAATGTTAAGGCCTCTAGATGCTATGCTGTTTTATGCAACAACTACGTATTGGATGCATACCCCTCAACCTTTTAGTGCAAGAAACCAAGAGTGACAAAATGGGGGGGCAAAAGCCAAAAAATAGGGACATATTTTAAATATTACTCTTATAAGCTTGGAAAGTTGCTACAATAACAGGATTTGTTTTGATATACATTTTCTGTAGGCTTTGAAGTCTGAAACTCAAAAATATGTCATTATTTAGTGATTTCAATCTTCAGATAATCCTAGTGATTTGCCAGAAAACCACAAATTTTAGGAGGAACAGACCAAAAAATGTGACCCAAAAAGCTGGACATTCTGTGAAAATCTGTACAGTTGAGAGGTATGATTGGGTGGTTACACAGAATACTACTTAACTACTATCAAAACATGCATTAGAATTTTCTATTTGTTCTTTATTTCTTCCTTTTTAACCTTTTTATTCCAACCTCAATAAACATTCCATTTTATTTATTTATATATTTGTCTTTGTTTACCAGGAAAGGCCGACTAGGTAATATTCATTTTCAATAGAGGCTCAGGGAGCAAAGCTCCATTTGCTTACATTGTATTATACTAAGTTCCAGTTAAATAGAGAGCAATTACATTTCTATTTACATTTATACATAAACAGAAATTACATTTATACATTTTAAGATTTTACAGAGGTGGAAGTTACTAAAGAAAAAGCCCATGTGCAGCTTAATGAATTGTACAGGTAGCAGCTATGTTTTTGTCATTTCAGTGAGAGGATGAGTGTATTTTGTTTAAGGAGAGTGTTTGAAGAGTATTGTATGGTGAACACAAAGTCTCAACCTTGAGATGAGCATGTGCAGGACCAGGATTAGTTAAGATTTTTTTAACCAGTGGTTTAAAACTACTGACTTCGTCAGAGAGTTTTATTTGTGTGGGGATACTATCCCAGAGTTCAATGTATTGGGAGTAGAATGAGTCTCCTGCAACATTATTTGACTTATTTGTAAGTAATAAGAATTTTTACTAGAGTGGAGGTCCCTTGCTGCACAGTGGGTCAGTAATAAGTTATGTAGTGCAGGGCATTTTCTTCTGGATGATGAATGAGTTTGTCTGCTGTAGTTAGTTGTGAATATGTTAGGTAATTGTGTTTTGGGAGCATATGATAAGAAAAAAGTAACCAGAGATCATGAAGATGTATTAAAGATATTGCAAAACTTTTATGAAAACTTGTATAATGAAGAGGAATGTGGGAACCAAGAAAGAGCAGAAATGGAAATGTTTAGAGTAGACTTTACGCCAAGGTTGGAGGTACATGAAGCTCAACAACTATAGTTAAGATAGTAAAAAATGAGATAAAAATGGTGACGTTCAATTAATCTGTAGTAAAGTCTCCAGGAACAGATGGTATTCCTGAAGAAGTTTGGAAGTTAGGAAGGAAGAAAGTGATAAAGATCTGGAAGATTTTGTTTAACATTATTTTAAAAATAGGGGAAGCACTAACATCTTGGAAGAAAGCTTCTGTGGATGTATAACTTAGAGATGGTAAAAATCCATCAAACCCATATCTCTGCATAGACCCAGTTTCAATTTTGAAACATGTTTATAAAGGGTTTATGTCTATACTAGCTAAATGAATGGCAAAGGTGCTGCAAAAATTAATAACTATGGATTAACACGGTTTTGTGGAGGGGAGGCAAACATAACAACATTACTAGAGCAATGATGATCCAGAGGAAAGCAAAATGTATGAAAATACCAAAGTTGTTGGTGCTTCTTGATGTAGAGAAAGCATTTGACAGAGTACGATGGGATTTTGTGAGTAGGGCAAGGGAAGCATTTACATTTCCTGATACATTAATAAGGTTTATTAGGAGGATACATGAAGGATCGGAGGCAAGAATTAAAATAGAATGGTTCCTCTTTGATACATTGTTTTTGAACAGAGGAGCCAGGCAGGGGTATCTTCTTTTCACTTTGTTATTTGCTTTATAAGTAGAGCCATTGGTAAAGAAAACAAGGGACTTGTTAGTGTTCAAGACTATAATTAGTATGGCAATCAAGAAAAGTTGGCTTTATATGCAGATGATATTATTTTGCACTTGATAGATCCAGAAAAGGGCATTTCAGTTTAGTGGAACATTTTGAGACAGTTTCAAGTCTTTTTTGGGATATAGAATTAAAGAAGATAAAAGAAAGACTATAGCCATAAATTATGTGCCCAAACATAAATATTTATGGGGACATGATAAGATGAAGTATTTATGAGTTTTGATTAAAAAGGCTTCTGTTATGGCAGCTAAGGATATGTGGGAAGAGACTAAATTAAACGGTTCCCATCAGCATCTCAAACACTGACAATATTGAATCTGATATTGTTGCTTTGAGAATGCCAAAAGTGCAGAACGTCGAATGGGTAAAGGGAAATCTCTGTAAGGGGAGATTTCCATTTACTTCAATGTAGTGCAGTCTCAGAGTTGGTATATTTAAGTAGCGGGAGGTGTGAGGGGTGCAGGGGGGCTTGGGGGGTGTGTGTGTTATTTTATCACATTTCAAAAATGTAATAGGTCGATCATTTCAGTTCGCCATTTAGTGATTTGACCTATTACATTTTCGAAATGCTGATATAGACCCAAATTAAAGATGATACAAAAACTGAGAAACTGGAACCACTTGTTAATGGATATGGGTAGTAAGATGCAAGCAGTGAAAATATTTTTAGTCCTTTTAGTTTTATACACAGGTCAGGCATATTTTTATCAACCAAAGCAGAATGTGGACAAGAATAAATAAAGAGATGGAAGTATTTTTCCTGGCAGGGGAAGTGGGCAAGAGTTATGTGGGATACGCTGCTTCATCCAATAGAACAATGTGGTTTAGGATTACTTGATTTGAGGGGATATTTTAGTGATACACAGATACTACTCCTCTATATAACAGAAACAGAAGGTTATAATTTAGATTGGAAAGGGAATGATAATGAAGCAGGGGGAAGTTCAAGAAATGTGAAAGTGGGATTTTTGATGCAGATCTTTAAGGACAATAATAAAAAACATACAGAATATTATGTGCATAAAGTAGCAGTAAGTATTCTAAGAACTAAACCAGCATGAGAATGGAGAAAGGAAATGTTGCCAGTATGTATAACTCTAAGTAGGAGTAATGAAAATAGGCAAGAGGAGGCTGGAATTTACTGGAAAAAAAAAACTGGCAAATGAATCAAGGTACTGGGAGCAAATGACTAGATAGGGAAAGGTGACGGAGTGGGATGAGGCCAAGATTATGTTTGGACTGCAAGCTAAAGACTGCCGTCCCTACCAGGGATTGAGATCAGAGTATTGGTGAAAAAATGAGTAAGGAAATTCTAATTGATAGACCTACTCTTGTAGAGTTTTTACTTGAATGTAGAGCAGAAGCTACTGTTAAAAAGGGGATAATTTGTTGGCCATGTAAAATATCGCATAATAACTATAAGAATCAGTCAGAGAAGGTTAGAAAAAGATGGGAAGAAAGACTGAAAAAAAAAAACAATATACAAGGGAATAATGGGAGAACATACGTATGGATCCCAAATATGCAACACAGTCCAGAAGGTTAATGATTTTTGCTCAGAAATGTTTGCATAAGTATTTTTATACCCCAAACAGACTTCAAAGTATTTTCCCCCAGGTAGACAGCAAATGTTGGAGGCGTGATGGGAAGGAAAGTGATAACCAGGAGCATACATTCTGGGAGAGTAGTGACTTGGCAGATTCTAAAAATTCTCCATAGAATACTCTGTCAGAAATATTGAGTGAGAAAGTAGCTGTAACTAAGGAAATGATTATTCTGAGTTGGGACACAGGATCTGACTTGCCTAGTAAGGACTTGTTAAGTTCAATGCTGTTGTTTTCCAAGAAAGTAATTGCTAAAAAATAAGTCTATTTAAAGTAGTGGGTATTATAAAAGAGCTAAAAGGACTGAAAGAGGGATGTTTAGTAAAAGGAAGGCACAAATTGCATAGATAAAATGGAAATTGTGGGACCAACACATGCAGAATGAGATTCAGGAGGGGCATGAGAGATGCTTAAAGGAAGGCAGAAATTGAGCAAATTATGTAATGCAGGACTGACGATAGTTAAAAAGAAAGAAAAAATATGTAATGTATAATGTATGTAAAAAGGAAAAATGTTAATATGTTTTGTTTTCTTTTCTGTTAATATGTTTGCATGTGCCTTAAGTGATAATTTAATAAAGGTGTTTAAAAAATACTTTCCATTGAAAACAGTAGTTAGACTCCTCAAAACATCTACTACTGCTTCTGAATTCTAAATTATGAATCCCTTGCACACCAACATTCAACATAGACAGCTTTGTGTTAGGAGATCATTTACAGCAGTATGGGATGACCTGCATGAATATCTTAACCTCTTCCAGAAGAGGTCAATGTAAACTTGAAGATGTGAATGTAAAATTTTAGGTATTATGTATTGCTTTTACGTGAAACTTGCAGAGTGGCTCATGGTATAGGACTGCTAGGCTGCAGTTACCCCCAGTTGTCAAAAAAAAAAAAAAAGTTTAAATATGTTTACACACTAACAGCAGTGCGAACTGAAAACCAGTGTGTAATGTGGAAGATGCGATGATTCATGGAACTCGGAGCAGCTCGCATGCATGCTCAAGTTCTGCTTTAAAAAAAAAAAAAAAATTACAAAAGACAAAAAATACTTTTCTTGTTTTAAAATAGTCTGGATTAAGAAGACTGCAGGCATCAATGAAGCTGCCTAGAAGTCATTGTGGTTTTAACTGCAGGAAAATGGAATCTGACTGGACTGTTAACTCAGCAGCCACGTCACGTAATCTGATGGGACGTGGCTGCTAATTAGTCCTGTTGCTCTTGCATTCCTTTCCTGGGCTTTAAGTTAACTTAACAGTTAATTTGTGAGGGAAGGAACGAGAGATATGGATGGACTATATTGAGGTACGAGAAGAGTACAAAACAATTAAAAACAAA
The DNA here is from genome assembly GCF_019279795.1 of Protopterus annectens. Taxonomy (NCBI): domain Eukaryota; kingdom Metazoa; phylum Chordata; order Ceratodontiformes; family Protopteridae; genus Protopterus; species Protopterus annectens. The sequence goes on along the minus strand of NC_056744.1, from coordinate 456,562,521 downwards.
AAGCACAGTTACTTATTGTATAACTGCTAAGTAAAGGATTCCTTGACAAGGAAGATTTTTTTTAATCTACCATGGAAAAAAAATCATGAGTTCTGAGTGTTTTTTTTTTTTTTTTGGCACAGCCAACCAGATACTTTATGCATTTTTTTTTCCTGGCAGGGTCAACCAGATACTTTCTCTAGTTTTTTTCACCTGGCAGGGTCAACCAGATAATTTATGTATTTCATTATTATTTCCTGGCAGGATCAACCAGATAATGTTTAAATGGTACAGCACTGCTTGAATAAATTTTGTTTCTAACTTCCTGGGCCTGGAGTCTGGCAGGGTAAACCAGACAGTAATAGGTAGTGTATGTGTTTTGGGGGCTGTTGATTGATGACTTTCTTTTTTTAATATAATATCCTGGCAGGGTTAACCAGATAATAGGGAGGCAATGTGTTTTGTGGACTGTTGATTTTTTTAATATAATATCCTGGCAGGGTTAACCAGATAATAGGGAGGCAATGTGTTTTGTGGACTGTTGATTTTTTTTAATATAATATCATGGCAGGGTTAACCAGATAATAGAGAGGCAATGTATTTTGTGGACTGTTGGATTTTTTTAATATAATATTCTGAGGCAATGTGTTTTGTGGACTGTTGATTTTTTAATATAATATCCTTTTGTGGACTGTTGATTTTTTTTAATATAATATCCTGGCAGGGTTAACCAGATAATAGGGAGGCAATGTGTTTTGTGGACTGTTGATTTTTTTAAATATAATATCATGGCAGGGTTAACCAGATAATAGAGAGGCAATGTATTTTGTGGACTGTTGGATTTTTTTAATATAATATTCTGGCAGGGTTAACCAGATAATAGGGAGGCAATGTGTTTTGTGGACTGTTGATATTTTTAATATAATATCCTGGCAGGGTTAACCAGATAATAGGGAGACAATGTGTTTTGTGGACTGTTGATTTTTTTAAATATAATATCATGGCAGGGTTAACCAGATAATAGAGAGGCAATGTATTTTGTGGACTGTTGGATTTTTTAATATAATATTCTGGCAGGGTTAACCAAATAATAGGGAGGCAATGTGTTTTGTGGACTGTTGATTTTTTTAATATAATATCCTGGCAGGGTTAACCAGATAATAGGGAGACAATGTGTTTTGTGGACTGTTGATTTTTTTTAATATAATACACTGGCATGGTCAACCAGATAATAGTGGTCTGTGTGTTTTGGGGCTTGTTGATTTTTTTTTGTTTTGTTTTTAATACAATATCCTGGTAGGATTCAAAGAGTACTTGGCATGCAATGTGTTCTGGAGGCCATTTGTGGATGACATGTTCTTTTTTTGAACCTAATATCTTTTTGTAGGGTTAGTCAAGATAAATTAGGACTGTGCTTGCTAATGTTTTCTTGTTGAAGCAAACTGTACTCTTGTATGAGGACAGTGTGTATGAGTGAACTGAAGTAAGATCTTGGCTACATGATGTGAAGAAATGTGATAATGTAACCATGGTGTTTTATTTTTGTTATTTTAAACATTGTAGGCTCAAAGCAGTTTCTCTGGGTAGGCATTTGGAATGGGGACAATGCCTATGTGTGAATGGAATGACTGCAGTTCTGGCTTGCTTTGGAAGAGTAATGTGCATTTGAGTAAATTAAGATTGACCACAAGCTCTGAACTCTTGAGTATTGTTTATGAGAAAAAAAAGAATACTTAACGTTAATGACAGTATCATCTTTTTGTTGTTGTTGTTTTTGTTTTTAAATTGTGATTGGAGTTGTCAGTGGAGAGTGGGGGTACGTGTGAATGGAACAAATGGCCCTGCTGTTTACTGTTGTTGTAATTCTAGCTTTGTAAAATTATAATATTTTTCTGTCTGTACTTTACGCTAAATGTAAAATAATTAGCAAGCTTATGAGTAATTCTTAATGTATGCTATTCAATATCTGTTCATGTACACTAATTGTTTCTTTAAAAATGCTTATAATATGTTGGAACTTTTCTCCCCAGACATATGCTGAAAAGTTTTTTTTTTCAACTAAAGCTGGTTGCAGAAAACCAAGTAAACAAAAGTAAAATAAATGAAATGTGTACTTGGCTTGCGCACACAAGCTGTGACTAATGTTTCTGTCAACAAAATGAAAGTAATGCAGGTATGCAACACAACTGTCATTATTTGTACATTAATCCTGACAAATAAAAAGCAGCTGTTTAGTTAGGTAATGGAGGTGTTTGTGAATTTTGGCCTTGTGTTTACTGCCGTAATTGTGGCTTTGCAAGGTTAATGTGTATTTGGGTAAAGTCAGCTGTCATGCAAGCCTGTGACTACTGTTTCTGTGCAGCAGTCTAAATGAATACAATCATTCATATTTTTGTTTTAATCTTGGCAGGGTCAAAGCAGATACTTTAGGTCAGCAATTGATATGATGACTGCTTGTGGATGATATGTTTGGCATTCTAGCTTTTATGTAATACTTCTCCCTTTGCATGACTAAAGTGTATTTGGGAGAAATAAGACAGAATGTAAACTCTGACTAGATAGTACAGTGAGATTTCCAGATCTCCTTACTTTTCATTTGTCATTGTATAAACTGCAGATTACTTCATATTGTGTGTAGTCATAATAGTTTCATGCAGTCAAGACCAACCAATTTTTCATTGTTTGAAGGTGTTACAGCAGAACCTAAACACATCAGTAACTATATAATATGCTTTAGTCTAGTATTGGCTGGTAGAATATTCAGCATGTGCATTAGTGACTGTGCCCTTATGTAAATTGGTAAGCATGGCCAGTGTTGATCCCCACTGTAACATAGCTACTCCCCTTTCTAGTTGGCTCCACCTATTCAACTGTCTCCTGCACCCCTCCCCCCTTTGATTTGAAATCCCCAGCCACCACTGGAAGCTAGGCTAAGTGTAGAAAGATAATGGTCAATGAATATATTTGTCTAATTACAACTGAGAAGCAACAATAATATGTAAATCAATAAAAATATTGGTTATTTCAAGTGTATGTTTGAAATCACATATTCCTCTCCTAGACTTTATGACTGCATGTTTTATAACAAAGTAATGCCCCAATAGCTTAGTGCACTATTCCATTAGCAGTACTTGAGGTCTGATGTAACTATGTGTCATGAGGTAGTGACCTACTAAGTCCTCTGCAACCCATATATCTGATTCCTCTGATAACAGAATGATGATAAAAAAATATTGAGGGTGAATGGAGCTATATTTCTGTCTAACCTAAGATGATACTGCTACCTTTATCCTGAATAATGCCTTGTATGAAGTCAATATCTAACATTATTTCTCTCTCCACATTTAAAAGTGAATTGGGTCTGTTAAGTGAATGGTCTATAGATTTTTTTATTTGTTCACTTGTTATTTTATATTTATATTTTCCTTTAGAAAGGTTTCATCATTGTCTAGGTTATTTGTATTATTATTAATTATTTATATTTTATATATTTATATTTTCATTAAATATTTTAAAGCCCTCAAGAAATTTTAATTTCTGTTTTTCTTTCTTTATTATTATTTATATATGTATTATATTTTCTTTGATACATATGATTTATTAATTTTTTTATCTAAGAGCAAATGTATGCAAGCTTAAAGGGTTTGCTGAATATGCCTGAAGTTTAAGTTTTCCAGGTTTATTGAAACATTATGATTTAGAATTTCAACATATTTTGTATTTAAGATTTTAAGTTCAGACTGACTGATTTCAGTCCATTATCCTCCTTTTGTGGCATACAAGTAATCACTGACACAATTTTGCTTTTCAGTATTGTATAACAGCTGGTAAAAGAAAATGGAAGTTAGCAGTCAGGAAAACTAAATTTAGACTGATTGGTATAGTAAAGCGCTCTCTTTTTTCTTTTTTTTATGGTTTCTTTAGCTTTAACTCAGTGCTCAATTTCTGTTAAAATTAAAATGTTTGAAATGCTAGTGAGGTGAGCACATTTGTATTTTGCTATAAACAAATAATTAACTGGTTAATACAAAGGTTTCTAAAACTTAAAAAGAAAATCTGAGTATGGACAATTCTGATTTTCAGATCTAATGTTTGTAAAACATTGATTTCAAAAATTATATACAGTATAATTCTTTAAATGGGGGTGGGGTGGTGCAGTGGTGCAGCAGTTAACGTCACCTCACAGCAAGAGCTTCTCCGGTTTGATTCTTGGCTGGGGTGCCTTCTGTGTGGAGTTTGCATGTTCTCCCTGCATTCGTGTGGTTTCCTCTGGGTGCTCCCGTTTCCTCCCACATTCTAAAGACATACATCTGGAATGTTTCTTCCCGGGCCTCTGCTGAAAATAGCCTCTGTCCTAGTCGAACTTTCCCAGTCAACAAATGTTAAATAAGTAAAATAAAATAAAAATGATCTTTGTTTGTTGGACAAGGAAGTCTCTGGTTATAAACTGTAAGAAAATATGACATAGCAGTTACAGACACCAATCATTTGCAGTGAATTCCCTTTCACCATGATTCACACTACACTAGCTGCATTTAACAGTATTAAAAGCACACAGTACTTGTACATTGCCTTATTAGACATTACCACAGCTAGCCTAATAACATTATGCCAGACAGCACTAATCCTATTTATCTGTTTTTGAAAGATGAAGGACTTCATTTAGTTACATTCAAATGGCAACAGACTGCGGAAACAAATGTATCTTGCATAGAAATTGTGATCCTATTTGCATGTTCTAAAAAAATACATTAGTATGTCCACTGCCATTGAATCATTCTGGAATAGAACAGATTAAAAATTAACGATAATTACTCATACTACTGCATGGGTATTAGTACTTTGCAGAAAATTTTGATAATATAAAAAGTATGTCATGTTTCAGTTTCTGACCTTACTTATCATTTAATAACTTTCATTTATGCATGACAGTGCCTTCATTTACATATATAGCAATACTCGCACAGTAGACAATGAAGTAAAACTGTAAATATGCAGTTAAGATAGCTTACTTTTTTATTATATAAGATGAGTCATTTAATAAAATTATTAAGTACTACGGCTTAACCACTGCTGTGCATTCTTACAGTTATTAAAGTGACTATCCTAGAGTCTAAAATTCTGACCAAAGAAAACTTGTTCTGATACCTCCCAGTTGTCACCACCCACTTACCGCATCATCATCATCAACCTACTCTTGTTTTCATGTACTTTGTGCAGCCCTATTTTCATTCCCTCTGGTAAATGCAGTTAACAATATTCAGTTCCTGTCAAAACTTTCAGTCCCTGATTACTGGGAAACAATAAAGTTATTACATTTTTGTGTGTGTTTGTGGTGGGGGCAGTTAGGCAAAACTCTCAATGTTTACTTTTTATTTATTTATTTATTTAACATTTGTTTACTAGGAAAATCTGACTGGGACAAAGCCCATTTTCAGCAGATGCCCGGGGAGAAATATTCCAGACACATGTCTTGGAATGTGGGAGGAAACCGGAGCACCCAGAGGAAGCCCACCCGAACACAGGGAGGACATGCAAACTCCGCACAGAAGGCACCCCAGCCGAAAATCGAACCAGAGAACCTCTTGGTGTAAGCTGACAGTGCTAACCCCTGCACCACTACACCATCAAAAAGCTTATCTTAATTATGCAGCTCTTTATTTCCTTTGTTTATTCTGCATAGCATAACTGCGAACAATATAGTCAGAAGAGTACAGTTTAGTGAATTTATGCTAAATCTTAGCAGTCGATTGATGCTTACCAATCTAATCCATAGTAAAGCAATCTCAAAAATTAGTATGTATAACTATCATAGGTTGCCATACTGTACAGCAACCATTGTGATAGCAAGTTTTGGACTTCATTGTTTAAAATGAATAAATTGCTTGCATCACACATTTTTTTTCACAACAGGTCAGAAAATCATTACACTTGTCAAGTATTCAGAGACCTGAAAAAACAAAGCATGAAAAAAAGATTACTTTGACTACTGTTCAAAATTTGCATCATTATAATTTTTTCTTACAGAGCAAGTGGCAGTCATACATAACATCATTGCACTTAGCTAAGCATTCAGAAATCTGCACAAAATAAAATATGAAATGAAATGAACAGAAAATATTTACTAAAGTTTTAGCTTTGCGTTGCTCTTATGCTTTCCTGCAAGGTGGTAGCACGCAAGGTTATGAAACTCCTGAAAGGCTACTGTCCTCTAAGGTTAAAAAGAGCAGGTGAAACTAATGAATGAGGAAAGTGTATATAAAAATGCACTCATGTTACACAACCAAAGGCTCTTTAATAAAGCAAAAATAAAAATAAAAATAAAGTAAGCGCTTTCACGACCACAAACTGTCACTTCATCAGACACATAATAGAAAAAGACCATGATATATACAGACTCTCAATTAACTAATTAGCTGATGTCATCAAATTAAATATGGTAGAAAGATACATTTAAAGAAACAGAAAATGTTAAAAACTGTTAAACCCTGATATAAGTTAGTATAAAAATCTGTATGCTTGATAATAAAAATACATATAAAAATTATATATGTCATATCAAATAAAGAAAATATACATAATTAAATCAATGTTTGAGTCGTCTCAATTTTAAAAAAGGTTTAACAGAGAAGGTACCATTGAGACCTGGTGGTTTCTCTGCATTTAATAAAAGAATCAATTACTGCTCAGCTGCCTCCGTAATTCTGTCAATGTCTCCTCCTCGTAGATTGGCCTCTATAACTTGGATTACAAAAAACTTAACAGTGTGTGAAGAATCTGTTAATATGACATGACTGGCTAATGCATTGTTCTCTTTCTGATTTCTGATATCTCTAATGTGTTCCAGTATCCTGTATTTTAATAGTCTATTGGTTTTGCCTATATAGTATGCATGACATTGCTTATAATAGGCAAAATAGACTAAGTTGATAGTTCGACAATCTGCATAGTAATTGATCCTAATAGTAAATTTCTTAGTAGGATGTGTGTAAACTGAGTTTGAATAAATATACTGGCAAGCAGAGCAATGTCTGTAAGGATAGGTACCTATTCTCATTAATTCATATGGTCTATTCATAGCAGTCTTATTACAAAGGTGATGTTTCAAAGATTTATTATTTCTGAAAGAGAATGCAGACATGTTACTGACTGTGTTCTTCAGTTCTGGAACTTCTTGTAAGATGTTCCAGTTCTTTTTTATGATATCACAATAATTATTGATATCACTGGAGTACTGAAAAACAATTCTAAATTTATCTATAGTAGTGGTGGGTGTCTTACAATCTTCATTGACTGCGTTTCTGAAATATGGTTTACATCTGTCACCTCTATGTGTCCATGCTTCGTCTATCACACTATTTATTTCTTGTTCAGAATACCCTCTTTCCAAGAATTCTTGTTTGCTTGTTTGTAGGGCATTTTGTGCATCAGTGTCATTGTTGTGTAATCTAAGCACCCTATAAACTTGTCCTTTTAGCATATTACGGGGAATATGTCTAGGGTGCATGCTGTTTTTATGTAACAGTGCATTTTTCCTTGTTGGTTTCTTATATATGCTACTGCATATTTGATTCAATTCTGATTTCCTCAATGTCACATCCAGAAACTCTATTTCATCATAAGAGTATTTATAGCTGAACTTCAGGAACTCAGTGGTGGTATGCATATAATCAACTAGTTGATGAAGTTCACTGGTGTTGCCTCCCCATAACAGGAAAATATCATCCATAAAGTGGACATACCAAAGGACATGTCCATGCAAAATATTTGTGTCTGATAAAAAAGTGGACTCTTCCCAGTGTGTTAACGCTAGATTGGTGTAGCTGTTGGCACAAGCAGTGCCCATTGCCACGCCAATCTCATAGAGGTAGAAATCATTTTCAAAAATTAAAACATTGTTTTCTAATATGGTCTCTAATAGAACACAAATAAGTTTAACTTGGTCATCATTGAAACATTTATTCAGAGTGAGGAAGGATCTAATCATTTCAATACCCCATCTGTTAGGGATAGAAGTAAAGAGTGATTTTATGTCTAATGTGACAAACATATAGTCGCTATCCAGAGTAGACAGTCTATTGTGTAATCTTTCTAGAAAAGTTTTGGTATCCTTCAAAATGGTGTGGCAACTATCTAAAAGTGTGTGTAAGTTATTTTCTACATATATTAGATAGAGATTCAGTACACCATCCTCCACCTGATACAATAGGTCTCATAGGTGGAAGGGACCTGTTCTTGTGTATCTTAGGTAAACCATAAACTTTAGGAACTACAGGATTAGTTGTGTTGAAATATTTGAATACATTTTCATTGATTAAACCTGTCATAAGTAAGTCAAAGATTAGAAAAGAAACTTTTTCGATTATGCCAGTAACAGTTAATTTGGGAATGCACCAATAGGTATTTACATCTTGTAACAATGCCTTCATCTGTGATAAATATAAATCTTTGTCAAGGATGACAATCCAACCACCCTTGTCTGCAGGTTTAATGGCAATCGAATACATGTTTTTAAGTTCATAGAAAGCATCAAAGTCTTGTCTGGTCATGTTGCAAAAAGTAGCCTTAGTCCCCTCTTCAAAAGGGTTCTGAATTCGGTTTCACAAACATTAATAAAAGTTTGTACCATAGGGTGCATAATAGGGACAAATGTACTAGGTCTCTTGTAACTAGAAACTTCATTGGTATTATTACTAAACATGCTTTTTAATGTTAGGTTTCTGCCTAGTAATCTTAGGTCTTTGAGCATTTCAGCATGGTCTGCTCGTTTAGCAGGTATAAACGATAGACCTTTATTTAGTAGCTGAATATGTTCTTTAGTTAGCTCAAAAGAAGAAATATTGAAAACCAAACCTGAGTTTAAAAACGGTGCCTTTTTACAATCTGGGGATTTTGTTCGGTGCTGTTGTTTCATTGAAGCTTGCCTTTCCTTGCTAGACTCCAAGATCTGCTCTTGATGGGAAGAGGATTCTCTAGTGTGAACCCTGTCATGCAATTTTGTTCTAAAAAAATTGTTTTCTTCAGTGTTGTTATTCACATGTTGCATTATGTCAGAAGCTGATTTCGTTTTAGTACGAGCAAGAATGTTCATATTTTCAACAGGGACATCTGGAGTATTAGAAGTGGATTCTGTAGAGACATCGTTATCTGCATTCATATTTAAGTGTTGACTTGCAGTTAGACATGTGGCAGCTACTTTAGTATGCGTTGCATCCATTGTGTTGCCTTTTCCAGCCGTGCTGCTTCTTGGTTGGCTACATGAGTGATTTACAGTTTCGTTAACCACTGCCGTTGTAGTCTCTCTAGGCCAAGAGAAAACATTCTGAGTTTGAAAATCTCTCACTTCTCTCTGTAATTTTTTCACTTTGATTAATTGTAGTCTCTTGTCATAAGATGTTATGCTATCTTGTAGTTGATCCAGCCTGTCTTCTATGATTTCAGCTGAAAAACGGCTTGCAATGTTGTTCTCAATAGAAATAATGTCATTCTTCAATTCTTGTTCCATAGGAGCAAAGAAGTCAATAAGCAGTTGCACATACTCAGCACTAAAATGTAGGTTCATCTGTTGCCATCTTCAAAGCAACAAAGGATATTGATCTCCATAACTGGGCATATTTAGTATTCTTAAGCCTGTTGGAATAACATTATGTTGCAAAGAGGCTTGTAGGTGCAGACGCTGCCATTGTAATCTTTTGTATTTTTATAGTTTATTTTCATTCTCCCTATAGCATTGTAGAAATTCAGGTTGAAATGGATTAGGTTCACAATTGGTACCTGTTGCGATAATGCGATTTATATCCAGGAGAGGATTATCCTGTACGTTCAAGATACGAAGGAAACTTTCACTTCCAATTGCCATGGATGATGAATTCATAGTAGATTCCATTAAAGGAAGAGCAGTGTGCTCCTCTTGTCGAATAAAAATAAAGTATTGAGTAGGCACAAAACAGCTTTGAGGATAAGGTTGAGTGCAATAAAACAAAGTAAAGACACAACCAAAGGCTCTTTAATAAAGCAAAAATAAAAATAAAAATGAAAGCGCTTACTTCATTTTTATTTTTGCTTTATTAAAGAGCCTTTGGTTGTGTAAGTTGAGTGCATTTTTATATACACTTTTTATATACACTTTATTTTCTTTTATTGCACTCAACCTTATCCTCAAAGACATTTTGTGCCTACTCAAAACTAATGAATGACTCAGTGAGAACTGTTGTAAATAAACTGCAATTTGAGATGGAATTTTACTAAGACTCAACTCAACTCCCGAAGCCAAAGATGGGACATGCTTAGAAAGCCAGACAAAAAATGTAAACTGTCTGGGGCTGTCCCTTTAATTATTTAAAAGTAATTAGCAACTACTCAGTTCCATAAATATGTGGTTGATCTTAATGTTCAGCAAACATCTTTTATACTATACCTTTAAGAAGCTGTTAAATAAGTTGACTGATAATAATATGCAGGTACATTGGGGCCTAGGAAAACAGATATTAGTGATTTCAGACCCTACTTTCAGAAAACTGCATACTCTGCACAGACCTTAGGCGTCAACTGAGATGTTTTTCAATTTGCCCAAAGTGCATGGCCTTTGAAATTGATATCCTGTATTGTGCAGCTCAGCTGATCACAGCCATGTGGAAAGATATAAAAGATCCATTTGTTAATTGAAACATGACATGAAACTGAGGACATATCCTCATTTGTTCAGCTGAAAAATAAAGTGACAATAATGTGAAAAGATGTAAAAAAAACATTTGATCGATTCATTTTTATATATCTTTGTTTGGTCTGGGTTCAGCTGCTAATGTTATATTACCCTAACATTTAGTGTTTGAATAAATCACTGTTGCAGTACTCATAACTATATAGGATATATCCTGCCAAGCATACCAGATGCCCAACCAGTCTACAATGTTCAGGCTCCATTCTCATGCGTCATACATCTGCCCTTACCACGAGAGTATTTGCTAGTATATGAAGAACAGATTGATGTGCCAAAACTCAGAACTTTTTAATCCAAATAGGGAGGCTGAAGTCTATAGTGCTAAATAAGTTATGATAGCATAGCAAAAGGAAAAGAGGAAATCCCACCCCAACCATGGAATTTGTGGGAAAAAGGGAAATGGAAGGAGGGTGGTATTACTGTAAGAGTGATGTATTTGAACAGCTGCTGTTATGGTAATTAAACCACACAACAACTAGATGATGTTCCACATTAGATTACTGTTGCAGTAGCCATAATTACATGGGACAATTACCAAAGCCTGGGGAGAAAAGGTGGATGGAGAAGCACCAGAATGTAGGATTCCCTGGCTAAAAGCTGTAGCAAATCCAGCTCTGTCAAGTTTTTAGTTTTTAGTGAAATTGTAAACTGAGGACCAAGTAGCTGCTTCTAAAACAGATCTAGAGTCCATCCCTTTCTAAAAGGCCTCAGAAGTGTCCACAGCTCTGGTAGAAGGAGCCTTGACATTCTGATGGGGACTTTTGCCATGGTATAAGTAGTAAAACTGAATAGCCTGTGGCAGCCATCTAGAAACATTTTGTTTAGATATTGGCTGATCTTTTCTCTTACCATGAAAGGAAACAAACAGTTGGCTAAATTTTCTAACCTCTGCAATTTTGTCCAAGTAATAGATTTTCTGATGAAGGAATTCCAAAGTATGGAAAATCTTTTCTTCCTTGGTTTTGTATCAGGGTCAAACACAGGGAGTTGAATAGTCTGGATTTAGGGTAAATTCAGAGAGAACCTTAGACATAAAGGAAGGGCTGGTTCTAAGACTCATCCTGGCCTTATGAAAGAGCGACATGAGGTGAATAGACATAAAGACCTGTAAGTCAGATACCCATTTAGCAGAAGTCAGAACAGTAAGCCAAAGAGTCCTCCAAATTAGAAATTTCAGAGAGAAACTGGCTGCAGGCTCAAAAGAAGCAGAGATAACTTCTCCGGAACAAAATGTAGATCACAGGAAGATATATTTCTGAACGGCCTAATATGTAATAAAATTTTCAAAAATTGTTTGAGTTGGAATAAAGAAGAAAGGGGAGGATCTAGTGGCAGACAAGCAGAAAAGGTCAAGAGGTGTACCTTGACAGAACTGAATGCTAGACTAGTGGAAAGCACAGGAACAAAAGAACCAGAGGAGCCCCTACTTTTTATGGGTCTTGTTCTCCATTGTAACACCAACAAGAAAATATTTTCCATTTGGCTAAGTATGACATTTTAGTAGCAGATTTCCTTGCTTCCATCAACCCCTATTGCACATCCTCAGAAAACAAATGCCCAAATTGGATTAAAAAACTTTCATTTCTACACTTAAATGGAGATTCTGAATGTCAGGATGGATTAGAGATCCCTTGTCATGTATGTGCAGTTCCACTTTGTGAAAGTGTTTTGGTAACTGCCTCTGGCCAGTTGCATGAGAAGGAAGAACCAATGTTGCCTAGGCCAAAAGAGTGTCACCTGACATATCTTTTGGTAAATCCTTGATCTTTAGAAGTGTAAAGGAACATTCCTGTCCAGGAATAAAAGAATGTGCCTGTTTTCCAGATCTTTTTGAGAGCTGTCCTGGAACAGAACTGTTTTAGTTGTCTGTTGAGGTAAGAGGGAAACAGCTCTGTTTTGGGGAATTTACCACAGGTGAACAATCCCTGGGAAGATGTGTGGGTGGAGCATTCAGTTGTAAGGGTCTATCCTGGATTTGCTCAGAGAGTCAGCTATTGTGCTCTGCTATGATGAATGTATGTTGACTGCAGAGTTAAATGTTGCTGAACTGTTAAATCCTAGAAAATCATAGCTAGTCTACAAAGGTGGATGTAATCTTACTGCTCCCATTTATTTACATACCATATCAATGTGGTTTTGTCTGTCATCACGAGCAGTGGTCCAGGTATCCACAGATAATTTAAAGCTTTGAGAGGTTTTATCAGGGCCATGATTTTCTTAAGATTTATGTGACTGTGTCTGAAATGATGCTCCCAAATACCTTGGGCCTTGACTCCTTGAGATATCCCCCATGAAAAATCAAAAGCATCTGTGGTGACTGACTGTGAGAGAGCAGGCAGAGTATTGCGAAGACCTGGATTTGGTTTGCCAACCTACTGAGGTCTTTCTTTAGACCATTGAGAATGGGAACTGGAAAAGTTAGAGGATATGGATGCTGTGTCCAAATGGGTTTGAGGAACCTCTGAATTTTCCTGATGTCGAAGTCAAAGTCAAAGTCAAAATCAAAGTCAAAGTAAACTTTATTGTCATTCAGAATCAGACAAGTACAAAAACTGAATGAAATTCTGTATCTCCGGACTCAAATGTGCAGATATGACATAGACTTAATACGACAAGACATTAATACATATACAACTACTTGCTGTATACCACAATGTTCTAGATAGATAATCCTAATATTGGTAATAAATTAAAGTACCTTTAAAATGTATTATACAGTGATCTCTTTGAGAAGATGGTAAATAGAAGCATTAGAGTGGGAGAGATCTTAAAGTCTTTAATCCACAGAAATTTTGCTGCTGTGGACATGTTTTGATGAGACAGATTTAGAAAGTGGTGATAATATGAAAGCATTTTCTCTGGAGGTAGGAGGGCTGTCATCCAACCTAGGTTGAATATCCTGTCAGCAGGTATCAGGGACAACTTTTTTTAAATTTAGGTTGAAGCCCAGATTGCTCAGGTTACTGAATATATGCATAGTAAACTGACAATATATCAGAGTGTCTTAGCTGAAAGATGTTGAGATGAGCCAGTCATTCAGGTAGGGGTACATGCTAATACCATGGAGTCTGCAAAAGGCTATGACTGGAGCAAGGCACTTGTAGAGACTCTTGGAGTGGTCAAAAGACTTAAAAAAGGTAAAGATGAAAACTGAAAGTGCATTTGCAAGGTAAGGAATCTTAGGAAACATTTGTATTTTTTATTAATTGGATTGCTTAAATAAAATTCTTTGAGATCCAGCTTGACCAGAAAAGGTGTAAGATCAACATTTTGAATTTTGGAACCAGAAGAAAGATGTTCAGCTTTGAAAGGCCTAAAATAGATCTTATAGTGCCTTCTTTTTTGGAGAGGAGCAACATTCTTGAGTGGGGCCTTTCTCCTGTTGAGAAATGGAAGTTGTCTCTATTACCATCTGAGGTAGAAGATCTAAAATTATTTGTGGGGAAAAATAAATTTGGTTTCTTGTAGAGAGAGAAGATTCCCACATTGAATGAGAAGGGATGCCCACTGAAGCATATTAAAACCCAAGAATATGAGGTCATTGATTTACAAAGTGGAAGGTGGTAGGAAAGACCGGCTGCAATTTTGGGAAACCTGAAGTTGTAGCCAAAGTTGACCATTGGTACAAGCACTACTAAGCTGGTAAGACTTGGCATAAGCATACATATCACAAGAAAGTTCTTAGTTTTGGCATACCCATTTAATCCTGTTGTACCAGCATGTACTCTCATGCTATGGGCAGGTATACAGTGTGCAAGGAAGGAGCCTGAAGCTTTGTAGGCTAACTAAATGAACAGTGTCTTTGGCAGAACATGTCCCAGATAGTTACGACTATTGCAACAGTAACCTAATGAAGGACATCATAATAATACCTGTTTTGCTGTTGTCATATTACAGTATTCACAACAAAATACACAACAGTACAGGAACCAATCAAAAGAGTTTCACAATTTTATACAATATGATTTAAACTCCAAAAGAGGAATCATGATTTTGTTACACAATTGTCTGGGGGTAGCCAGTCACACGAGTGTTACATACAGTAGACTCCCTCTTATCCGGTCTCGCTGGGACTGGAATTTAGGCTGGATATACGAATGGCTGGTCAATCAGAAAAAGCATGCAAAATAATATTTATAGGTTATAAATCAACTAGAATAACAGGATTTGTGTTAGTAATAATTTTTGTAAAGAATATGAATTCTAAAACTCAAATGTTTGTCATTATTTAGCCTGGAGGAGGTGGGAGTGTTGTTCTTCTCTATTGTCTTTTGCTAGGACTGTGTCAGAAATTTGATGGCTGGTTAAAGAGGAGGCTGGTTAAAGAGAGGCTGAATAAGAGGGAGTCTACTGTAATGTACAATGTATATGGTTAACATTAATACTCACCACCCCTTTAAGTCTGATTGTTTGGGAAATTATTTGGGCCTAACACTGATGATACACTGCATTTTAAAGATTTTTCACAAGCAATGAAGTGGGTTGCATGCAACATTATGGTATTCATAACTGGGGATGATTTTAACATGCCTTAGATTCAGAACTGGGCAGAATCCCAGCTGGTAGGAACGGACTTTCTAAGATAACTGAGGAGTTTCATAATATGATGGTTGACTTGAATCTTGTTGACATTTGGAGAGTACGCCTTCTCTTCGAGAAAAACTTTACTCTTTATGGACCATTAGGAGATTTCTCCAGTAGAGTGATGATACAGTTCATTAGTACAGGACTTACACATTATTTTAAGGACATTTAAGGATGTAGGGTTTGTATCAGAACCGCTTTCATATCATGCTACGCTACTACTTTTGTTAGAATTCTGGCCAACACTGAAGTGACACTGCCAGCGGAAATTAGACCCACTACTGTTGAAAAATATTCAGTTCCAGAAACAATTCAGGAATTTGATGGACAGAGGGAGGACAAAATATAGTTGGGTAATTTCAAAATGGTATGCAGGGGGGAAATTCAGGCCTTGGTAAAAACCAGTGGAAGCTGTCTGATTGCAAAGTGAAGGATTTAAATCAGGAAAATTTAAAAAAGGAACTGAAATGGAGCTAAGAGAATTTTAAGTAAAAATTAAAGAATTGTAAAAAGAACTAATATCAGATAGCTTTCAAGGTATAGATAACAGATGGTCAGAATGTATGAAGTTTTTCTGTTGGCTGAGGGGAATTAATTCATCAAAGCTGTTGGCCATAAGATGTGAAGACCAGAGTAGGTATATAAGAATTCATGCTGTCAGGACTCCAGAAGGAAAGATTAACACAGACTCCACAGACATTAATGAGGTCTTGAAAGAGAATTATCACTTATCAGCACAGTGAAAGGTAAGCAGTTAGGCTGAGGATATATCATATTACCTTTCAAATTTTCCCATATCAAATCTGTCTCATCAAAACATTGAAGCATTAAAGAGACCTTTAAGTCTTCAGAAGTTAGAGAAGGCTATTAAGAATCTAACCAGGAGGGAAAGTTTCATTCTTATTTGGGTGGTGCTGCGGTAGCGTTGTCACCTCACAGTAAGACGCTGTCTGGTTCGATTCTCAGCTAGAGTGTCTTCTGCGTGGAGATATGTGTGAATGGGCGTACCTTCGTTGAAGGTTGTGCATCAGGGCTGGTAACTCGGCACGTAAAAATCAACTACCAATCATTAGCAGACCGGAGTTCCGATGTGGCGACCCCCTAACTGGGAAAAGCCGAAAGACACAACAACAACAGATTTTTACAAGTGTTTTAAAGATATTTTGGTAGCTTTACTGTTAGGCATTTTTAATGACTGCATAGATCTTAAGAAATTTCCCCCATAAACAACTGGCTCATCTGGAATAAAATATCCTTCCAATTGCTGCAGGCTCTAAAAGAAATGCATCCACCATTCAAACTATCTCAAACACCATATGCAGGCTCAAACACCATATGCAGGTTCATCACTCTCTCTCTCTAAGAAATAAACACCATTGCAAAACCACTGAGAAAGCTAACTGGCTACTTGTGAAATAATGTGCTAACTTTCTGCTCACCTCTTGGCTGTCTAACCTTGTCAAGAATGAGACTTCCCTACTAGCCTTAAAATTAATCAGGGATGCACCAACATACAACCTTAGAAGTCTTAACCACTCAGGTCCTCTCCTCCAAATCCTAGGATTCAATGCACAGACCATGCCTTCCTCAGTAGTTGGTCCCAAATTGTGAGAACCCCTCCCTCTTTTCTTAAAGATCATTTCTCTTACCCTAATTTCTGTTCAAAACTAAAAACACACTACAATCTTCTTCTCCTTTTCGGCTTTTCACAATTAGGGGTCATCACAGTAGAACAACGATCTGCAGAACGATTGGCAGTGGAGATTTACGGTGTTGAGTTGCCAGCCCAGCACCTGACCTTCCACAGAAGGCGCACACACACACACACACACATACACACACACACACGCACACACGCACACACGCACACACGCACACATGCACACACGCACACACAGACACACACACACCTGGAGACAGATTAGTGTCCGATCCACCTACAACATGTCTTTGGGATGTGGGAGGAAACCAGAGCACCCAGAGGAAACCCACACGACTGTAGGGAGGACATGCAGACTCCGCACAGAAGGCACCCCAGCCAAGAATCGAACCAGAAAACCTCTTGCTGTAAGACATAAAAGTACACTATGATAGCCAAGGAAAATGCAAGTGCTCTCCCTTTGGTCATATAACATAACCTCTTCCTACCCTTCTTCTCTCTTTATACCTCCATCTGACTCTACTTTTCATTATGATTCATTCAGCGTGCCGACTCTGCTTTCCAGTTTATATATAATACATGTATATATTATGTTTTCTCAGTCAGTCTGTATATATTGTCATGTATCTATTGTCTTTACACCATCGAACCATCTCTGATATTCACTTTGTATATTATACATGTATATATTGCATTTTTCATTCACTTGGTAGATAATGCCATATATCTATTGTCTTTACCACTAGGCTGAGACTGATATAGGTCCAATGAGATCAGTTTTCTACTCCAGTTATCAAATGAAAAATGAATAAAAATAAATAAAATGCTTAAAAACACAGCAATAATACAATCAAAATATTACTCATTAATTTTGTCCTTGCTATTATTCCCGCAGAACATTTTGTCTAGTTTGTTTATTACCCACTACTTTAATTTTGTAACAAGGGATGAAGGTTGAATGATGGACCCCAAGGCTGTCGCAGTATAGCGATGTGAATTTTTAATATGCCCTACTCTCTAGTTCACCTCTTTCCAGCACACAGCCTTTACTGACTCTGACTGTAGAAGTCTGTCACTGTCACATCTCTCTCAGTGATAGCCTGTCTACTCTAAGCCCTTTGTCTTGTGGTTTATCCCCATTCATCACACCTTTGTTCTCCAGCAGCCAGGCCCTAAGTGAAGCCAGGTTACTAGAACTGCAGGAGTTCTCCATCAGTTTTTTATTTTTATTTATTTTACATTTGTTTACTGGGAAGGTCTGACTGGACACAGGTCCGTTTTCAGCAGAAGCCCGGGGAGAAAACGCAGGGTGGAAATGATAACATTAGTTAATTTCCACGATACAAAATATATTCATGCACAAAGCTCCACAAGTATTACATTACATTAATAACATTCACAAGGCATAAGATATTCATACACAAAGAACACTATGTTAGTTGAATGCAGTTACAAACAATAGTTTGATATGAGTTACATTTGAGTATCTGGTAGAATTTGAGCAAATGGGGTACGATAGTAGAGAATACTTTACTTTCTAGCATTGTGTCAATAAACTATTAGAGGTTGAGAACCATGGTAGTATTCATTATTTGGGAGAGTATTAATAGCAGTGAGTAGATTTGGTCTAGCCTGGGGGAAGACATGAACATAGCCAGTTTTGCATAAAGTGGGATTTGATGTTTTTTTTGAAGAGGTAAGGTGAGGATGTTGAGGTTAGGTGATCAGGTAGGAGGTTCCAGATTTTTGCAATCAAGTAAAACTTTTAACTCAAAGAGTTACTTGTTTTTCTTTTACCCTGCTTTCTTCTTGTAGTGTTTTTGTTTACCAAATAAGCCCAGTGAAAATCATAGAAGCATACAGTAATTACATGACTTCATGACTTACACAGTATCACAATATACATGTGAGAACTGAATGCATTTTATGAATCTTCCTTCAGATACTGGCCATTTAACTACTCTGCTGTACTTTCTTATTCCATTCATTTGTTTACTGATTAATTTATATGTTGACTGAACAGATGAACTGATCCACTGGAACATTTTTCATGATACAGGTCATAAGACATAAATGCAATTGTCAGTGTTAAATGAGCAGCAAGACTGTACAAAATGGCTGCAAGAGTACAACATGTATTTCACAAGGCATAAAATAAATATTATACCATGGCCCCCCATTACTATTCCAAAATGTGCATGCTGATTGGCCAGCGTGCACGTTGTAAATCGACTTATACTAATGGAAAAGGTCCGTCGCCGGACTTTTCCATTAGTATAAGTCTTTTTTTAAAACACTGTCTCGCTATGTTAAAAGAGTTTAACATAGCGACACAGGTTTAAAAAAAGCAACGGAGATCTCCATTGCTTTTTAAAGCTGTCTCGCTATGTTAAACTTCTTTAACATAGCGACACAATGTAAAAGCAACGGAGATCTTGCTTTCTCCGTTGCTTTTTAAACCTGTCTCGCTATGTTAAATGGGTTTAACATGGCGAGACAGCTTTAAAATAAGCAACGGAAATCTCCGTTGCTTATTTTAAACTGTCTCGCATGTTAAACCCATTTAACATAGCGAGACAGGTTTAAAAACGGAGAAAGCAAGATTTCGTGCTTTCGCTATGTTAAATGGGTTTAACATGGCGAGACAGCTTTAAAATAAGCAACGGACATCTCCGCTGCTTATTTTAAAGCTGTCTCGCTATGTTAAACCCATTTAACATAGTGAAACAGTAAAAAAGCAAAGGAGATCTTGCTTTCTCCGTTGCTTTTGGCCACAGCTCTGATGTACTGTGTAGGCATGCGCAGTACATCAGAACTGCCGCGGATGCCAGACAGCTGCGGAAGGGCAGCAAAGAGGCATTATACAATGCCATTATTTAAGAAAAGTAATTGTTTCTTTTCTTAAATAATGTCATAGTATAATAGCAATAACCCACTTCTGGGTGTGGGTAATGCGGGATTTAACCACGGTTGTCTTTGTTTGGTCCCTCGAGCTTCGGCCTCGGGACCAAACCACGCCAACCGTGGTTAAATCCTGCATTACCCACACCCAGGTGTGGGTTATTGCTATAACATACATGCTACCACCAAGGGCACTTCAGTCTTCTAGACGTTAACAAGATACAAAATGTAAACTGAAGTACTAGATAATACACTTCTCTAAAATATAAATAATTTCTATAAGGGAGCCTTATAAAGACTTTTAAAGATACATGATTTCGCTAACATCCATATGATTACTATAGCCTGTCCACAACAAGGAAATGACCTCTTAATATCTGTGACAAACTAGCACAGTGATGTGACAATGATTTACAATTTTAGGCCTCAAGGCATTTTTAGTAATAAAGTAATTAACCTGGTCACTATAGATTTTTGAGGTGAAACTGGGAAGCACTGATATGTCTAAGTAAATTGAGACTAATAAAATTCTTCTTCTTCTGGTTTAGTTTGCATGATGGACAGATATCTTTCATAAGAAGCACAGGTAAGGAAAAGCTGACATCATAATTTCAATAGGTAAAAGTCAAAGATTGCAAGTGCTGTTAACTAGCCAATGATTCAACTGAAATAATGTGTAAAGTTTTTGAATTTCCTTTGGTTGTTTCTCTGTTTTTTTTTTCCATATGGCTACTTGCTTTGATGAAAGCATAGCTGTACAAAATTATAGGAAAATTTCACAAAACAGCATTCCCACTTAACGCATTAAGCACTAATACTGTTTATAGTGAAGGGATATAATTGCTAGCTTCCATGGTTGATGCATGCAAGGCCCAAAGGCAGATGGCTTGATATGCAATTTATATGTTAACTTAGAAGATTTATTAGATGGTGAACATAGTAAAATTGCTTAATTACATGCCAGGTGAGACATGGGCCCAACAAAAAGCATTTAGATCCATCTGTAGCCTGTAGCACTTGGCCCATTTATTTACACCAGTAATGGCCAAGCAGGTTCAAGCACTGTTGTGGAATGTCAAGGAATAAGTACCATACCAGTGATGGCTACTCTAAGTATACACCAGCCTTTGCAGTATACAGTGATTTCCTAATCTTTGCACACTATGATAGCTGTTTGTATATTCCTAAATGAGGTCATTACTAGTAAATAAATCAGTAATGATTTTTTGGGGTAACTAGGGAACCTTAGAAATTTCTAGTCTTAGCAGATGTTTTTCCAAAACTCATTCATTGCCGTCATTGTGAACTTTTCATGTGTACAATTCCCACCTTAGTTCTAGTGGAGCAGAAGATCTGATGACCATGACTGAAAGTGAAGCTTCACTGCAAAATGTAAATGGCTGCCTAAATAGCACCACATAACTGTTTTTGCACCACTGCATTGTATTATGAGGTACTATTGGTGCAGCGGTTAGCATTGTCACCTCACAGCAAGAGGTTTTCTGGTTCGATCCTCAGGTGGGGAGCCTTCTGTGCAGAGTCTGCATGTCCTCCCTGTAGTCACGTGGGTTTTCTCAGGGTACTCCGGTTTCCTCCCGCATCCCAAAGACATGCTATAGGTGGATTGCACACTCTAAATTGGCCCTAGGTGTGTGTGTGTGCCTTCTGTGGAAGGTTGGGCACTGGGCTGGCAACTTGACACTGTAAAACTCTACTGCCAATCATGAGTGGACAGGTGATCCGCTGTGGTGACCCCTAACCGGTAAAAGAAGATTGTACATAGATTTTGCCTAGATTTGCAAAGATTTTGGGCAGCGATAACCTCAATAGCAGGAACAGGCAGAGCAGAATACATTCGGCCATGCAAGCCTCCTTTTCAGCAGAGGTCTGGGGTGAAAAGCTCCATAACCATCAAAAATGTGTAAACATACATCATAGGTGAACTAGAATGATAATTAGGCAAAAGATGTTTATGTTAAAATATACAGAATGAATATCAAAATAAACATCTTACATAATAAACACAACTTGCAATGAGTTAAAAACTATATCGCAATAGATATCTGCTAGTAAATGTCAAAAGCAATTTTCAATATTTGAGGGTATAGATGTTTATGATGTATAATGTCTGTAACTGTGAACATGTTAACATGGTTTGTTTTCTTTTACGTAAATGTTTGTTTGTCTATGTCTTAAATGATAATTCAATAAAGGTGTTAAAAATAGAAATGGATGTTAGCTTTAAGAATTTTGAAAGAGGAATATGTAATTTTACTGCAGTATCCCAAGCTGAAAGTGCACAACTTTGGAAAACTATGCACAAAAGATTTTTCACAGGTAGAAGCTAATCATATGTCGGAGATTAGGAAGCAGTTTGAAGAATGCCATTTAGTTATTCTGTTCAGAAAGGAGTTAACTGAGGTCAATAAGGTCATTAGAAAGACTGATATTATACACTGTGTAGACTGAAGCTGTATTGACATTATATACAGTGAATTATAAAATTCTACCATAAATTAAGGACTTCATGTTAGTTCAACTACTATGACAAGCATATGGATGGATAGGGTTATGGACATTTTTAAAAGCAATGTCATAACGTCAAGTCAAAGTCATGTTCCTTTTGACAGTGGTAATAGTGGGAGAATTTCTTTTTTTTTTTGGAGGGACTGATTTCCATAGAACTGCAGTAAATATATGGAAAGCCCCCACCCATTGTAATTTTCAGCAAATTGCTGGTTAAGCAGAGTTATTAAGTCATAGCAGAATTATGCAGTGGGTAATGATTATTTGCAGTAGTAAGAAAAGGTCATTATTTATTTATTTTAAATTTGTTGACCGGGATGGTCCGGCTGGATACATGTCCATTTTCAGCGGAGGCCCGGGGAGAAAAGCTCCAACATTGTCACAATTACAGATTGTTACATATAGTAAAGCATATGAGATGGAAAAAATCAATTTACATACTGCTACAATACATCCTAGCTATAACAACCACAAAATACGAAAGTTCTCACACAGATTATTAAAACATACTATCTTAAAAATAAGACAATTATAGATTTTGAGTTTAGTTTACAATACATTGTTCTTGTTTGGGGTTACAGGTCCCTTCTCTAGGTTGTCCATTTAGAAAAGAATTAAGGTCTACCATTTATGGTCAGAAATAAGTCAAGGAAATATAGAGTTAGATCATTTGAGAATAAAAGGTTAAAGTTTTTGAACTTAGATAATCAAGAGGAAAAGTATGACCTTGGTTTAACGAAGAGGAGCTAATCTGGGTTAGAGCATTGGCAAAGCCAATGTGACTTAAAATGGAGTTTTAGACTCTTCTTGAATTGGACTAAGGAGGTAGTAAGAGTAAGGTTGGAGGGGAGGGAGTTCCATATTTTTCCAATGGCGTTGGCAAACAGAGCATCACCCCCTGAGTTGTAGGATTTGATTGTTTGGACAAGCAACCTGTTTGATGAGCGAAGACAGCTTAGATTGGTGTAAGGAATTATTATATTTTTCAGTGCAGGGGTGTTATCGGGTTGTTTGAGAATTTTAAATGCTTTTATGAGTTGGTTCAGCTGGAGAAGGTTTGGTAGTTCTATCCAGCCAAGGGTTTGTAGGTTAAAGCAGTGGTGTGTGTTCTATAGGGCATGCCAGTTGCAAATCTGGCAATATGATTATAACAACATGAGAGTTTGTTTAGGTCAGATTTATTAAGGTTAGTAAGCACGGGAGAGGCATATAGAAGGATAGAAAGAAGATGTGAGCGGGCAATGGCCGCTTTGGCCATTGGAGTTAGAAAGGATTTTATCCTGTACAATGATGTGAGTTTCTTGTTAACGGATTTAATGGTTTGGTTGATATGCATATTGAATCTAAGTTTATTGTCAATGGTAATTCCTAACAGTTTTGTATAGGAGTCTGGAGAGATGATAGTGCCATTGTTGGATTGCATGATAAACGATGTAGGAGAGGGTTTATGGGTTGGATAGAAGAGTAGTAGTTTGGTTTTGTTTGGGTTTAAGATCAGGTGATGATCTGATAGCCAGTTTTCCACTGTACTAAAAGTGAGCTGGGTTGTAGATAGTAGGTTAACTGGAGAGGTATCGGAACATATTAGTGTAGAGTCATCTGCATATTGAATGCAGGTGGCATCGGGGATGACTGTATGGAGGTCATTAATAAAGACTGAAAAGAGAAGAGGTCCTAATATGCAGCCTTGAAGAACTCCTATGGTATTTGGTAACAGGCAAGAGAGCTTATTCTGCCACAGTACTGCTTGTTGCCTACCAGAGAGGTAGGCATGAAACCAGTCGAGCATTTGGTTGTCTAAGTACAGGGTTTTCAGAGTCAAAGAACTATTACTAGAGTAATGAGGGACAATCAGAAAACTGAAATTTAGAGTCTTGTAAACAGCAGTGGCAAATAATAAGTTGAGTAACACTAAGTCTGGAACAAAAGAAACATACTTCTTAAAGTAACATGCCCAAAATGAAAAAGAACCTATATAATTATATAAGATACTAATAAACAATTTTTAAAAACATACTTTAAAATCCATAAAGATTGTTTATATATCTATTATCTGGAGAGTGCTTTGAGCTTCAGGATACAACTGAAGAAAGAATGTTTGTTTAGTCCTGGCCAGTTACAAACATTTAGTAGCAGTTGCCAATGCAACTTTCTTTTCTCTAACAATTGACTAATGCACTGTCCAAACATATCCAAGCATATCCTGGACATGATTTTAAATACACTATTATTGAAAAAGTGTTCAAGAATATTAGGGAAACCATGGTCTCTGTTATTATGCCTTTTGTGTATGTTACTTTAAGAAGTTGATTGCTGATATTACTTTGCATCATGTGATTTAATTTTTGAATTATTTAAACCACGTATTTATCTGAAGAAGTCTTTTAAAAGTTAGAGACGAAAGCACTCATAATTTTTGGAATTACTAAAATGTTCTGGCAGTGTTTCTAATGGTGGCATAGCATTCTTTGTTTTTTGCTTTACAAGTTTGCCATTTTTTTGTTCAGTTCTTAGTCTGTGTTTGCATTTGCTATAGCTACTAGTGGGCCTGCTGGTTCACTGACTTTGTTTTTATGACTGGAGGTAGGAAAATTACAAAAGTCTGTTGCTAAGCTGACGCTGCTGATACAGCAACTCTCCCAAAGGCTAGATGATTTATCAAAACACTGCAATATTTCTCAAGAAAGAAGAGGAAATCAAAGCCCTGTAATGGGAGCAAACAGCACATATACTCCTTTATCGTATAATGGAATATCCAGTCAAGGTACTCACATGAACAATATTGTGAATATTAACAATGTAGTGGAAAACATCTCTAATGGTCTGGTGAAGTATACCCTTTTCAGGGTGATTTGCCGGTATTGAATGAGTGGCTCCAACATATATTTGACATTAATGCTGAACCTAAAATGCGAGAATCTAACAATAATGACAAGCTTAGTGACCTGGATTACAAACTTTCAAAGGTAAAGAAACTGCAATTGGAAAATGCATATTTTCTTGAATCTATTAAAGTTAACAGGATACTGAAGGCATTGAGAGTTTGTCGTTACCCTACTGGTCTTGAGAAAAATTCACCATTACACCTCGATAACCTGGTCCTATTTGACAAGCAAGGACGTGAGTACTTAGAACTTTTAATTAAACACAACACAAAATTAATTGATAAACTGACAGCTGAAATTAACATTCTTGATAGTCTTATAATCCAGGATATGCAATATGAACAACTTAAATTAAAGAATTAACAGCCATCTCTCAGCCTACCTTTAGTCCAAAAGAGCCTTTAAATCTCACTCTCCTGACCAGCGGAATGGAAACAAGCCAAAAAAAAAAGTAGAATCTCTGACCAACCAACACCCTACAAGTTACCCCAAGCCACCCAAGTAAAGAAAAGTAAAAAGCTGTAGAAATCCTGAAACGGCACCATGGCTGCAATTGCATGAAGACACAATAGCTTGAGGACAAATGTAGTTTAATCTTACACAAATAAAATAAAATGAATTAAAAGTCCTGTGTACAAAGATGAGCACTTTCGGCGAAACTTCGCCTTTCTCAGATCATATCGTACAAAGGTCCTTACTGATTAACATGACAGTGAATAGTCAATCACTTTGTTTGCAACTGACACACCTTCAAAAATTAAGAACTCAAGATGGCAGACATAAATCAGGAAGTATAATAGCTAAAAATTGGCAGAAAAATGTAATTGACCAATCCTAAACTAAAAGGGTTCTAATGACCAATAACAAAACAGTTCTTAGATTGGAACTGTAACATTAAAAAATAATATAATGTGAAAACCTTATCTATTTGAAAGTTTTAACAGTGAGCTTGTTATATATTAATCAATGTAATATATAAGATGAGTACCTAAGTGCACCCGCTTTCGCGGCTGTAAAGAGTGATTACACAATAGTGCTGAGACCGGTCTTCATTCATAATAAAATAAAACAAAATGATGATTCATGAACAATCCATCTGAAATATTTAATTCTTATTTAAACCATAGAAAACATAAAAGTGAAGCTGCCAGCATACGTGATTGTGGCTATTTGAGGCACTAATTGGGTAAGCCGATCAATAATTTCCTTGTGTTGTAAGCAGCCATTCAGTAGACGGCAAAACTCTGCAGAAACCTTGTGCAGAGCTAGACGGCTATGCTGGAAACCGTCCATATTTACGGATACGGTCTATTCCATATACAAGGTTAGGAGCAGGCTTTAAATTTAATTAAGTAATGGTCTATCTAACCGCAGTTTATTTAAAAGTAGACTGAGTTTGGTACAAGTCTAAAATAAAAGTTGCCCGCAGTTGCTGCTATGGCTGTTTCCACTGATACAACCAGGGCCAATCAAAATGACTGTTGACGAAAGATGACCAATCAATATATAAGTCGAGTCCCTAGTAGCCAATCAGTGATTCTGCCTAAATAGTACCGTTGACTTTGCATTAGCTCAGAAGACTGGGTGGTTCACCGAAAGTGCTCATTTTTGTACACAGGCCTTTTATTTCATTTTAATTTATTTGTGTAAGATTAAACTACATTTGTCCTCAAGCTATTGTGTCTTCATACAATTTCAGCCATGGTGCCATTTCAGGATTTCTACATTTAGCATGAGTAGGATATTCATTTTTTTACTAAGTAAAGAAAAGTATGTCTAGGTAACATAACTTCAATTTGTCTTTTTAATATTGCAATTAGTCTGTACTTTACCACCAAAATTCACCCTCTCCTTCCCATCTTTTACAAATAGTAGTTTATAGCCTTCTTGTTGTGCCCTACCTCACTTCTTATCTTCATAAGTTCATAGGTTCAAAGGTGTGCACTAGGCTAATGGCCCTGGAGCCTTTACAAGCCTAGTCCATAAAAGTGCCCTGGTATCGTGCTGTCTGACGTTAGTTCCCAGTGCCTCTATCAAGTAGAGCCACTGGAGTGATACCCAGAGTGAACTTTCTACTTCCCATCCACTCATCAAGATTTCTCTTGAAATGGGCCAGTGAGATGTTCTGCTTGACATATATGGGAAGTCTATTCCAGAGCATGGGCAGTCTCTGGGTTATGAACCTGTCCCTCCAGCATGTTCTGTTGATTGTGGTAATGAGGGTGATGTCTCTGGAGTGTGTGGTGCAAAGGGATTGTGATTTCTTTAGATGTAACATTTCTAACAGAGCTGGGTCAGACATGGCTTTGTATGTCAAGGAGAGAGCACCTCTTAGTAGACAATATGAGACAGAGAATAGCTGGAGTTTTTTGAGTCTGTCCATGTAAGACATGTGTTTAAGGCCTAGGATCCTCTTTGTGAGGTACTTTTGTGACCTTTCCAGCTGTTGCGTGTGTCTAGTGAGGAACATGCCAAATTAGGCATTATACTCAATGATTGACCTAATGAGGGAAGGGTAGAGAGAGATGATGACCTCTTTCTTCCTGGATGCAAAATCCTTGGTAATAAAATGTACCACATAGAAGGACCTTCTGACCACAGTGGCAGTGTGGTGGTCAAAGGAGAGGTTGCTGTCAACCTGTGTCCCCAGATCTCTTATAACACCTTCTATGTTCAGTGGGCTCCCATCAACGTGGTAATTAGTGGGAAGTGAGTTTTTCCCAAAGGGGATGATGATGCACTTTTTGGCATTAAGCTTAAGCCCATGGTTTTGACACCAGTCATTGGTCTTATCCAAGTACTTGGTAGATTCATATAATTTTATCTGTGTAGTGCTTCTACCCCTCATTCTTCAACACAATCCTTGTATCTGGAATGACAGTATAAGCATTGATATCTAACTCCTATTTACTCAGAACTCCCTTGATTTTGCAAAGTTTTTTTCCTGAACAACTTTACCTTATGATTCTCTCCTTGCTGATTGGTTGTCCTAAGCTCTTTCTGCTCGGTGCAGCCCTGCTCTGCTCACCCTCGCTACATTCAGGATCACTCTGCTCCCGTACTGTACCCCCATTTCCACCCACCCCAGATCAATTTCCTTTACTTCATCCTGGCTCCACCCCTTCCTCCCCTCCCACCAATAAAAAGACAGTTCTACCAACAGCCACTCATTCTAACTTCTTCTAGCACTTTACACTAAGGAACTATCCTTAAAATTTTATTACTTTAGTCTCCCACCACAGTTTATCATCTTGCCTATATCTATCTTACAAGCGCCTTTTACCTCTTGTTATCAGGGTCTATCCAGACTAATACATACTATTGCTTTTCCTCACCTATTATAGCATCATCGTCAAACCCACACATTTTGCTCCTACATTTACCTATGATGTCTCTCATTACAAACTCATTATTTCTCTCTCTCTACTTCTCAGCCTCCTGCTAAACTTATCTCTCCAAACAACATGCCCATATCAAAAACTTCTACCTATGACATCTACACAAACCAAATTTACTATCAGCTACTCCAGAATAGACTCCTGCCTATACAAAACAAACATACTTCTACTAACTAAAGTAAGAATCCTGCCACTAAAAAACAACCACTCCAATAATTCAACTTTGAACTACTACCTCAAACTAAAAGAAAATTACCATCCATTTTTTACCTACATAAAGGATCAAATCTACCTCAATGTAATGATATCCACCCCATCCCAGGTCCCACCTCTGCACCTTTTCAGCCCCCAAATTCCTATAAATCAATAAATATCACAACCCTTAACCTTCAAAGTGTCAGAAACAAACTCCCAGAATTCCTTGCCCGGATATCTCACAACAAACCCAATATAATAGCTGCTACAGAAACCTGGTTAAGACCCTACATAAAAGACTCAGAATTCCTCCCACTAGGCTATGATTGTTTAAGAACAGATAGACCTCATAGGAAAGGGGCGGTGTTGCACTACTCTATCCAAATACCTTTACTATAGTCCCCTATACTAATCCCTTCCTGCCATTTTCTACAGCCCAAATGATGATAGCATTACTAAAGATGAACAACTGCAAAAATCTCTGTATTATAGCTCTGTATATCCCCCCAGGTAATAATATTCCTCTCCTAGAGGACATTCTTGCCCAGACATCAAATATTTTAACAAATGTAACAATTATCCTGGGTGATGTAAATATTAACTCCCTAGATGTTTCCCATAGGATTTCATAGGTTAGTACTAGGCTAACTGCCCTTCCGAGCCATTGTAAACCTAGCCAATTATCCTTTGTGAGACTCAAACCCTGCACCTTGTCTTTGTAAGACAAACACCTTAACCACTAGGCCAACCCCATAACCAATGTTCATCTAATATCAACCTGTTTTATAACTATACTCAGCTAATTACCAATATAACCAGACTCAACAGAAACAATGACAAGGGTTTCATACTCGACTGGATTCTGGTGTCTGACCCAAATAAAATCTCAGCCACAGGCACACTCCCTCACAGCATCAGTGACCACATGCCTGTTTTTATATTATATAGAACTACTCACATACCAAGTTAACACCAATACAAACAAGAAATCTAACCAATTTTAACCCAACAATCCTAAACAATACTTTAAAAGAAATCATTTGGAATATACTCAAAGTCCTTCCCCTCGATGAAACTGCAGATTTCTTCAACTCCAGATTTCTGGAAATCTTAATCTAGTCCCTCTTCATCAAAAAAGAGTAAAATCTAGCCATATCATCTGGTTTAGTAAACCAACCAAGCAAATCATGTCTGCTAGTGACATATTGTGAAAACTTTGGCAAAAAAAAATAAAATAAAAATCCCTCAGATCTCTTAAAATTTAGGGAACTCCGTAATCAAGCAAAACATTTAGTCATCAAAGACAAAAAGGAATACTATCACAGTCTTCAAAATAACCATAAACAAATCCCAAATAAATTCTGGAACTCCACTTCATCCCTGCTAAACCCAGGTTCAATGAACAATCCATGTCCAGATCCAGACAAAACCCCTAGGAAAATAGCTGCACTCTTCAACTCCTACTTTATCGACACAGCAGCTAACCTCACTGCCACATTTCCTCAAACTAACTGCACAATTGACCCTCTACCTCCAAAGCAATCCTCACATGACAACACTACCTC
Source organism: Protopterus annectens (assembly GCF_019279795.1). Taxonomy (NCBI): domain Eukaryota; kingdom Metazoa; phylum Chordata; order Ceratodontiformes; family Protopteridae; genus Protopterus; species Protopterus annectens. The sequence continues at coordinate 456,532,108 of NC_056744.1, read as the reverse complement.
TTCTCTACCTAACTTTTTTTCTCTCCTATACCTACTGCTACCATAACAAAATTACTCCCCAGATTCAAACCATGCACTAACACACCTGACAACCTATCCTCAGAGTATCTCCAAATGACAGCTAAAACCATAGCTTACTCTATTAGCATACTTCTAAACAGATATATCCAAGAGTTGTATGTACCCAGTATATGGAAAAAAAGCATACATTCTTCCACTTCACAAAGGAGGTCACAACACAGACATCCCCAACTTTTACCCTATTGTGATTCTCTCTCATATTTCTAAAATCCCATACTCAATTGTTAAACTATCTACTTCATATTCATATACTATCCCCTATTGAGCACGGATTCAGGCCAGACCATTGTACTATTACAGCTGTTATATCCTTCATGAAATCAAGCTTGGGATTCAGGCAAAATTGTATCATCACTCTTTCTTGACCTGTTCAAGGACATTAATACAATCCCCATCCCCTACTTCTTACCAAACTCTATGGAAAAAAAGCATACATTCTTCCACTTCACAAAGGAGGTCACAATGCAGACACACCCAACTTTTACCCTATTACAATTCTCTCCCTTGACTTCCGTGGTGGTGCAGCACTAGCGTTGTTGCCTCACAGCAAAAGGTTCTCCCGTTCGATTCTCAGTTGGAGTGTGGGGAGTGCCTTCTGTGTGTAGTCTGCATGTCCTCCCCACAGTTGGGTGGGCATTCGAAAGACATGCATAAATGGGTATGCCTTCATTGAAGGTTAAACGTCGAGCTGGCACCTCAGCATTGGTGAAAACCTACTGCCAATCATTAGTGGACCGTGGTTCTGCTGTGATGACCCCTAACTGGGAAAAGCCGAAAGACAACAACAACAATTCTCTCCCTTATTTCTAAAATCTCGTACTCAACTGTTATACTATCTACTTCATAATCACATCCTTTCTCCTACTGAGCATGGCTTCAGGCCAGACCATAGCACTATTGCAGCTCTTATATCCTTCATGGAATCAAGCTTGGGATTCAGGCAAAATTGTATCATTACTCTTTCTTGAACTCTTCAAGGCCATTGATACAATATCCCATCCTCTGCTTATTACCAACTCTTTAAACTAGGCATCTCAACCCCACCTCTGACCTGGTTCTCTAACTACCTAATAATCTCTAACTACTACTAATCACAAATAGACAACAATCCACCAAAATGTCAAAACCCCTTCTCTCCATTTCTCAACACAACCACAGGTATTCCCCAAGGCTCCATATTTGGGCCACTTCTATTCAATATCTTTATCAACAACTTCCACTCCACTCTAACTCATGCTACAATAATACAATATGCAGATGATTCTACAATCATCTGCAATGCTAATTCCACATGTGAACTTCAACAAATCACACAAAACGCCTTTTCATCTACTGAAACCTGGATAACTAACAACCATCTTGCACTCAATCCTAGCAAAACTAAACTCCTCTTACTCAACCCTAAAAAATCCATTTCCCTAAACAGGACAGAATTTTATATACACACTAAAAACAAGACTATTATTGAAGTTGTGTTCCTCACAAAATTTTTAGGTGTCATCATAGATGAAAACCTAAGATTCGGCACGCATGCTTAATTGTATCAAAAAAAAAAAAAAAAACTGGGTACCTTCTACAGAAATAAACAATAACTTAGCAATTTCACAAAGCAAGCCCTCACCTCCATTTTTCTCCTTCCTTCTCTCTTATATGGTGCACCTCTTCTCGCCAATATTAAAACCTCTCTGAAATCCAAGCTTGAGACCTGTTATAATAAAGTTGCCAAGTTTGTAACTAATGCTAAATATTCCTCCCATCATCGCATCTCCCTACAGTCTCTAAACTGGCTCAAACCCCCAAATTACCTCAAATACCTACAACTAACTACAGCGCACAAAATTATTTTCACACCAACTGACTGTCCAGTCCTTACCTCTATATTCACTCGGTATCACCCAAATAAGCTTCTCAAATCAGAGAATCAATCTCTCTTGAAAGTTGAAAGACCAAATCTGTCAGCAGGTGAAATGCTCTACACATTTTCCATCACCAAACAATGGAACTCTCTCCCTCTTAAAATAAGAACTATCAGTAATGCATCTTCCTTCAAAAAGTCTCTACGTCAACACCTTTCCACTCATTGGCACTGCACACATTCCAACAACACATCTCACAAAACCTGATTCTGTAGGGCACTACTACTATAAATTCTCCAACAGCCTCCTAACTGTAAACCACATCGAATCCTTTCTGCATTACAGACACCCTAGCATTTTTTTATTTTTTTTTTCACTTTGTGATAAAGTAATTACAGGCTATTTTTTTTTTTATTTTGTGGTAAAATAATTACAGGCTCTCCTTCTAATCTTTCCTTCACATGTTTAATATCCTTACTCTGCTATCTAGAAGTTGTGTTTCTTACAACACATTTTACTTTTATTAACTGTGATGTCTCACCTTTGTATTCTCTTGCATTTCTTTCAATATACTGTACTTCATTTAATTACTCTAGATGCCCATGTGTAGCATTTTACCAATGTCCATACATTAACTGCATTCAACTTATGTTTACTTCTAGCCTATGTATTTAACCTTATCTCACCACATGATATTGTAAATGATGCAATTTATGGATCTATATTAAATAACCAAAGAGGTGTTTCAGCAAACACCTCTTTGCCGACACATAAACAACGAACGGACAAAAGTGTGAATGCTGACATCAGAGATTTCTTTCCCTGGGAAAGAAATCACTTATCTAAAAACAAAAAAAAAAATCCCCCCTAACTAAATATACCAACTCCAAAATCGCGCTACAGCGGGGTAGGGCAAACTTACTGGGATGGCTAAGGGAAAGAAATCGCTGTTCTGAACAATCGCGCTTTAGTGCGTTCATTCATTATGTGTCAGCGAAGAGGTGTTCGCTGAAACACCTCTTCGGTTATTTAATATATACCCCAATTTATCACTGTCAAAACATCTTGCTTTGCTTAGCTCTCAACTTATATTTACAAGTTTGTACAATTTTGTATCTTCTATTGTATATACTTGTCATATGTGGAGCTTTTCTCCCTTGGCCTCCACTAAAAATGGGCTCACTTAGGCCCAGTGGACCTCCCCAGTAAACAAATGCAAATAAATAAATAAATAAATATAAACATGTAAGAATTTTCACCAGTCTAGAGCAACAAATGCAGCACCCAAAAGCCACAAAAATGAAAAAAAAAAAATGGAACGAGATAGACTTCACTATTTTAATGATATGGCATATCCTAGTCTGCCAGAATCCCATATATGGGGAAAAAAGAAATTCAGGTGTAATTATGACCAGTTCCCCTTAATAATAATAGCAATATACCGAACTGTGATATTAATGTTTTAACTGAATCTAACAATAAGAATTACAACTGGGAAAATGAACAACATATTTCCATGAATGACCCTTTCAAATTTTCCTAATTGAGGTGTTCCAAAAGAATCAGGGAGGAATTGAAGAAATCAATGGGAACTTCAATACTCCCCCATACCCCACCCCCGGAGGAACCAATGGCAATTGAACAACTGGTTCCAACCCCCACAATTTGACCAGTCATGCCCAGAACAATGAGGACTGAGGAGACAACATTGACTTTAGACCTATTACTGCATTAACTTAAAACTATGTCAATAATTTTGAGATAACAAATGCTAACTGTGTTGTAATAACAAACCATGATGGTGATTTTTAAAGTATATAACTTTTCAACTGTTAACATTGATATTGACATGGTAGAAATGTTTTTGAAACTTCTAACTTTTGTTTCTGCAAAAAAAGCCAACACTACAGTAGTTCTCATGGATCTTAAAGTTTATTTAAGAAAATTAAACTTTAAAATGATATTTGATGGGATTTCGGTACCCATGAATAGTCTTAAGATGTCCAATACATTTCACCCACCCCTCTCACCCAGTTTTGCAACTATATGAGAAAGTGTGCAAGCTAGATATTAGGAGTATTTGGGCAAAAAATAACAAGGATAAAAATGATAATATCTGCATGCACAAACAGAATCAGATGGATTTTACCAGAAAGCAAAACATTAGCATTATGAAACCAGATAAGGAGTGAGGTTTGGTTATTATGGACAGGCATGATTATAACAACAGAATTTTAGATATACTGAAAGAAGAAACATGAATTGGTGACAAGGAACCAGTTATACGGTGCTTATAATAAAATTAGATCACAGTTAAAGGATATGTTTGTTGAAAGTTGTATTGATATTAATAAATTTAATTATCTTAATATGGTTTCTCTTATGATACCTATGTTGTTTGGAGTCCCTAAAATGCATAAAACCATTATAAATCCACCCATGTGCCATATAGCTGATGGAAGAGGTTCTATCACTGGTGCATGCACAAAAGTTTTAGATGAAACGTTGAAAATATTACTTGATGATGAGGCACCTACATGTTAAGACTCCTGGGACTTCCTGAATAAGATAAATAATCTGGAGTTTAATGCCAAAGATATACTTATAACCATTGATGTTAAAGATTTATGCACTGTAATCCCTCAAGATCTGGATATACAGTGGTTTGTAGATTACTTGATTTACAAGCAGTTACCACAGGAACCAATAAATCTTTTTGAAGAACTCTTGGAGATAACTTTGATGAATAATTTTATATAATGTTCAAGGGGCAATATTATTTACAAAAAGTGGGGTGGCAATGGGATTCCATTGTGGGTCCCTGTTTGCCAATAGAGTTGTGGCTCAATGGGAGGATATATATGTATTTAATCAAGATTTTAAAGGGTAATTTAGGTTGTACATCAATCATTTGGATAACATGTTTATAGTTTGGAAAGACAGAAAAGAAGATATAGTTCTATTTGTTGATTAAATTACTAACACAACTGATTTTTTAACATTTACATACGAGATGCAAGATAAGATGATAGCATACTTGGATGTCTTATTAGAAAAGGACATAGAAAACAACAGGTATACTTCCCATATTTTTAGAAAACCTACATACTTTAACACATTCTTACACTACACCAGTGTGCACCCTCTCCCCTGAAAGAGAGCAGCTGTAAAAAGGCAGCTCGTAAGAGTTCCATGGTTGATCACTTTAGACACCCACTTTAGAGAGGAATGTAATAAACTCAAAAATATGTTTATAAAAACAGGGTATCCAGGGTGCCTCTTGAATGAGTTGATACAAGAAGTTCAACATAAAAGGGAGACGGGACATTTTATTCCCATTTTACATACTGCTATTACTGATACTGTAGCAACTTCAGAGACCACATTATATAATAAGTGTGAGCATCAACAGAATGCTAGCAGCAACTTTGTTACTACATGTAATATTAATTGTAGCAAGTTAAGATGGATCCTTAACAAAAACTGGGTCATTATGAGGGAAGAAATGCATGTTAAAGAGAAAGTAGGAGAAAAAAAATTGTCTACAGAAAAAGGATAAATTTTAAAGATATTTTCAAAAACATGATTAGGATCACTAATGTGACAAATCATATCATGGTAAAATGCGGCCCTTGCAAGTACTGCAAGTACATAAAACAGGAGAACATTATTCTATTCAAGGTAGAAATTACACATTGAATCAGAGATATGACAGTGATACTGTTGGAGTAGTGTATGTTGCTTTGTGTCAATCATGTTCAGGTTTTAATGTAGATAAAACTGAATGAAAATGATGGCTGCACATTTATGAGCATGAATATGACATTAAGAAAAATAAACTGACTAATGCACTGTCTAAATATATCCAAGCTTGTCCTGGACAAGATTTTAAATTTACTATTATTGAAAAAGTGGTCAAGAATATTGGGGGGACCATAGTCTCTGTTATTTGAGAAAAGAGAGTTGTATTAGCAACTGGTACTAAATGCTTGTAACTGGCCAGGACTGAACAAACATTCTTCCATCTGTTGTATCCTGAAGCTCAAAGCATTCACCAGATGATAGATGTATACACAATCTTTATGGATTTTAAAGTATGTTTTTAAAAATTGTTTTTGAGTATCTTATATAATCATATAGGTTCTTTCTTATGCCTTTTGGGTATGTTACTTTAAGAAGCTGATCGCTAATATTACTTTGTATCATACATCTCATTTTGAATTATTTAAACCACATATTTTAACTGTGTTATTTATCTGAAGAAGTCTTTTAAAGTTAGAGATGAAAGCACTCATCGTTTTTGGAATTATTAAAGTGTTCTAGCAATGTTTCTAATGGTGGCATAGCATTTTTTGGTTTTAGTTTTCCAAGTAACACTAAGTATATTTATTGACAGAAATAAACTGCTGTGATGTGCTCTGGAACACAATAGATTGGTGAAGCAGCATATTCTGTCTTTTTATTAGATTAATTACATATGTTTGAATTACATTAGATAAAGACTGGAAGACAGTATTTGAGTTTTGGAATGAGAATATTTTTGCTAAAGAGTAACTGGTGCCAGACATAAGGAGGTACAACATCCTGTATGAGAATTTAAATTGTTGGGAGTTGTTTGAAGACTATGAAGTTTTTGTGTACAACAAAAGTTACAGAAAGGTCTAGTAATATGCCAAGGTGTTTGAGGATGTTTATTTGATCAACAGGATTGTTTATGGAGTCCATGATGGATAGTAGAGGACAGCTCACTTGTTTCTGGGTGGTTCCAGATAGAATACATTTAGTTTTAGATTGTTTACTGTTATGTGACATTGGCAGAACCAGCAGCATATGTGACTGAAGTCTTCCTGTGAAGAGTTTTGTACAATGACTATGTCAGCTGAGGATCTAAGTAGGAGAAGGCCTTTTGAGTGCAGGTATCTCATTAATATTGCAGAAACTCTGTAGTAGTGCTTTGGCGGAGACAAAAGTGTAGATCCATGGATACAGTTTTGGGACATGCCTGAGATAAAGAGGGTTATAGAGGACAGAGAACTGCTAACTTGCAATTGAAAAGTCCTGCTGGAGATAATTTGTTTGCTAAGACAGTTAATGATAGCTGAGTGATGAAACTTGTTTTGTAAGAAGTCATTAGTATGCTGAATCAAAAGCTTTCTTAAGGTATGTACAGACAGCTCCAGTAAGACATCCTTTATTTATAAGTTTAAAAGGTTGGTATTTGTGCCTTTAAGAAGAACAGTATAGGTATTAAAACTCATCAAAATAAAAAAAAAACTGCTGACTAGCTGACAGAATGTACCACATATCAATAGAATGATTTGTTGTAGAGGATATACAAAATAATTTTTGGTATAGGAGGAAGAACAGCAATAAATGCTTAATTTATTCTTGTCCTTTTGGCTTGAGTCATGGCAGAGAGGGCATCAGATGGACCACTTTGTTTACTTGTTTAGCAAATAAATGATTAAATTATAACAAATTTAAAAACTTTACATCCTCATATCATCTTTTGTAGCAGACGTCTGTTTTGCGTTCACTAGAATCCCTTCACTTGGACGACACTGGAAATTCCTTCCAGCAGGTTAGCTCTGCTTTGTTTACTTACCATTCTATGAAAACAGTATTTATGACATCATTCCTAGTTTTCCCACAAGACTTCATCTTCTGCCCATTTCTGTCCATTGAGGTATGTTCATCACTGGCTACATTTATGGCATTTATAATAGTGCCGATGAAGAAAGTATATCTCAAAAAATATGACTAAATTGTAAATGGAATACTCTTGTTATGCATATGTAAAAAGGATCAACATCTATATGTATAACTGAGGACAGGCATGTAAAACCTAGTAAACTGAAGTCCAACCCTCAGGTGAGCAAATGGATGAAGGAAAGTGCATTAGGAAGATACACAAGACACAAAGTGGTGAAAAAAATCTACAAGAATCTATAGAATAAATTACACTATGCTCACAACAGCAATTTTAACAACAGAATACATAAATTAACATTTTCATAATGCCACTAGCAAAGACAGGATGTCTCTCAAAGACGGATGGCAGAGTAGTGCAGCAGTAGCATTGTTGCCTCACAGCAAGAGGTTCTCCAGTTCGATTCTTGGTTGGGGTGCCTTCTGTGCAGAGTCTGCATGTCCTCTTTGTGTTTGTGTGGGTTTCCTCTGGGTGTTCCAGTTTCCTCCCACATTACAAAGACATGCGTCTGGAGCCTTTCTCTCTGGGCCTCTGCTGAAAATTAGTTCATTCCAAATCAGACTTTCCTGCAAATGTAAAAATAAAATTTGACCCACATATAGATGATACATGTTGGCATTCTGATTATATGTAGCTTGTACAAGATCAGCTATTATTTCTGCAAATGAATTTAAATCTTTTGCACTTTGCTAATTGATTTGTCTCTAACTACATGATCGTACCCATCATGCCTTAAATGACACTACTTTGCCAAACCCGAAATATCACAGTTGTGGATAATGACCCCCACCAATAGTTCTGTTTGTTCTGAATTAATCACTTCATGGTGTCTCATAATCTCTGTATCACAAATAGGAAAAGAAATGCAAATGAGTAAATTATATCCTGTATAGGAGAGTTTCAGAAAGCACACAAGGTGAATGCTGATGCCGTTTGGTTTATGACTGATGTTTGCATGCCAGTGTATTAATTGTTGTGCACAAACTAAGTTTAGATCACAAAGTGTCTTTATCTGTATCTTGTTTCTTAGGTTGAATGACTAATCTAAACCTATGCCTAGGCTTCTACTGTAGGCCTTTAAATCTGTGTCACTTTAATAAAGTTGTCTTTAGCACTGTGATATTTACTCAGTTAACAACATTAATAAATAAGTGAATCAGAAAAAAAAAATCCTTGCAGAAACTCATTAGCTACAATAAGTAAAGACCTCATTATTGGCTACTTTGAATGCCACTGGATCACTTTAACTAACATTACTGATGGTTATCACTTTCCTGTGATAGTTAACACTGGCAGCCCATTAATCATGTTTGTATAGGCACCCCCTTCATTCACTCTTACACACACACACACACACACACACACACACACACACACACACACACACACACACACACACACGCACACACACACACACACACACACACAGACACACACAAGTACAAGACGCCAAGACATCCACATACACCACATACCTCTTCCCTGTCCAAGAGATGAGATAGTATCCATGACATCTCTTCTTCTTCCTTGCCATCTTAATAGGTTCATAGAAGAATATGAGGCTAACTACACTGAAGGGTCATTTTAAGCCTAGCGAATAACCTTGTGTCCTTGAGGCAAAGACATAAACCTCTATGCCAAACCCACCCTTAAATCACATATCTGTACAGTCAGTTAATAATGCCGGACATTAGAGAGCTTCATTCTTATTAGTCATGTAGAATGCATATTGATACTTAATTGTTTTAAGTCAGTCCTGGCATTTATTTATTTTGTTTTTTATTTTATTTTACATTTGTTGAACGGGCTAGTCTAACTGGATACATGTCCATTTTCAGTAGAGGCCCGGAGAGATAAGCTCCAAATGAAAAATAGTACTATTGGATTACATTAATATAGACAAAGTACATAATTTTACACATATATCATGTATTAGTCTAAATAATTTCCCTAGTGCCATCTAGTGTACCTCTGGGCCCCCCTGTCCCTCTTGACCCACAGACTATTGTAAGTACTCGGTCATGCCAGACAGCAAAGCTTCCTACTTATTATTATCAAAAAAAAAAAAAAACAAACAAACTCAGATTAAACTAACAGATTAGTAGGATAATGCTTCTGCTTCCTGTGTAAAGAGTGCAGGGTTCAAAACCTATTAGGTAATTACGTGAATGCTCCTATTTTCTGTGTAACGAATGCAGGGTTTGAAATCTTCTTCTACCCTTTTGACTTTACATACTTGTTCTTTTTTAAACGTATATGTTATTTTAACATTTTCCTGCTGTCTAGTGGTGGTGCAGTGGACTAATATATGAAGTAGGAACATATAGGGTCTGAGTCTTGTTGTTAGTGTCTTTAAGGCATTCCATACCGAGTAGCCCCAGTGTCTAGTGTTCCCACTGCACCACATTGTCTTTTTTTTTTTCTTTTAATTAAGTAAATCAAGTGCCTCTATGGAACAATATGAAAAGTATCCCTGGTGGCTAATGTTCCCCCCACCCTCTCTGGTAGCTTATGTTTTTTCCAGCCCACATTTTTAAGTGGTATTAAGGTACAGTGTTCAGTTGTTATCACCAGTGAGTAGTACTGGATTTATTAATTAGTCTAAGAAGTATGACAACCCCAAATCCATGCACACACTCATGCATTCATGCATTTACACACACACACATGCACACACACGCACACACACACACACACAAACACTCACTTACATACACAGACCTATCCTATCCTGAAATAACCCCCCAGTGCAACCAGTCAGAGAGATATACACACACACACACACACACACACACACACACACACACACACACACACACACACACACACACACACTAACATATGCAGCCACACACACACGTATCCAAACACTACTTTTCCACTGGCACTTACCTCTACTGCAAATGGTGAATAGGAACTTTTGCCCAAGTCTATTAACACTAACATCTATGAATTGTCATGTTAATTTACTCAGCTGAGTGATTCTCTGAATCACTCATCAGCGTAAATGCCTTAGCACAGGCATTTCTGGGGGAGAGCACTTCTTTCCCAGAATGCTTCATTACTATTTAGCATGGGATGGGAGACAGCCCTCTGTGTTGCTCTTCATGCTAAAGCACTATGGTAGGGATGTTTGAGAATTCCAAAAGGTTACTGTGAGGTGTACACCTTGACCATGGTAGGGATGTTTATGAATTACAGAAGGTTACCTTGAGGTGTACACCTTAGCTACGGTGGGGATGTTTGTGAATTCTAACAGGTTACTGTGAGGTGTACGCCTTTGGTCTATATCACTTCCATGAAAACACAAGTACTCGAACACCTATCCATTGACCCCAATACAATGAATCGTCCTTTCATCGAACATGCACATAAGTGAAACTTTTCCCAGGGCAAAGAGTTAACTGTCCAACATGCTCTGCAATACACACATCTCAGTATATGGCCCCGACACCCCCAATGTAGGGGGTTGCGCATCCCACCCCCTACTTAAATAAACCAACTCCAAGATTGCACTACAGTGGGGAAAAGGGCTATTTCTGGATGTTGGACAGCTAACCCTGGGAAAAACGTTTGTTGATGTGAGCATTCGATAAACAGCTGTTCGCTGTATTAGGGTCGATAGATAGGTGTTTGAGTATTTGTGTTTTCGTGGAAGTGATATAGACCTGAACAACTTTTGCACATCTAATCTCATGGCAATCTTTTTGAATTCCCCTCTATTTTCCTGACTAGTTTAGTACATATGGTCTGCATCGAAAGTACTGGAAAGTTTTGGTAACTTACTACAGTATGATTACATGTGCCTGATTACAGCTGTGAAGAAAATATTCACTCTGTTTTGGATAACAATTTACTATTCCATTAGCCATTAGTTTGCAAAGTCATAGAAGGACATTTTTCATTATCTAGTTATTAAAATTCTTGTATTTCCTGCTTTGAGTGGGGATCACAATAGAATCACAGTGTAATCAGTGCATTCTCCTGTGCCTGTTACTGCTGTTGTGGTTATTGCTGCCTAAAATCTGGAAATAAAAGGTACTGCCACTATATGTACAATCTTCTGACTCAGTAATGTTTATTAGTTTTTAACACAGTGTTCCCTGATTATTAAAAAAATTATGATATTAACATTGAACTAATATAGGAATATTTTGTTGCCGAGCTATATCGGGCACATAAAACATTCATATCTTCATCATCATCATCCCAACTATACTTTTTAGTGGCAGAAGTCATGCTGTTCAGTATATACCTTTGTCTGTGCCTGTACAACAGAATAATACTGGCAGATGTTCTTTTGTGTATACTAGTTCATAAAAAGTTACATCCTTTTCCTTATGCGAGTCCTATCTTAAAACAACATATTTCTTGGATTCCACTCACTAGCAGAATAATCTGTTTCTACCAAACTATGACACATTACCATGGCATGTTATAATTAAATGCTTCACATGAAGCAATTTTAATATGAAATTCTTAACAAGAAGAAATAACTGTTCTGATTTAATTTCAGCTGATGTTTTTTTTTATTTATTTTATTTGCCACAGCTGTCTATCATCAGTCTCCTCAATAACCTTTTACTTCTCCATAACAAAGCAAGGGTTCACTAGGATGTGTCATCATTTAGACAGCCAAAAGGGGTATTTTTTTACATTTTTGTTGCAAAGCCATAATCTCTGTGCACAGCTGGGAAAGTGCCAAGGAGGGGATGTACAGTGGGCTGACCATCGAGGTCATCTTATCTCATCTATAAGAGGCATTTCCTTCAAGCATTCCTGCCATTTCCCGAAAAGGACTTATCAGTAGTTTCCCCAGATTCCACCAAGACAATCATACTGCCTACTGCACCTCCATGTACATGCTCTGGGAATAGTGGACACATTGTAGGTGATGTTAAGAGCTAACATCAAAGATTGAAACAATACTAATTTCATGAACTTTAATTGTACTTTGACTTAAGAATGGGGTCCATTCCCATCATGGTATTAGAATCCCAAAAGACTTTGAGAAATGAAAAAAACTCAGAATAACATTCTTTTAGCTAACATCAAAGACTGAAACAATACTAATTTCATGAACTCTAATTGTACCTGGACTTATGAAAGAAATCAAAGATAATACAGAAGTCTCAATTGAAGTCTGGTATCCCAACTGTGACCAAGATGGTGGCAGGAGTATCAAGAAACAGACTATAAAAGATAAGTCCAGATAAAATCACTTTAGCTAGCAGATCTTGGAGATTCTCTCTCTGATACCCTCCCTGTGAGAAGAATAAAGACAACTTGTTGAAGTTTCCAGTAGTTTATTCAGTTAAGTAGGTAGATGGATGCATGTTCTTGTTCTAATACATTATATTCAACAGGTTAGATATTTAAAGGCAATAATGATGTTGAGAGGGTCCATGGGAGCTGATTAGATGAAACTCTGTGAGATGGAAAAACAAGAAGCCAATCTCAAACCTTAAGAGGTTAGTCCCTTATTTGAATATTCCTGAAAGACCTGTGAGGGTTTACCAGCTCAGCAGCCCATGGAACCACATTCTTAGTTAAAAGGTTTTATTTTTATTTTATTTTTAACTCCTAACAAACAAAGCATGAGAACCCATTATGAGCTACAACTATAGAAATATATTTAAGAAAACACTTTCACCTGAGCTTCATCGGGTCCATCTAATAGAGTGTTTTACACTTTGAACATTGAAAATGCTTGCTTTTACGAGGCTATCACCAGACTTTATTAGTATGTTTTGCAACACATGTAAACCAAGAGGCTATGTGTGCATCAGTGGGGCTCATATTCCTTGGAATCATGTATGAAAACTTTATTACAGAACTTTTTCCTGTTTATCACATGTTATAACAGAGGTTGTGCTCCCTTTAATGGGGCTCATTATCTCCTGACATACAATATGAAAGGCTAATATTTTCTTGTATAACAAAAAAGCTTCCAGTGCCTTCTTATAAGGGACTCATATACATGATTAATGTGACCGCTCCCCCTTCCTCTTCCTCTTGATGAAGACAGACCTTTTCATATATGCAGTGGGATCTAGGACTGTTGAATGAAAGTTCAACAGTCTGAATCCACTATCACCGAACACACTTTAGCAAAAACGCTTTTCACCGAAAAAGCGCTTTCGCTAAAGTGTGTAAAAAAAAAAAGAAAAAAAACATTAAATTAACATTTATGCAGGGGGGGCAAGCCCCCCTGCACCCCCACACCCCCCTACTTTAATATTCTCATTCCGAGATCGCACTACAGTGAGGAGAAGGGAAGTTTTCCCTTATCCACACTGTAGTATGGTCTCCACAACAGTCATTCCCCCACAACTTCCTCTAGCTGCAGGCATACTTCCGCAAAAGTGCTTCTTCAATGAAAAGCACTTTTGCGTAAGTATACCCGGCCATTTTTGTTTCGGTAAAAAGTTCCTTTGGGGATCAGTACAGATCCCATGCAGAGGAGGTAGTCACTTACAACTACACTAAGTGAGTCCCATTTTTGAACAATACATGCATCCAGAGAAATAGCATTCGGTGGAAAACAAGTCACAGTGCTCATTTCTGACAGAGCTCTTGGATGTGCACAGGTAGGATGAAAAAGTAAAAAGAAAGTAAAGTTTGAGACCTCGGAACCTTTTGTGCATGGTTTCTGTGCCCATGGAATAAAAATCCTTCAAGTGGTGAACTGCAGGTTATACAAAACTTTTTAATAAAAAAGTACAGCCTTAAGTGGCTACTTCCTTATGCATATAAAATGTCTGTCTTCATCAACAGGAAGAATAAAGGAGACTGATCACATTAATCATGTATTTGAGCCTCTTATAAGCAGGCACTGTAAACCTTTTTTGTTGTACAAGAGAAGACCAGCCTTTCATATTGTATGTCATAAGATAATGAGTCCTGTAAAAGTGGGCACAGTCTCTTATATTACATGAGATAGACTGGAAAAGTTCTGTAGTAAAGCTTTCATACTTGGCTCCAAGGAATATTAGCCACAATGATGCAGACACACCCTCTCATTTTACATATGTTACAAAACAGACTAATAAATTCTGGTGATAGCCTCATAAAAGCAGGCATTGTCAATGTTCAAAGTGTAAACCACTCTATTAGATGGACCTGATGAAACTGAGGTGAAAATGTTTTCTTAAATATAGTTCTGTAGTTGAAGATCATAATGTGTTGTCATGTTTTGTTTTTTAGAAGATAAAAACAAATATAATACCTTTTAACTAAGAATGAGGTTCCATAGGCTGCTGAGCTGGTAAACCCTCATGGGTCTTTCAGGACTATTCAAATAAGGGACTAACCTCTAAGCTTTCAGATTGGGTCCTTGTTTTGCCATCTCCCAGATTTTCTTCCATTCATCTCCCATGGACCCACCCACCACTGTCTGTAACTGCCTTTAAGTAACTGACCTGTTGAATGTAATGTATTAGAACAAGAATACTTGTCCGTCTACCTACTTAACTGAATAAACTACTGGAAACTTCAACAAGGTGTCTTTTTTCCTTCCACAAGGAGGGTATCAGAGAAAGAGTTTCCTAGATCTGCTACCTAAAGTGATTTTAACTGGACTTATCCTTTATACTCTGTTTCTGACTTAGGAATGAGGCCCATTCCCATTATGATATTAGAAACCTGAAAGACTTGGAAAATTAAACTTTGGAGAGGAATGTGGGCTGCATTACTCACTCCTCCCCCTCCATACCTGCCTACTTTAATGATGGGGCTACTAATCAAATACTGGTTACTTAGGCTGCAGCTGGCACTTCATGCCTCTCTGCCACAGAGTCAAGCTAGCCTATGTCTCTTTAGCAGAGAAAATAACTTTCTCTTTTTTTTCCTGTAATTAAAATGATTGAAGTAATAGTTGCCTGGTTAACATGTGGGCTTGCATTTGGACTAACCTTTCAGATATTTTTGTGACTCTGAGCACAGTGAAACCTGTAAGACAAACAGTTCCATGTTTGGCATTAACAATCATTGTTAAAAATCACTTTTCTTGTGGTTTATTACAGTAATTCTATATCAGCAATACAAAGTAAGTTCTTTAGATGCCTAACTGCTTTAAAGAGTAATAAAGACACAAAACAGTAGTCTCTCCTTTGATAATCACATCGCCACAGTAGTCAGGAAATCCTTCTATGTGGCACACCTCATAACAAAAGGTTTTTCATCCAGGAAAAAAGAGGTCATTGTTCCCCTCTACTCGTCACTCATTAGACCCATTATAGAGTACAGCGCCCCTTTTGTTATGTACCTCACAAGACATCTGCAACAACTGGAAAGGCTGCAGAAATACATCACAAAGAGGATTACTAGCCTCAAACAGATGCCCTATGTAGATTGTCTTAAAAAACTCCAGCTTTCCTCCGTCACATATACCTACTCAGAAATATCTGCCTAGCATACAAAGCTATGTCAAGCCCAGAGCTGTAAGAAATGCTCCACTTAAAGAAATCCCAATCCCTTCGAGCCACATGCTCTAGGGACCTAAACCTTGTCACCACAATAAACAGAACATGCTGGAGGGATAGATTCCTATGCAAGAGACTTCCCATACTCTGGAACAAACTATCTATATTAAACAAAGCTCCTCATTAGCACTCTTCAAGAAAAATCTTGATGATTGGATGGGAAATAGGAAATTCACCCCAGGGATCACTTCTGTGGCTCTGCTTGACAGGGGTACAGGAAAATAATTCATTGCTGTATTCAGACTTGGGTAACTTCTGGAAAAAGTACCTTTTGACTCATCTTCCTGAACAATTAATCAAGAAAAATTGGTAGCAGTTTAAAAATCAAACTTGGTATCAAATAAAAGTGCATTGCAGCATGCAGGCTTTACACTAACAGAGGTTAACATACTGCTGGGACTAGAATTATAAAGTCAGATACAAAACGTAAGCTAGAAAATCAAGCATCTTTTGTTCCCTTCAGGGTTTACAGATCAAAGGCAAGAACAGATCTTCCAACAATCTCTCAGGCAGTACAGAAAATGGAGGTGAATGACTATGGGTACTTAAAAATATAAACTCAAAGTATACAATACCAGTCTATGCAGATTATATTAAAAAAGCCATGGTGGTGCAGCGGTTAGAATTGTTGCCTCACAGCAAGAGGCTCTCCCATTCGATTATCGGCTGGAACACCTTCTCCGTGAAGTCTGCACATGTCCTCCCCACGGTCGAGTGACATTTAAAGACATGCAGGTAGGTGCGTGTGTGAATGGGTGTGCCTTCCTTGAAGGTTGGGCGTCGGGCTGGTAACTCGGCACCGTAAAAATCCACTGCCAATCATTAGAGGACCGGAGTTCCGCTGTGGTGACCCCTAACCGGGAAAAGCCAAAAGACATTACTATATCAATAAATACCCATGGACAGAGGTTCAAGTTGGTCTCTAACATTAGAGCTTTATTGTAAGGTAGCAGCAGAAATACAAAAACACATAAAAAGCTAGGCTAGCGGTGGAAGCTTTTTTTTTTTACTGAATAAATTTTTATTGATTTCCAGAAACATAAACATATATACAGTATGTATATCAAATAAATATTTACATAGTCAAAGCTTAAAGTGGAGAAACAATTCCAAAAACAAACATTACAAAACCAACTATTTACATAGGATGTCTATACTCAAAAATCTTTGTTGAATGTATCTTTGAATAAGACTCTAATTTATTGCAGTCTTCTGTTTCCAGCACTTGATTTACTTTCTGCCAGGCAATGCTTAAGGAAGTAGGTCATTCTGTTCTTTTCTAGAGTGTTTTCAATTCCAGCTGCAAGACTGATAAAACCATGTTCTTGAAATGTTTAAAATAGGGAGGAGTTACAGCTTTCCAGTTCTGTGTAATATTTTTCCTTGCAATAGCAAGGAGAGTCCACAAAATTACATATTTTTGCCTTGGAACACAAAACGGCACAGGTGTATTGAACAAAACTATAGATTTTGTAAGTTGGAAATTATCAGTGAACAGTGCCTGTAACAAATAATTAATACTTTCCCAATATTGTTTAAGTAAATGGCATTCATAGAACATGTGTTGCCAATTGGCTATTGATTGGGATTTACACCTCCATCTGTTTTCTTTGTTATATATTAGTTCTAATTTGTGTGGTGTTAAGTATGTTCTATGTATAAACTGCCATGTGAAAAGTTGCCAATATAGTGATAAAGATGTTAGATTTGGAGATGTAAGACTTATTTTTTTTTATCTTTATTATAGGATCATTATAAGACTAGCCAAGAGTTTAGCCCATGTTTAGACAAATCAGCATCTGATGCCCCTGTCCAGCAGGGATACGGATGGAGTCCCAGGGGTATATCTTCTGTTTCCCATCCAGTTATCCAGGTTGCACTTAAAAAGGGGTAAAGAGGTACTCTGCTTGATGCGGAGAGGGAGTCTATTCCATAGATGGGGGAAGCCCTGGGACAGAAATCTGTCCCACCAAGTCTTGCTGATGCAATAGACCAGGTTGAGGCCGTGTGTGTGGGTTACTTGAGTGGAACTTGACTTGCAGATATGCAGCAATCCCATCAAGGTGGGGTCCGTAATCACCTTATATGCCAGCCAGAGGTCACCTCTGAGGAGTATGTATGAAACTGAATAGAGGGATAGGGCTTTTAGCCTATCTGTGTATGGTAGATGTTTGAGGCCCTGGACTCTCCTGGCAAGGAACCTCTGTGGTCTCTCCAGCTGCTGCTGCATGTGCTTTGCGAGGTACATGCCGAAAGGGGCATTGTACTCAATAATGGGACTTATAAGGGAAGAATACAGGGATGTTATGACCTCCTTCTCCCTGGATGAGATACCCTTACTTATGAGGTAGGCCATGTAGAAGGCTTTCTGTACAATGGACGCAACAGGGTGGTCAAAAGTCAGGTTGCTATCAACCTGGGTGCCCAAATCCCTCACAACTGATTGTGTGCTTAGGACATTGTTATTACTGTGATAATTTGTGGGGACGTCACGCTCCCCAAGGGGATGATGATGCATTTTTTAGTATTCAGCTTGAGGCCATGTTTCTGGCACCAGTCATTTGTCTGAATGAGAACCTCTTGGAGGATGTCCACATCACAAGGTGAATTGATGACAGCAACCAGTCATCTGCAAACTTGGTCAGTCATAGCCCACTGGTTTTGGCCGGCACCTCAGAAAATTATATCCCAAATAACAAAGGCCCCAAGACCGAACCCTGGGGTATGACGCTTGTTATGGGTCTACTGCTTGAGGTAGCTTTCCCTATTTTGAGTACGTGGGTTCTATCAGTGAGCCAGTTTGCTACCCATCTGGTAACATATCATCTGGCATTTTACCATTAACTGTTTTGCCATTAACTGTTTCATTGTATTTCCATATATTTTATTTATTATGAACTCTTGTTTCTTTAACTAATTTGTAAAAGACTGATAAAATTCCTTTCCCATTTGTGGAAAATTCCATCAGCATTAACTGCTCTATGAACTTAGGAACCTTTTCCCTAACAGACTAGTGCATTATTGCCTGTTGATTTAAAACTGTTTGTCTTAATCCCTGCAGTGTTAACCACATGTTATTTTCAAGGTTGAACTCACTAATAATTTGCTCTATCATTAGTACTTTATTAGGGTATATATTACGTTGTCAAACATTTACATGTTCGAATGTCATATGGTCGACACCATATGACTGAACATGTAAATGTTCGAATGTTTCAACAGATATCTCCGTGCAGTGCGGAAATGGAAGTTTTCCATTATCTGCACTGTAGTGCGATCTTGGAGTTGGTATATTTATAGAGTGGGGGGTGCATGGGGGCTTGCCCCCCTGCTTAACCTTTCAGGTAGATTTTTTTATGTTTTTTTTTTGATTTTCGAACTTTTAAGAGTTCGAACATATAGTGTCGACCATATGGTGTTCGATCTTTTAACAGTTCGATAATCTAATATAGACCCCTTCATTAGTGTTTATCAACTGATGCCAGTAAATTAGACCATTCTTACTAAGTGTTTTAACTGCTACTGAGTCCTACGTTATAATATTTTTGTGTATATGCTACTGGGAATATGAAAAAAGACCATGCCTTTATATCCGGATTTTTGTTTACAAAGTTCATAAAAGACTTTAAGGTATTGATAATGTATTTAGAACTTGTATTTTTGTGTTTCCCTGTTGCCATATATTCTTTCAATAACCAAAATAGCTATTTGGTACTATTTCCATATGTTTATTTATTGTATCATGAGTGGTTTTTAACCAGATTTTTTTCATGTACTAGTTTCCATTTGGAAGTATATTCTTTGATTAACCATAGAGAAGCTGTTTTTAAAGCTGACGATTATATATATCCTTCTAAATCTGGTAAGCCTATTCCACCTTTGAACATACTGAACTGAACACTGTAGTGTCACACCCGACCACTCTAGTATTCTCTCTAGCTGCCCATGCATTGAGTTAGCAAAGACAACCACATTTATTAGTATTCAGTAATCATTTCACTGCCAGTCAAATCGTTTTATAATTTTATTCCCATACTATATTTACTTTTTTATTTAGTTTATTTGAATATGTTGATTGTGTGAAAAATCTGGTGCAAGGATCCTTTTCAGTCACTTACCAGGTCACAAGGCAAGTACGAACATTACAAAAACAGCATAGATACAGGGTGAAAAATAGACACACACAAGTAAAGCAAAATAGAATGTACAGCATAAGAGAAGTATATAGTTCTTATTTACAATAGTTTAGTATAATCATATGTTTGGCATAGCTGGTGGATCAAAGGCATAGTAAACAACTTCAAATGTAAAAAAAAAAGAGTATTGAATATTGTATAGAATCAAAAAGTTTGTTTTACAGTAATAGCATATATTGTTACTTGGTCTTTCTCATTAAAAAATAACATTTAACAATGTGCGGGTGTGTGTGCGTGTGCACACACACACACACACACACACACACACACACACACACACACACACACACACACACACACACACACACACACACACACAAAACTCTTACTAATCTGGCAACAGATGGTCTTCCAAAATACTGAAAGACTTCATACTGTCCTAATGTCCTCTAACCCTCAGAGCAAGAGTTTGGTAGAACAACTCATTACCAAATGCCTCTGCCTGACTCCTGTTACCATGAGTGATTTTTAATTGAACTAAAGAGCAATTACAGTACAGCTAATTCACAGATGTTAATACAAAGCAAAGGTTTTCTGGCTCAAGTCAGGCATTTGCAGGAATGTAAATGACTCAGACCTTATTATCATGCACAGCTAATTATCTATTTAATGACCTCAGAATCAATCACTCAGGTGTGAAATCTCTACTTAACACTAAAAAGAGATGAAATGCATGGAGTAAAGAAAATTCACCAAGCCTGCTTACTGTTAAGGCTGCAGCTATGCACATTTTTTTTACACATTTGTTAATAAAGTAAGCCTATTTTTATATATTTGTTTACTGGGTAAAATAGTGGATACAAATCCCCTTTTCAGGAGCAACCCAGGAGCACTGTCTGGTTAAGTGATTTGCTTTGAGACGCACAGCAGGGAAATGAAAATTAAATGACTCAAACCTTATACCTTTAACTACAGGAGGCAGGTAACTAACAGCTTTAACTACAGGAAGCAGGTAACTAACAGCTTTAACTACAGGAAGCAGGTAGCTAACAGCTAGAGGGCATAGACTGAATCATTTGGTACAGCAAATATTTCATCCATAAAGTCTGCATCAGAATCATATTCTTAGTATTTACTAGAATTGACACAAGGTATGTTATGTTCTACAATTTATACATTAACTTATGTGGGCTGATACAGGGACCCCTTTCCATGTTGTTCCTGGCCTACAGAAGAGAACATAGAGAACACAAAGCTTCAATAATGGAATTTTGACGAACAAAGAGCATTTAGCCTAGATAGAGTTCAAATAAGTTACACACACACACACACACACACACACATGCTTGCGCGCGCGTGCAGACACACACGCATATATCTATATATCTATATCTATATTTATATCTATCTGTCTATACATCTCTATATCTATATATATCTCTGTATCTATCTATATATATCTCTGTATCTATCTATCTATATATATATATATATATATATATATATATATATATATATATATATATATATATGTATATATGGGTCTACTTTCATTAGTCAAAGTAACGTTTCTTCG
>NC_056744.1:456310266-456505266 GCF_019279795.1 Protopterus annectens | reverse complement strand
TGGGGAGACCCATGGCCATCTCTCCTGTGAGATTGAAAGCCCTAGGTGCAAGGCAAAGTGGAGAACCGGTGTCATGATAGTCTGGATGAGGGACTGTCTCAGGCTTCATGGCCCAGCAGAGTTCCATGAGGCTGGGATGACCCCCTGAGAGGCTCCATGAACATGCATGGCACTGCATGATTTAGCAGCAGTTAGGAGATATGTAACTCTAGAAAAGTGCTCTCTCTCTCCTGGGTAGAAGTGGAACCCCAGAGGGGGTCAGTCCCGATGGAAGTCTGGAAGGGAGAAAGAGGTGGTGGAAAGTGAGTGGTACAGGACAGCTCTTGCCTAGGTGAGGGGGTACGGACCATGCCCCCTCTGAGATGGAAGTCTGGAAGGGGGAGAGAGAGGCAGATAGTGGCAGGGCTGGGGGAGCTCCTGCCTGGGTGGGGGGGTCAGGCAGAGCTCCCCACAATGGAAATCCTTCAGAGAGCGCTAGGGTGGACAGCAGTGGGGCCTGGGGAGCTCCTGTCTGGGTGACCGGGGTCAGACACAACCCCCCCCATGATGGAAGTCTTTAAGGGAGCAACTGGCAGACAGTGGTGAGGCCTGGAGAGCTCTTGCCTGGGTGAGTGGGGTCAGGCAGAGCTCCCCATTATGGAAGTTCTTGAGGAAGTGCCAGGTGGATGGCAGAGGGGCCTGGAGAGCTCCTGCTGGGGCAAAGGCATCCAACTTCACCCCATAACTGACAGCATCCTTGAAAAATCTCAAAGTCCCCAGAGCTGCTCTGAATGGGAAAGCAGGGGGACTCTGAAGCCTTCATTAGAGCAGATCTGCCCCTCAGCAGCTGAGGGGAGTTCCAGAGGAGCAGACAGGATTGGAGGGAAGCTCTCCTGAGAGGGTCTGAGGGCATGAGCAATCTGGCATGATTTGGCAGCCTGCAGGAGACATGCAGGTGGCAGAGTCCCCTGACATGGGGGGTGCAGCTGGGGAAGGTATCTTGGCCAGGTCAAAGGGGGCAACTGTAGGGTTTGGCCCTGACAGAAGTCAGTATGGGAGCACCAGGCAGATGGGTATAGGGCCTGGAAAGCTCCTGATTGGGTGTGTGGGGTCAAGCAGAATCCCCCATGACGGAAGTCCTTGAGGGAGTTACTGACTGATGGTGGCAGGGCCTGGAAGGCTCCTGCCAGGGTGAAGGCATCTGATCTTACCCCATACCGAATGGCATCCCTGAAAAATTGCAAAGTCCCCAGAGCTGCTTAGGATGGGAAAGCAGGGGGACTGGCCACTCTGGGAAGCCAAGTCACCATTCAGACTGAGTGGTCTAAACTGGGACATTTCTGTGTCCCAAAGACAATGTTTGGGATTCCGTGACAGAGACTTCCAAACTGGGACTGTCCTGGAAAAACTGGGACCATTGGTCACTTCGTATAATGCTGTAAACAGTAGTGGCGAATAGGTAGGCAGAGTGGGGAAAAAATTATACTATAATGTTTGAGTTTAATATGTGACAATGTTGTGCTCCTTAGTCAGCAAGGGGGATACATATGCAAAGTTTGATTAAGGTAGTTTACAGCAGAGTTGTTGCTTTGAGGTTACCTAAGGCAATCAGAGGCTGAACATATTCCAATTTTGGTCTTAGCATGCTTTTTTTTCTGGTGCTTCTCTAATAGTCTTATTATAAGACAACAGGCATATTTCAGATTTGTAAATCCTTTAAACACAGTAGCTTCAACAGAGTGTGAAAATTTTAGCTGAAGGCTAAAAGTGTTAGTCATCATGGAATACCAAAACCCTTTATTTATTCATTTATTTAAACTTTGCTTTAGATTAACCATAGCATTTGTTTTGTTTGAAGTGACCCTTAACTTCCTATTGTGTAACCAGTGACACAGGTGTGTGAATTGTTCTTGAAACTGGGATTGTAGATGGAAGGTAGAGTCACCTGCTTCTTTACAAATACTAGAATCATTTTAAGTTGGTAAAGGCCTTATGGAAGAAAGAAGGGAGCAAAGGTCCAAGTAGGTTCCAAGATGTACTTTAATTTGTCTCCTTTGTATGTCATCTTGGAACCAACTACAGGATTTATTCTTAATTTATGTAAGTTCAGTATAGTCTGCATCTAAGGTCCAGCATAAGTCAATAAATACAGTACCAGTAACTTGCCCTTTGTACCTATTATTAGGGATACAGTCTTTGGCTATAAGTAGGACAGTTCTGTTAAAGCCAGGACTGAAGCCATGCTGAGGGAGAGAATAAGTCCTATTAAACAGTAGATATGACAGCAGCTAAGGATATACTAGTTTCACTAATATTTTGCTTAACAGGGGTAGTTTTTGATATGGGTCTGAAGTGGCCAGGACTATTAGAGCTGGATATTTTTTGAAAGCGATAGATAATGGAGGTTTCCCATTGATAGGAGAATATTGTGGATTGTAGGGAGAAACTATTAAAGATGGTTAGAGGTTTACTAATATATGGGGCAGCTTTATTTTTTAAGGAATTGAGGGTAGCAGTGTTGTTATCATCTGTGGCATTCATAGCATTCAATCTGTTACAGAGTTAAGAAAAGTAATAAAAATAATCAGGGACAAATGGTCCAGCTTTGTGATACTTTTAAATATTGGTGTTAGTGATTTAGAAAATTGATAGAATAAAAGGGCATAGGATTATAGCAGATTACTAGGCTATTGACCCGAAGGTCATTTTAAGCCTAGCCTTTTCATCCCAATGTAATACCATAAAAATGCTAGTCAGTACCCAAGACTGCATTCAGTAATGACTGCCCATGTCCAGAAGGGTTGTGGGCATTATCCTCAGTAAGCACCCATCCACTCATCCAGGTTCCTCTTGAACAGTGTCATAGAGGTGCTCTGTTTCACATGAATTGGTAGCCTGTTCCAAAGATGTGGCAATCACTGGGAGATAAATCTGTCCCTCCAAAATGTCCTGTTTAAGTCACAGGCCATACTTAGGTCCCTGGAATGGGTAACTCTAGTCCTGTTTGATTTACTGATATGCAACAAGTTCATTAAATTTGGGTCTTGGATTGCTCTATAGGCCAGGCATAAGTCTCCTTTAAGAATTCTATATGGCAGAGTATAGTGACAGGGACTTTAGTCAGTCTGTTTAAGGTGCATGCTGGAGCCCCTTGATCTTCTTTGTTAGAAACCTTTGAGGTATCTCCAGTTGCTGCAGGTGCTTTGTGCAGTATATGCAGAACGGGATATTATATTCAATTATGGGCTGGATTAGTGTTGAGTATAGAGGGGTTATAACCTGTTTTGCTCTCGAGGCTATGGCTTTACTATTCAAGTGTGCTACATAGAAAACTTTCCTTACTACAGTAGACACATGTTGGTTGAAGTTAAGGTTGCAGTCAACTTGTGATCCTAGGTCTTTTTCCACTTCGTGGGTACTTAACGTATTGTTGTTAATTTGATAGAGTGAAGGGACATTATTTGTGCTGAAGGGAATGATGATGCATTTCTTTGCATTCAGTCTGAGACTGTGACTAATACACCAGTTGTTGGTCTGCATGAGAGCCTCCTGGAGTATACTGACATCATTTGGAGAGTCAATGATTGAACCTAGTTTGCAGTTGTCTGCAAACCTGGTCAGCCACAACACCTAGGTTTTGATCTGAACTTCTGAAAAGTATATACCAAACAGTAGGGGACCCAGCACTGACCCCTGTGGCACCCTGCTGGTAACAGGTCTGCTGATTGATGTGGAGTCACCCACTTTGATAGTGTGTGTCCAGTTTGTGAGCCAGTTGGCAATGCATCTTACAATGAAGGAATTTATATTCAATTTGCTAAGTTTATCGGTAATGCCTGAATGTCAGATTGTGTTGAAAGCCTTTGCCAAGTCAGGGTATGCTGTGTGCACAGATTTACCCACACAAATGACCCTGGTCACATTTTCAAAGAGGTCCACCAGATTTAACAGGCAGGATCTGCCCTTGACAAAGCTGAATTGGGTAGCATTCAGGGTTTAGAGGTCACCTATGTCTTTATTTATGAGGTCCATAATGATGCATTCCATAGCCTTACAGATGAGGCTGGGCAGGCTTATGGGTCTGTAATTCCCTGGGTCTGTTGCTAGGCCACATTTGTGGAGGGGAATAACTGTTGCTGTTCTCCATTCTGCAGGAACAAAGCTTATAGTTAGGCTATAATTGAAAAGGGTACTTAATGGTGATACTAGTTCATGTTTTTGCCTGTTTAGAAGACAGCCTGAGATGTCATCTGTCATCTGGTCCCATTGAGGCTGTGTTTTTTGCCTTTCACAAGGCTTTTAGGACCTGCTCTTCAGATTTGCAGGGTGGGGGGGGTGTTGGGGGGAAGGTTTATGATAAGTTAGGGAGTGAAATTTTCACCAAACCTATCCACTAGCAGGTTTGCTGTCTCTGTGGGGTCAGTGTGTGTGATACAGTTAATCATTAGTTCTGCACATGCATAGGTACTACCTTTAGGCTACATACATAGCTGTAAAATGCCTTATGGTTATCCTTGGCTGTACTTGCTAAGTTTCTGTGAAAGGAGCCCTTAGAGGATTTGACAAGTTGCCTTATTTGCCTGTTGAGGCTGGGGAGGGTGCTTTTCCATTGTTGCAGCCTTGCCGTTTTTTCTTGGACAGCAACTTTTTGTATTTATTGTAAAGTTTGTTGATGCTGGATGTCTACCTTGACAGCTTGTTTTTACTTGGGGCTCTAGCTTTAATTATTTCTTGTACAGCCAAGTTTATTCATTTATTCAAGTGATTGTACATGGCTTTAGTGTAAGCTTCGGCAGAGTTACCACTTCCAGCTTGGGTGTGGGCTTGGAATTCATTTATACTTTTATCTAAGAGGGTATAGTTAGACTTAGTGAAGTTTCTTAGTCTGATTTTTACCCTTTGTGAGTTCTGGTGTTAGTGTCAGCTCGAAGGTTACTGTTTCGTTGTCAGATTTAACTAATGAGTGTCCAACAGTAGCGGCAGTGCATCTGGTTGACATGTTAGTGGGGACCAGATCTAGAATGTTTGTTCCTCTTGTTGAAGTATGAAAAATTTGGTCCAGGGTATTTGAATTAGCAAAGTCAAGGAACTTCTATGCAAGTGAGTTGGGGGTAGTGCAGGTTTCCCATCTGATGATGGGATAATTGAAATCCTCCATAACCAGAGTGTTTGGTAAAATTTAGATTGTCTCCAGTTTGGTCAAGTAAGCTTTATGGGTGTCATGACCTATTGAGAGGTATCTATAACTGGCTATGACTTGAGTGGGGGTCTTACACACCATAACCTGGATTTAGGGTAACTCCATGGGTTGTCCAGTCTAACTAGACGGGAGGTGAATTTATCTCTAATATAAATAGAAACACTGCCTCCTTTGGTTTTCACACATTCGTTTTGCAGTCTAAAGGTGTGGAAGGCATTGTAGCCTTGTAAAGCTGGGGTAGTCTCTGAGGCCTTGAACCAGGTTTCTGTGATTGCACAGACATCTATATCTTCTAGTGACAGAAGTGCTTCAAGGGAGTGAAGGTTTTGGTTTAAGCTCCTAGCATTTAGCAGCATGACCCTTATTTTGTTCTGGTTGGCTAATTTTACATCGGTAATGTTGTTTTTGAGACCTTGCCTAAAAAAGGCACTATGGGGCGGCAAGAGCCTTTGTCAGCAGCCAAAAGCCTAGTGGTGTAATGTGCAAATCATCTCTGGCAAAGCAGTGAGGTTTGTTCTTCATGGCTTCCCAGACTGACTGGAACTGGATCCCTTTGATCATCATCATCATCATCATCACCCCCCTTTTTCCCATTTACATGGGGTCGGGGTATCGTATTAACTGTCGCCAACTCTACCGATTCAGTGCCACTCTCCTGCCTTCTTCAACACTCATGCCTGACTGTCGCAGATCTTCTTTCACACAATCCATCCACCTCTTTGCTGGACGCCCTCCCTTCCTCTTACCTTCTTCCTGTCTGTCCCAAATCTCCCTCACCAGATTGTCTTCTGCTTTTCTACACATGTGCCCATACCATTGTAATCTGTTTTCTTTGATCTTTTCTGCAATTGGAGCTACTTTGGCTTCTGCTCTTATGTCCTCATTTCTTCGCCTGTCCCGCAGTGTGCATCCTACCACCTTTCTCAGGCACTTCATTTCCATCACCTCTAGCTTCTTCAACTGTTCTGCCTTTACTGCCCAGGTTTCTGTACCATACAGTAGTACTGGTCACACCACTGTCTTGTACACCTTACTTTTAAGCTTCTTTGGCATTCTTCTGTCATAAACTATACATGATACTCTATGCCATTTGGCTGCAGCCCCTCTGATTCTAGCTTTGACCTCTTCATTCAGACTACCCTTCTCCTCCACCACCCCTCCCAGATACTTGAAGCTGTTTACCTGTTCCACTATCTTCCCATCTATCTCTATTCTCAGCTTCTTCTGATTTCCTCAATCTGCTGCCATTACCACTGTCTTATCTGTGCTTAGTTTCATCCCATGTGCCTTCAGATTTGCATTCTATTCTCCTATCCTTTGCTGAAGTTCTAGATCAGAATCTGGATCCCTTTGAATGACACCAAAAACTAAGCCAGTTATTGAAATCAATCATTTTTATTGTTTATACTGTGGCATCATTATAGGTAAGGGTAGTATGCTGCTCAAGGCTAGGGGCATACCTGCCTGGGACACATACTCAGAGAGCTCAACTATGTCTGTCTGAATATGGTCCAGTGAAGTACATCTCAGGTTGTTTGTACCAACATGAACTATGACAGAGACATAATGGTACTTGTTGCTGAGAGACCTGAGTGCATGCCTAATCAGAAAAATCCTGGCTTCGGACAGGCAGCTGCTGATGACTTTCTCCTTGTCCACCCTGGAGAGTGGGACATCCATGTGTCTCACTACTGAGTCTCCAATGACAAGAACATTTGGTTTTTGAGTGTTCCACCTTACAGGCTTGGTGGTGAGACACTGGTGTTGCTATGTGTCATGGGTGATGTGGGGGCTATGTTAGTTGTAGCAGTCATGTGTTTTGGAGGTCTCTGGTGTTTAGGTAAGTTTTTTGAGAGAACCTCCACATATGTAGGTTTTTGTGTTTGATGTGTACTGTGTGTATGAGTAATGGTACTATGTGCATATGTAGTGGTGGGTGAGTTGACAACCTCTTCCATGTTACCGTTTTGAGTGAGAGACAGCAGAGATTCAAGATTCTTGGTATAGATACATCGCTCTCAATCTGTACTAGAGTGAGTTATTAGTACAGGGCTGTCAGTGTACATGAGGCAATTGCTACACTGCCTCAAGAGATCCAAGTCAACAAGTTTGGCAGGAGAAACAAGGGTAGTACAACTGTCCATAATGCTTGATTGAAGACTGTTGTCACTAGTGGTGGCTTTTCAGAATCATTCATAGAGGAGCTTAGTGGATGGATATTTCTGCCTGGGGTTTTATAAATTTTTTTGCTGGTCATTACAGCTCACTAGCAATATTTCTTTAATCGGGAAAGCACTAAAGATGAGGGCTACACTAGTGTGCTACAGTAGTATATGAGATGCCGCAACACCTCTGGACTAATCAAGGAGCCTCAGTCCTCAACCTTGGCACCTGTGGGGGATGTTCACTGGGAGGATAACAGGTACACACACACAGTATCTCCAGATGCAGCTCTCTTCATTGAGCACAATTTCCCTTAAGTGCACACAGGGAACACAGTCAGCCCAGTGGCTGGTTCCTCTCTTTTTCTCCAAATCCCCATTCAGACTCCCCACTGAAACAGCTATAGAGTTGAGTCCTTAGCTAGGGTTCTAAGTCATGTCCTCCAACATTCCCTCTGTCCAACCAGTGCTTTGTGTCCCTGCCCAAATAGCTGATGCACACACTCTTTGAGATTTCATTTGCACACACACACACACACACACACACACACACACACACACACACACACACACACACACACACACACACACACACACACACACATACACACACACCTGAGAAAGGCTGGGACAAGTTTGCTAGCTCTTCTCCCATTTGCACAGACTATAAGGTAGTTATCACTGCCACCAAAACCCTTCACCAGCTACTTTAAGGCCCTTAACACAGGGTGTCCAATTTTACTGTGTAATATTAATACTAATACAAATGGTAGTTTGACCAAGAGCAAGGCTATTAGGAGTGTCCACACAGTGCCACCAAATAAATATGCAAGTGCTCTCAAAACTTAAACATCTCTACAAAGATCAGCCACAATGAAAGGTTTAAATATATTTAATAATAAATAATAAAATCTTGAGGCAATGTTACAACTGCCTCATGTACACAGACAACCCTCTCCACCTCCCAACAAATTCCAACACATGTGAGAGATGCAACCATATAGCCAAACTGGGGGCTAAGCTCTCTCAACTTAGTACTGGCGTAACCAGTCAGGAGGAGAAGGAAACTACACTCACTACAATTCCAGTCTCACATAGACCTACCACGACAGCAAACCAAACACATAAACACACAAAAACATACTCGGAGGCTCTAAATAAAAATCTGCCTAAGCAGCAGAGACCTCCAAAGCAGACACCCAAGCAACCGCTACCCCAAAACAAAACACATGCAACACATAGCTCACAAAGCCAGTGTGCCAAACAGTCACAGCGCTTAAGGTTAAACAACACACCTGATACACTTGTAATAGGTGACTCTATCGTCAGGCACACTGACATCCTGCTCACCAGGCTGAACAAGGAGAAGGTCATGGTGAGCTGCCTATTGGGTGCTAGGATCTGCCACATAACACAAGCACTCAGGTCACTCCAAGGCAAGTACAAATATGACTCAGTCATTGTCCATGCTGGTGTGAATGACCTGAGACGTACCTCCCTGGACTACATGAAAAGAGACATAGAAGAGCTCTCTCAGCATGTAGCCCAGGCTGGTATGACCCTGACCTTGAGTAGCATCTTACCCTCACCAAGAATGATGCCACAATATGAAGACAAGATGATCAATTTCAACAACTGGCTTAAGTATTGGTGTCATTCAAAGAGGATCCAATGCCTGTCAGCCTGGGATGACATGCTCGACAAGCCACGATGCTTCGCTAGGGACGGCTTGCACCTGTCAACCCTGGGCTTTTGGATATTGGCAAAGGCTCTTGCTACCCCCATAGTGCCTTTTTTAGGCAAGGCTCAAGAGACAAACCCACCTCCATAGGTATCACAATGGATAAGAAACTAAGAGTAATGCTACTCAATGCCAGAAGTCTAAACCTCAAGATGCATGCACTCAAAACTCTCCTTAGCATGGAGAACATTGATATCTGTGCAGTAACAGAAACCTGGTTCAAGGCTCCCGAGAGCACCCCAGCCCTACCAGGTTATACCTCATACCATGCTTTTCGGCCCCAAAACTTGGACCGAACCACAAAAGGAGGGGGAGTATCAATATTCGTCAAAGATACCTACACCTCCAGGTTGGTGGCACAGCACTAAGCATCAGAGACTATCCATGTGCAACTAACAGTGGGTAAAACTGCCTTCCAGTTTATAGCATGCTACAGACCACCCTCCCAAACCCAGGAACCTCACTCGGCCTTCCTGAGAACACTGGAAAATATGAAGGTCTCTCCAAACACCATTATATCGGGCGACTTCAACTACCCAAACATAGACTGGGAGCATTACTCTAGCTCCAACACCCTAGCTCAAAGGTTCCTAGAATTTATAAACTCAAATGCTATGGAACAACTTGTTACCACTCCCACAAGAGGGGAAAACATACTGGACCTGATCATCACCAACATGGGGACTCTATGCTCCAGACCAGAAGTGTATCCCTCACTGGTAAGATCAGACCATAAACTAATCTCACTGGATATTCACATCCCGACCCCACCCCTGCCCAGAAAACCACAGTGAAAACTTCTCTAAAGCAAATTTCACACTCCTCAAAACCGAGGTGGAATCCTTCAAAGCCCCTGGGCCTGTGGAAAATATGGCCCAGACTGCAGAATCCTTTATAAACGCATTCTATGAACACCTTCAGGAATGCATGGATCTTGCAATCCCAAATAAAACCAAGACCCAATCCTCCAAAGGCAGATGTCCTGTCTGGTGGACCCCAGCCATAAACAAACTATACAATAGAAGGAGGAAGCTACTACATGATAGAGCAAAATCCCAAAAAGGGAAGGCATTTCTGATCAGTATTAGCAAAAAACTACGGGCACTCATAAAATCGTCTAAGGCCAGCTTCGAGAGAAAAATTGCACAGGACACTAAGGATAATCACAAGACCTTCTTTAGTTATGTTAGGAACCTGGGTGGGAATTCGCAGATATGCTCAGAATTAGTCCAAAATGACAAAAAATACACCGAACCCACAGACATTGCCAACATCCTAGCTGACAGGTCCAGCGTAAACTTCTCCCCCCCTCCCCACCAAAAGGGCAAATATCTATCCCAGCAGAGTGCTGCCCCCCTGACATCTCAGATGCTCAGGTAAGAGCCGCACTCTCCAAAGCAAAAAACACAGCATCAATGGGACCAGACTGTGTCCTGGGCTGCGTTCTACATGAACTCCAAGAAGAGCTAAACCCAAACATAAAACTACTGTTCAATCTCAGCCTTACTACAGGATATGTACCCAAAGAGTGGCGTACAGAAACAGTGGTCCCTCTCCATAAAGGTGGTGCCTCAATGGATCCTGGAAACTATCTCCCCATAAGCCTGACTAGCTTGGTCTGCAAAGCTATGGAAAGGATCGTCATGGACCTCATAAATAAAGATATTGGGGACCTACAGACACTCGATCCTACCCAGTTCGGCTTTGTTAAGGGCAGATCCTGCCTCTTAAACCTGGTTGATTTCTTTGAAACAGTCACCAAGGCCATAGACGAGGGGAAGGTGGTCCACACAGCCTACCTGGACCTCGCAAAAGCCTTTGATACAATACCCCACTTGGGCATTATAGATAAGCTCACCAGCTTAAATATAAACCACTATGTCACTAGATGGGTTGCAAACTGGCTCAAGGACAGAACCCACATGGTTAGAATTGCTGGAGCCATGTCAGACTCCAAACCAGTTACAAGTGGTGTCCCACAAGGCTCAGTCCTGGGAGCTCTCTTGTTCGGTATATATTTCTCAGAGTTGCAGGCCAACACAGAAGGATTGTGGCTGACCAAGTTCGCAGATGACTGCAAGCTGGGCACCATAATCGACTCTCCAGCTGACACAGGCATCCTCCAAAAGGGCCTCATAGAAACAGACAACTGGTTCCAGAGCCATGGCCTCAAGCTAAATGCCAAAAAGTGTATAGTCATCCCCTTTGGCAAAAACAAAGTGCCCACAAATTACCACATAGGTGGTAATCCATTAAGTACAGAAGAAGTAATCAGGGACCTGGGGACCCAAGTTGATAGCAATCTCTCATTTGACAACCACGTGGCCAAAGTGGTTAGAAGAACCTTTTATATAGCCCACCTAATCATGAAGGGATTCACATCTAGATCAGGGGAGGTCATCATGCCTCTTTACTCAGCCCTCATCAGGCCCATAATTGAGTACAATGCCCCTTTTGGGATGTATCTTACCAGACACCTGCAGCAACTGGAAAGACCCCAAAAGTACCTCACCAAGAGGATCAAAGGGCTTAACCAGATGCCATATGCTGCCCGGTTAAAGAAACTCCAGCTCTACTCAGTGGCATACCACCTGCTCAGAGGCGATCTGTGCCTGACGTATAAAGCCATGTCCAACCCGGAATTAATGGACATGCTGCACCTCAGAAAATCCAAATCCCATCGAGCTACACACTCGAGAGACTTGAACCTCAGCACTGAAATAAATAGGACATGCTGGAGGGACAGATTCATAACCCAGAGGCTCCCTTCACTCTGGAATAAAATCCCAGTCCAGGTTAGGCAGAGTCCCTCATTGACTCTCTTCAAGAGGAATCTTGATGAGTGGATGGGAGATCGTAGGTTTACCCCGGGTATCACTTCTGTGTCACTGTTAGACAGAGGCACAGTATACTAACCTCGAAAAAGGGCATAGCAAAATTAATTTAAAATGGGTGGCAAAAGCCAAACACACTCTGGCTAGGCTTATAAATGCCCTAGGGCAGATAGCCTAGTATGAACCTATGAACCTATAAAAGAACAAGAAAATACTAAGAATATATATTCACTGTGACATCAAAGTTCAAATCACAGGAAATATTTAAAATAACATTGACGGACAGGCTCAGACAAATGAAGAAAAACAATATATAAGCTAAGCTTTAGTATATTCCTGACTGAATCTAAGAGCATTGCTATTCCCTAATTACTTAATAGAGCAAGGCAGATGATGTGGTGAATGGTCCTTCTTATTGTCAGACCCAAGACAGAATACAGAATGCTCTGTCTCACTAACAGACTTCTCAATTAATATCTAAGATATTACTTCTGGGATAACTTGCAGAATTACATCACTTCTGGTTATCTGACTTCTAGTTCCCATGCAAACCCCATTTCTGGAAGCTGGCAGGATTTAGCACCTAACTGTAAAAACACACACATAAGGGCTTTTGCTCAGATCTGTGGTAGGTGCTGGAAGTCATAAAACAATTTCATACATCCATGCTTCCAGAGTAGTAATCAGTTCACCCCAGAGACAATACAGAAAACTTCTCAGTACAGACTTTGTGCCTCTGGTTGCATTGGAACCTGTGAGATAGCATCTTTATGGCCTAACATGTAAAGTGGTTTAATTTCAGATTTATTTTAAAGTTTGCTGGACTGAGGTTAAGTTTCCAGTTTCCTCTGTTAAAACATATACATTTAAACAGTTACAATAGTGCATGTATATTTCTGTTCTCTCCAGTATGGCACACTGTGGATACACTTCAAACACAAGCACTTTACAAATGCCTTTTCATCACAAACATATGTACAAACCAGTTTGATATACACATGGCATATAGTTCTATTCTAATACATTTGTAACACAAGTATCTACTATAAATCAGTTTGGTATTCACAAATAACATATAATTATTTACAAAATTCCAGTTAGCTGTGCTGGCAGTACCTTCAATCATCACACCTCTCCCCCCGCTTTGAAGACTCAAGCTAGATTTTTAAGTGCCTCCTGAGAAACATTGCTTGAGAGGAATGAGTCCATCTGGGAATACATTACCCCATAACTCGTCTTGAGATCCCAGCTACATTGGCATTGCTAACCCTACTACAGTGCTGCAGTATCATTTCATATGCCTGCAACCCTAAGCTCCACCATAGCAACTTGGAATATTGCTGGTTGGCTTGCTGTAGCCATCGATCCCCCTCAGATTCCTCCTGCCTTCTACTGTAAATACTTAGCAACAGGGCCTCTCTATTATTGTAAGGATTCATCATGTTAACATGGTACAGTTTGTGCCCTGCCTGCTGGCTAGCAGTTCTACCATGTAGTTAACATCACTGACCTTCCTTACCACTTTGAAGGGTCCCTCCCAAGCTGCCTGCAGCTTATTGTGTCTGACAAGAATGAGAACCATAATCTGCTGCCACACAGCATACTCTGTGGCTTGAGCATTCCTGTCATGCCAGACATTTTTCTGCTGTTGGGCTTCTGTCAGGTTCTCCTGGGCCAACACCATGAGTTCCCTGAGCCTTTTCCTGAGGTTTAGGACATATGCCACCACAGACTCCTTGTGGGATTCACATTCACCCTCCCACTCATCGCAAATAAAATCTAGGGGTCACCTCACCCTATACCCATACAGCAACTCAAAGGGTGAAAAATCCTCTGGATTCCTGGGGTACCTGTCTTTATGCATACAGCAGATGGGACAAATATTTGTCCCACTACCTCTTAAACTGGTCTGCAAATGCCCATAGCATGGCCTTTAGTGTAGAGTTTAACCTCTCCACAAGATGGGAATAATAGGGAGTGATCTTTAGGTGCTTCATCCCACAGTGCTTCCACAGACAATCCTGCAGATCAGACATGAAATTGGCACCTCTGTCAGTTAGTATTTCTCTTGAGAAACCTACCCCACTGAAAATTTCTAACAAAGCATTTTCCACTTTTTCTGCCTTGATGGAGGACAGAGCCAATGCATCAGGGTATCTGGTAGCATAATTTACTACCACTAGATATACTTCTTCCTTGCGGAACTTGGGGTACTCAACAGCCCCACAATATCTATAGCTACCCTCTGAAATGGCTCATCATTCACAGGAAAAGGCACCAAAGGAGCTTTGACCTTGTCTCCTGCATTGCCTACTTTTTGGCACTGCTCACAGGTCTTGCAGTACCCTGTTACATCCCTTGCAATCCCAGTTCAATAAAAGTTCTGCATAATATGTCTCTTCGTACACTTTATGCCCATATGACCTGCAAAGGGAATGTCAAAGGCTATGGCTAGAAGTGCCAGATGGTAGGCTCTGGACACTGCCAACTATTGTATTCTCTCACCTCTAGCCCTCCCTCAGGGGTCCATTCTTTATACAGTAACCCTTTGTTCCAGTATACAGGATCCCCTTTTCTTTGAGAATCAGGCACCTTTGTAGCTACCTCCTTCAAGCTTTGTAATGTAGGGTCTGAGAACTGAGCCTGTCTCAACTCTCTCTTTGTAACCCTTCTCAGTTCTCATTCCACAGAAAGTCTGGTATCCTGTGTCAGCAGTGCCTCACAGTCAGCCTGGGTACTGCTATTCAACTCTGCCCTTGCAGTTACTCTGTCCAAGGGAACATCAGTACCCAACAGCAGCTGTGGCTCATCATCCATCTCAGTGCTACAAGGTAGCCACCTCACCAGACCTGCTTTCAAGTGTTTGGTCTGTCTGGGTCCCCCAAGGCTTCTAGACCCACATGTCTGTCTCCAAGCCTGACTGCGCGTCAATGCATGCATGCAATGCACTGCATTATCAAAATCATTCCCTATCAAGACATCTGCAGGGATATCCTTGAACACACCTACTTGCTTGCTTCCCTTTTCACCCTCCCAGTCAAGGTGAACCCTGGCCAAAGGTATTTGGAATAGTATCCCTCCTAAAGCTCTGACTGGAGTAGACTGCCCAAGCAAGTTGTGCTCCTCTATAACCATTGTAGGCTTCACAATGGTTAAGTCAGAGGCTGTCTCTCTCTCTTAGCAGTGGCCTGTTTCCCATCTACTACGATAGGATATAACCTCTTATGGTAGTTTGGTATCTTTGTTGGTTCCAGACAAGTTACCACTGGCATTCTGTTATTCCCACTTGCTGGCTCCTCTACCTTTTGTTTCTCACCTTGCCACCATGATATCTATATGATACATGGCTCCACTGTTTACATATAAAACATTTAACCCCTGATTCTGGCCTTGTACCTGAACTAGTGGCTTCCCTTGTTACTGGTGAACTCTGTTGGGGTGACTTAGGCTACCCACCATGGGTTCCCTTATATCCATTTGCAGCACTGATTATTCCTTGTCTGCACAGTGATGCTCTACTTGCTAAGTAGAGGTCTCCTTTTTCCCACAGCTCATTTGTGGTGTTGCATTCCCTATCTGCCAACCAGATTCTCATGTCCTCAAGCAAAGTGCTAAGCTATTGTTCCCTCACCAAAAGGTCTGCCAGCCCTTCAGAAATTATGACGACCTGACATCCACTCACCTACCTATGAAAATGCATGACAAACTCAGCAATATAATCACAAACACTTTCATCTGCCTTGTGTCTATGCTCACAAAATGTTTTTCTATAAGATTCAGGTGTTAACTTAAAACACTCTAATAAACTTTTCTTTGTTATAGTCTAAACAATCAATATCAAAGAATTTAGAAACAACAGTTACAGCTTTACGATGGAGTAAGGGGGTCAGGAACTGTACCCAGATCCCTTGGTCAACATTACACTGTTTACATACCATTTCAAACATATGAATACAACTATCAAAATTATCACCCTCTGTAAATTGTGGAAGAAATTTAATCCGAGGTTCAATTATTCCCTTCCCCATTACCTCTATGACCCTGGCAAAGAGTCAGTGTCTCCAACTCATGTTGCCTCTGCCTCTCGTTTTCTTCAGACTGCAAATGCTGCAGTCTTTCTGCTGATTCTGCTTCAACCTCCAAATGACACAGTCTCTCTGCTGATTCTAATTCCAGATGTTTGGACTCCAGTTCAAGCCCAATTTTTAAGTCTTCTGAGAAAAAGTTGAACTGTCCTGTTTCTGAGAGCTGTACATCCCCAATGCCAGTCTGGTTGTCTTCCTGGTTGCTGGTCTGCAATGCAGGTCTGATTAAGGTTGCAGTCATTTCCCCTTTAGTCATGTTGGTATGCCCTAGTCCTTTGGCTTGGCACATCTCAGCCAACTGGTTCCATGTCAGCTTGCCATAATCCTCTGCTGACATCTTTGCCTGCTCTCCCTGACTAACTAAGCTAACAAAAGTAAATAAATAAAACTATTGTGATATGAAACTCTGAATGTTCACCATATGATTACTTGAAAGTACAAACACCTTCTTTAGTGACAACTGCTTATATGCTACAAAAGTTCAGTATCCACACCACTGTTGCCAATATGTGATGTGGTGTTCCCACCACTGCCACCAATATGTGAAGGAGCCTCAATCCTCAACACTGGCACCTGTGTGGGTCATTTACTGGGAGATAACAAGTACACACACAGTATCTCCAGATGCAGCTCTCTGCATCAAGCACAATCAAGCACAATTTCCCTTAAGTGCACACAGGGACCACAGTTAGTCA
The DNA here is from genome assembly GCF_019279795.1 of Protopterus annectens. Lineage (NCBI taxonomy): Eukaryota > Metazoa > Chordata > Ceratodontiformes > Protopteridae > Protopterus > Protopterus annectens. The sequence goes on along the minus strand of NC_056744.1, from coordinate 456,488,570 downwards.
GGTGGTGTGTTCCTCTCTGTTTTACAGATCCCCATTAAGAATCTCCACTCACACAGCTATAAGGTTGAGTCCTTAGCCAGGGTTCCAAGCCAAGTCCTCCAACACTCCCTCTGTCTAACCAGTGCTTTGTGTCTATGCCCAAGTACACACTCTTTGCGATTTGATTTGCAGACACATACACACACACACACACACACACACACACACACACACACACACACACACACACACACACACACACACACACATACTTGGGAAAGGCTGGTATAGGTTTATTAGCTATGCCCCCTTTTGCCCAGACTATAAGGTAGTTATCACTGCCACAGAACCCCTTGACAGCTTCTTTAAGGCTCTTAACAAAGGGGGTCCAATTTTACTGTGTAATATCAATATTAATATAAATGGTAGTTTGACCAAGAGTAAGGTTATTAGGAGTGGCCCACACAGTGTCACCAAATAAATATGCAAGTACTTTCAAAACTTAAACATCTCTACAAAGATCAGCCACAATGAAATGTTTAGATATATTTAGCAATAAATAACAAAAGAACAAGAAAACACTAAATATATGTTCACAGTGACATCAGAGTTCAAAACACAGGAAATATTTAAAATGACATTGATGGACAGGCTCAGACAAATATAGAAAAACAATATCTAAACTAAGCTTCACTATATTACTGATTGAATATAAGAGAATCACATTCCCTACTTACTTAATACAGTAAGGCAGATGATGTGGTGAATGGTTCTTCTTGTTGTCAGGACCAAGACATAATACAAAATGCTCTGTCTCACTAGGAGACTTCTCAAAATGATATCTAATATATTACTTCTGGGATAGCTTGCAGAAAAACATCACTTCTAGTCATCTGACTTCTAGCTTCCATGCAAACACCATTGCTGGAAGCTGGCAGGGTTTAGCACCTACCTGTAAAAACACACACACAGCAGCTTTTGCTAAGATCTGTGGCAGCTGCTGGAAGTCATAAAACAATTTCATACCTCCATGCTTCCAGAGTAGTAATTAGTTCACCTCAAAGACAAGACAGAAAGCTTTCTAGTACAAACTTTGTGTCTCAGGCTGCATTGAAATCTGTAAGATAGCATCTTTAGGGCCTAACCAGTAAAGTGATTTAACTTGAGATATATTTTAAAGTTTGCTCGACTGAGGTTAACCTTCCAGTTTCCTATGTTAAAACATATACATTTAAACAGTTGCAATAGTGCATGTACATTTCTGTTTTCTCCAGTAGGGCACACTGTGGATACATTTCAGACACAAGCAGTTTACAAATACCTTTTCAACACAAACATCTGTACTAGTCATTTGATACATATGTGACATACAGTTCTAATACATTTGTAACACAAGCATCTCATATAAATCAGTTCAATATTCACAAATAACATATAATTTACAAAATTCCAGCTAGCTGTGTTGGCAGTACCTCCTATGGTCCCAGTATCTAAAGGAAAAAATGTTGAAATTAGCTGTCCAGCTTTGGCACACAATTAAGCGTCAATGCGTGGCAATGTATAACATGCAAACAAGCAAAAACCTGCTCAAATGCAGGCCTAAATACCAGAAGCTAAAAACTTGAAAATAACTTTAAAAATATTCAAAAGGTCCAATGTGGATGCTATTGCAAGACCAAGATTGCCCTCCCTTTACCAGACAGGGTCCAATCAACACAATCGTTTCACTAAAGTGCAGCTAGGCCTCTTCCAATCCAAGATGGCCTGGAAAATGTGCTTAGAGCAAACAAGCACTACAAACAAACCCAGATGTAGCAAGTCTGTATCTGGATTATGATACAGCTACTAGCTACCCTGGTTTCATCAGGAAACACTAGAGAAAGTTTAACACAGCAGAAAAATAGCAGTGAAACACTAAAAAAAATGTAAATAGTAGAAAATCAGCAAGGAGGCTCTTAAGAATGTTTTAAGCATCTAAAAGAAAGATCAGTTATTTAAGCACTTTGTGGTGGGAAAAACCAGAACAAACAGAACAGATAGCTTTAAAAAGTGAAAAATACTAGTAAATACTTAAGAAATAGTGAAAATAGCAAAAAAAGCTTTGTAAACAGTAAAAACAGCAATAAAATCTGATTTAACAGGGATAGTAATGTAGGCAATTGCTGTACAACAGTGTAGTTTAGTACATGATATATCAATATAATATAGATTGGGTGGCACAGTGGTGCAGTGGTTAACATTGTCACCTCACACAAGAGGTTCTCTGGTTTGATTCTCGGCTGGGGTGCCTTCTGTGTGGAGTTTGCATGTTCTCCCTGTGTTTGCCTGGGTTTCCTCCGGGTACTCCGGTTTCCTCCCACATTCCAAAAACATGCATCTGGAGCATTTCTCCCCGGGCCTCCACTGAAAGCAGGCTCTGTGGAACCTAGTCGGACATTCCCGGTCAACAAATGTTAAATAAATAAATAGAATAGGCAGCAGGCAATAAAAAAGTACAGTAAATAGTATAAATATGCAAAAAAAAACAGGCAATGTATGATTTTTGGATGCTCAGAAGCCTCTAGTCATCTGGTATATCAGCTCACAGTTGTGGCTGGTAGCTCACCTCAGTTCAGCTCAGTACAAACAAGCAGAAACCTGTTCAGGTGCAGGGCCCAAATATCAGAAGCTAAAAACTTGGAAAAACATGTAAAAAGATTGAAAAGGACCAATCAGAATGCTTATTCCCAGACCTAGACCAACCTACCTTTACCAGACAGGGTCCAATCAACACAATGCACTCACTAAAGGGCAGATAGGCCCCTTCCCATCCAAGATGGCCTGGAAAATGTGCTAGAACAAACAACCAGTACAAACTTAGATGCAGCAAGCCTGTATTTGGATTATAGTGCAGCTACTAGCTACCCGAGTTTCAGTGGGAAACACTAGAGAAAGTTTAACACAGCAGAAAAACAGCAGTGAGATCCCAGAAATATTTAAAACAACAGAAATTCAGCAAGAAGTCTCTAAAGAATGTTTTAAATGGCTAACAGATCAGTTATTTAAGTGCTGCTTAGTGGAAAAAAACAGATCAAGCATAACAGATAGCTTTAAAACATTAAAAAAATATGAGTAAATACTTAACAAACAGTCAAAACAGCAAAAAAGCTTTGTGAACAGTGAAAACAGAAATAACATTTAATTTAACAGTCATAGTAATGCAGACAATTGCAGTACAACAGTGTAGTTTAGTACACAGTATATAAATACATTATAAAAGTAGGAGGCAGGCAATAAAAAGTGCAGTAAATAGCAAAAAAAAAAAAAAAAAAAAAAGGCAACTTGTGTTTTTTTTGGAAGCTCAGAAGCCTCTAGTCAGTGTCTCCATCTCATGTTGCCTCTGCCTCTCATTTTCTTCAGACTGCAAATGCAGCAGTCTCTCTGATGATTCTGCTTCGACCTCCAAATGACACAGTCTGTCTGCTGATTCTAATTCCAAATGTTTGGACTCCAGTTCAAGCATCTTTAACTTCAGGTGGATTTTTAAGTCTTCTGAGAAAAAGTTGAACTGTCCTGTTTCTGAGAGCTGTACATCCCCAATGCCAGTCTGGTTGTCTTGCTGGTTGCTAGTCTGCAATGCAGCTCTGATTAAGGTTGCAGTCATTTCCCCTTTAGTCAGGTTGGTATGCCCTACTCCTTTGGTTTGGCACATCTCAGTCAACTGGTTCCATGTCAGCTTTCCATAATCCTCTGCTGACATCTTTGCCTGCTCTCTCTGACTAACTAAGCTAACAAAAGTAAATAAATAAAACTATTGTGATATTAAACTCTGAATGTGCACCATATGGTTACTTGAGACAGATACCTGGTGTCAAAACCATGGCCTCAAGCTAAATGCCAAAAAGTGCATAGTCACCCCCTTTGGAAAAAACAAAGTACCCACAAACTATCACATAGGTGGTAGCCCCCTAAATACAGAAGACCTAATAAGGGATCTGGGGACCCAAGTAGATAGTAACCTCTCCTTTGATAATCATATTGCCATAGTGGTTAGAAAATCCTTCTGTGTGTCCCACCTAATCACAAAAGGGGTTGCATCCAGATCGAAAGAGGTCATTGGGCCCCTATACACATCACTCATCAGACCCCTCATAGAGTACAATGCCCCATTTGGGATGTACCTTACAAGACACCTGCAACAACTGGAAAGACCACAGAAGTACCTCACCAAGATGATCACTGGCCTCAAGCAGATGCCCCATGCAGCTCGACTGAAGAAACTCCAGCTGTACTCGGTTGCATACCGCCTACTCAGAGGTGATCTCTGCCTGACATACAAGGCAATGTCATACCCAGAATTGATGGACATGCTCCACCCAAAGAAAACCATATTCCCTCAGGCCACATGGTCCAGGGATCTAAACCTCACCACAACAATAAATAGGACATGCTAGAGGAATAGATTCCTGTCCCAGAGACTTCCCATGGTCTGCAACAAGATTCCAATCTACATTAGGCAGAGCTCCTTGCTAACCCTCTTCAAGAGAAACCTTGATGAGTGGATGGGAAAAAGAAAGTTTACCCCAGGGATCACTTCAATGGCTCTGATGGACAGAGGCACAGGGAACTAATCTAAGGGGACGGCGAAAGCCAACACATTCAGGCTAGGCTTATAAATGCCTTCAGGCAGATAGCCTAGTACCTACCTATGAACTTATGATTGCCATTACGTTTTTAATATAGTCCACCACCTTCATTCACAAACAAATAAAAAATACTGATTTTAAGAGGGACACAGTAAAATTTTAGCCAAAAGTATTGAAGTACTTGAAATAAGGTATAGTTAAGAATTTTGGTGGCAATATAATTTAGTATTGTAAGATGACTAAGGATTTGTTTTTCAGAAACTGTTGAAATGAAAGTTGCCAATAGGCATGATGCGATCAGTGTAAGAGTGCTGGGCTGGTTTCCACTTCCAATAGTTAAACATGATGGAATTTTAAGTTTTGAATATTTGTCTTTTATCTCATTTAAAGAAGGAAAATTACTTTGTAGTGTTGCTACTGTTATTTTATTTTTTTTATCACACTGATAGACTTTATACATATCTATAAATAGCTAGTTCCCCAGATGCCGCCCTCATACACCTATTTCTGTCACACTTTATGAATTTAACAGGTTCAATATTCCTAGACCTAACAAAAAGCCACCAAACTAAAATGCTTCATTCCTTTTTACAAATATTTTCGTGATTCTTTCCCAGGAAAAGAATAAGCGACATTTCACTATTTCCTTTCAAAGAATAACTTAATGCCGCCATTTTAGCCCAAACTAAAAAAAACTCTGACTCTGGTTCCAGCTGGAATCTTCTTAAATTTTCTTCACCTAAAACAAATGCCTAGTACTAGCCAATGCATATATACCTTCTCCTTCCTTGCTGTCTAAATTCAAAAACCTTATCACTACCACCCTAGAAGCAGCACCAATATAAATATATATATATATATATATATATATATATATATATATATATATATATATATATATATGGGTCTAGGACTATTCACTGAAAGCACATTTTACTGAAACACATTTGACTGTGCACAATTCACTGAAAGCTCAATTCACTGAAACACATTTCACTGAAAATTATATATGGCCTTTTACCCACTGTTGTGCGACCCTGGAGTTAGTATATATAATAAGGGGGTTGGGGGGGATAGCTCCCAGCCCCCCACCTATTTTAAATATTTTGAACTATATACATGGATACTTGCAATTCCAATAAATTACTCTTTTCTGAAATTACTCTATATACAAAATATATACTAACTCTAGGGTTGCATAACAGTGGGGAAAAGGCCATATATAACTTTCAGTGAAATGTATTTCAGTGAATTAAGTTTTCAATGAATTGAGCTTTCAGTGATTTGTGCAGAGTCATTTGACTTTCAGTGAAATGTGCTTTCCTTTCAGTGAATAGTCCTAGACCCATATATATATGTATATATATATATATATATATATATATATATATATATATATATATATATATATATATAATCCTGGTAGACTTTAACAACAGCTATGTTGCATTAAAGTCCTTTGATATTGTAGAATTCCTAGCTGATCAAGGCCTTTTACAATTTGTATCAGAACCCATATGACCAAATTAAAAATTCTCCATACTATTTCTGATTAGCACTAATGTACCCACATCCATTGCCAAGATTGTCACTCTCCCTTAATTCATATCCCCCTGTCCAATTAACTTCACAATCAAAAATCATTCCATTAACCTCTCCTCCATTCTACATTGCTTCAGGTCACAGTCAAAGAATAACATCACCAAATTAAAAACCCATCTCACCTCGTACAGTGTGATGAACTCAGTACTACAGCCAACTCTTACTTACTCCTTCATCTACCTTCCTGATAGGTACTTTTCAGTCGTAACATTTATTTTCTATCTGTCCTTCTAAACTGTGGAAACATCCATTTTAGTAATCCCAAATGTGTATACCTATACATATATCCAATTAGTTGCCTTACTTTCTAGTTTAAAGGTGATAAAGCAGAAATAAACAAATGTGAAATATTGTGCACTACTTATGTTGGCCAAATATTACTTAATGCAGCAGAGTATAGACAAATAGTAATTTCTCTACCCAGTTCAACCACCAAACAATCCTAATTATTTTAATCTTTCTCTCTCTTTCTCTCTCTCAGTGTACTGAGCACATACTATCTCTGACAATTTCCGGTGCAAAAGTTAGTGCAATCTCACTACCAAAGGAACTTTTATAGCTGAATTTTCACTCCAGTTGCAAACAAAAAAAAAGGAGAAATACTTTCAGTTAAAACCTATGTAAAGCAGTTTCCAAGAATCAAATTAAACTTAAAGAAATATCTTGTTTTCCCTCACTTCTGCATCAGAGTGTTCTGTAATGTAGTATTGAATCTGCTGGAGAGACACCCCCACTCTCACCTACAGACTTTATACTAGTGAAGGTAAAACTAAATAACATTATAGCATATTTTACTCTAGCAGTGTAAAATTTCCTTGGAAAAGCAAATTAAGTCCATAACAATAAAAATAAATGGTGTGACTTGCCTTAAATAGAGTTCAAAGACCTCGTCTTTATATCCATAAACATTCAACCACTTTTTTTTTGGTTGAAAACCATTGGGGGGTAGTAACTGCATTCAGTTGAAATACCTGATTGACCCTACCCTCATCTTACTTGTTCTCCAGCTACTATAGCATCATTTCAAGGCAAACTCATTGCAATACTGCCTGTTGCAGTTAACGTAGGTGTATGTTGACAGTAATTTAGCAGCTTGTGTTACTGCCTTTACCATTATCAGGACTTGTCTTACCTCCTGTCTCGCTACAGTTTTACAGATTTTTTTATTGGTACTTACTTCACAGTGGGTCATCTTGTGCCATTCAGCCTTCTCTATGCTTCGGCTTCACCCTGCTCCCCTACCCTACCCTCAATTCTCACACACCTCCCCTACATCTAAACATATACCTCTGTTACTCTGCCTCCTCTACTAATCCTCCTTTCCTGTGCCTAGCTGCACTATCAATTTTCATTATACTTTTCCCATCCATTTCTATTCTATATTCCTTCTCAAATCTCATTCTGCTCCCTCTCATCAAAACCTACCTATTCTCCATACTATTATCACTGATTATTAACTCACCTCATCATACTACAAGACTTTTACAACATTAACTATGCTGTTCATCTTTTGTATCACCTTATTAACCCTCCTCCTATCATACCTAACATCTCCAACAGTAGTAATAATAAATACTCACACCTCCACAATTATTTCATCCTCATCTATCAATCATTATCCCACTAACTACTCAAAAATCTCTTCAAGCTTATTTCCCATAATTCCATTCCACTGTTGTAACCCCAAAATACTAAAACATGTTAGTCCCAATGTCAAGGTAATACATCTACCCATCTCTGCTAAAAATGCCAATATAAACAAATCATTTTTCACTGTCATATATCGATGTGGTGACATCCACTCCAACCCAGATCCCAACCAAACCCCAAACCAAAGAATACACAGTAAAAGTTTAAATATAGTGACTAAACTTTAGAAACATATGCACCAAAAGCATAGATATTTATGCCTGGGTGATTCAACACAACACAGATATCCTAGCAACACCAGAGACATGGCTAAAACCTGAAATAAAATATACTGGAATACTACCTAATGGTTTTATTATAAGGCTTGATAGCACACACAAAAAGTTGGAGGAATAGTTATAATCTTCCCAAATAAGCTCACAGTAACTCCCTATACAAGCACAATCCCAAAATTTGAAAAAGCAGAAATCTTAATCTCATTCCTGAAATTTAATAGAGCCAAGAACATATGCACTGATGTGCTATATATTCCCCAGGATAGAACATTCCAATACTTGAAAACCTACTATCCTGGATAGCAGATACAATCACAAACAAAATTATCCTCCTGGGTGATATAAACATTGACTGGCCATCTTTATCTTTAAATTCAGCAATCAACAACATCAAACTCTTTGGATTCACTCAACTTATTAATGCAGCAAGATATGGCAAAATAACTCCCAACAATCTATCCTGGACAGGATTCTGGTTACCTACCCATATAATGTTACCTCCTCAAGTACCCTCCCTGATATACTAAGTAACAACAGGAATATTACACAACTAACAAAGCAACATATGCTCAAAACTACCTATAGTCTCTCCATTTTCTCCAAAGTGTCTTTCATTGAACCTCTGAAAGCAGCTAACTGGTCTTTTCTAAAAAGACTCCTCTTAAATGATGCAGTTGAATACCTCAGTGTAGCATTTGTAAATATGCTTAACACCTTAGCCCCACAGCATACAAAATAAAAATAAATAAGTAAAAACAGCTATACCCCATGGCTCACCAGTCAATGCAAACTCCTTATGAAAGTCAGAGATAAATCATGGACTAACTGGCAAAAGAATACAAATGACAAAAAATCTGCAACTATTCAGACAGCTATGAAACCATGTCAAGAAACAAGTTAACAGAGATAAAAAGTCTGATTATACTTGTGAAGGCGGCCAGCTTAGCCAGATAGAATTTTGCAGATAATTCTGTCATTTGTAAATATGAATGTAAACTACAGGCTTGTTGTAGTAAATATAAAGAAATACTGTTACAATTGCTATATTTAAACAAGCAAATATATTTTTATTGCTCTGCTCCCTGACCAGCTGTAAGATAACAAAAGGAGATGTTAAAATGTAAATGCAGTTTCTGTTAGCCTAGGAATCCAGGGAAGTGTGAAGAATAATGTAATGTGTAGCCTGGGAACTCCAGGAAAGTGTGAAGAATGATGTAATGTGAATCAGAACTGCAATTTCAATTTAAACAGAGAGAACCAGAGAGAATTACACTTTTTTTTGTCTTGACCATCCAACTCATCATCACTCTGCCTGTTTTCTTATGTAAGTTTATCTTAGACTTGTGTTTTCTTTTAGAAATAGCTAGGAACTAGAAAGATTAGACTGTTTTTCTGTGATGTCAGAACTGTACTACTGAATTATTTTAAGTATTTCTCTGTGATCTCTGAAATCTTGATTAGCACTGTGTAGTAAGAAGTATTGTCTTGTGTTTTTATTATTTATTATTAAATATTTTAAAACCTTTCAACTGTGGCTGTTTTGTGTAGAGATAATTTAAGCTCTAGAGTACACTGCACATTTATAGTAATTACAGTACCAAGTCACTCTAATAAGCCTTGACTGTTTAGTTATACTACCAATTGGATAATAATATTGCATAGTAATAATTGGACACCCTTTTAAGAGCCTTTGAGTAGCTGATAAATATTAGCTGGGTGATAGCAGGTGGTACTACCGTATAGTCTGGGTAATAGGAGCATGGCTGGAGAACCTGTGCCAGCCTTTCCCAGGAGTGTCTGTGTGGTTGTATAAACTCTTATCTCAAAGTGTGTGTGTGTCAGCTACTTGGGCAGGGACACGAAGCACTGGTTGGACAGAGAGGGTGCTGGAGGTTTTAGCTGCCCAGCTAGGCTGAGATCTGGACCCTATAACTGTGCCAAAGGAGAGTCTTATTGGGGACCTGGAGAGCAAGGGAGCGACCGGCCCCAGACTGACTGTGATCTCTGTGTGCTCTTAATGGAAATTGCACTTTACTGTGTGTATTTGTTATCATTTCCTTCATTTATGAGATGCCCTGTCTCGTGTTAGTGATGAGGACTGAGGCTCCTTGATTGCTGGGCCAGGGCATGGGCATCACAATGCTATCCTACAAAATAGCAATGAAAAAAACAGCCTTAAAAATTCTGGTCCTCCATATTCTGTCTCATCACCTCAGGTACAAAAAAAGATCCCAGCCCATACCTAGAGATTTCACCTCTTCAAACAGCTACCTATTTCAATACATACTTCATAACATGCATAGGCAGCTTAACCTCAAACTCAGCTAACACCCCCTTCCAAGCGGCTAACTTCCCATACCTTAGATGCTAACATATCTCCTTTACCAAACACACCTAACTGAGACCTCTCTGATACACACATAGACAGCACCATCACTTTACCTTTCAACCAGTTTCTATAACTGTCATAAAAAAGGTTTTATATAAACTAAAACCTTGTTTCTCCTCAGCTGACAGTCTTCCACTGGAATACCTAAATCTAGCTGTAGATGCAATAGCATACACAATTAGCATTCTTATTCCTAGATGAATTACAAAATCCTGTGTACCTAAATTATGGAAAATGGCACATAGTATCCCCTTACATAAAAGAAGTAATTCCACTGACATTGCAATTTTCTGGCTCATAACCATCCTGTCTCCCCTGTCAAAAATCCTTGTAAGATGTATATATCAGCAATTTCTCCACTATATCTTACAAAATAAGCTAATCACCAATATGCAACATGGATTTCAGCCAGTCTACAGCACCTTCACTGCATTATTATCATTTATAGATACTGTTAATAAAGCTTGCAACTCTAATAAAGTTGCATTGGCAGCATTTCCAGATCTATCAAAACCCTTTGACAGTGTCTCTCATACTAAACTCCTCAATCAACTCTCCACCCTGGGTCTATCACCCCCATCTATTCAATGGTTCTCTAGCTATCCTGCCAATAGGCAGCAAGTTATAGAATGACAAGGGTCCATCTTTGAATACCCTCCCACTTCCACAGGAATCCCACAAGGATCCATCTTTGGCCCTCTACTATTCAATATTTTATCAATAACTTACATTTATTTTCTTATGAAGGCACCTTGATTCAATATACAGATGACTGTAGCATAGTGTGCTCTTCAAACACATTAACTCACTTACAAGAAATCACTCAACAAGCTGCCATCTTGCCATCTCTATTGAAACTTGGCTTACTAGAGCCCAACTCTTGCTCAAACCACAAAAAAAAAAAACTTCTCCTCTTTACCCAAAAAGCTCACACACCTAACAGAGCATCTTTCAAAATCTTTATTGCAAATGGCACTGAGATTGAATTAGTTCAACAAACCAAATTATCAGGAGTCATAATAGATGATAATCTTAAATTTGGCCTCCATATCCAAAGAGATATCAAGAAAACCCATCAAAAACTAGGTATGCTATAGAGAAACAAACATTTTCTGAGCAATGCCCACAAAAATTACTCTAGCCATAACCTACCTTTTCCCCTCCTTACTCAATGGACCCTCAATTCCAATCAATTTATAAGCATACATTAAAAATAATCTTGAAAGCTACTACAACAAAATTGCCATGTTTGCTGCTACCCATAGCTGGCTGGAACTCCTCCTCCCCCTTTTTTACATTTATTTATAATAATGCATAAAATCATACACAATTAACATGCCCATCTCTTACCCCTCTAATCAACATATGTTTCTCTAAAAGAACTCACAGATCAGAAGACAAACAATGTCTCACCATAAATAAACCAAATAAATCCCCTGGACAAAGCCTATACTCGTACTCAGTAGCAAAAAACTTCTAACTACCAGAACTTTTTCTAACATACCCACCTTTAAATGCTCCCTAAAAGAATGCTTTATAAAATCATGTACCTGCTTCTGCGACAATCCTGGCTGGACTTACTCACTATACTTCACTCACCCCTTCAACCTAAGTCACACCTCATAAACCCTCTCCAACCTCCTGCTCCACTCCTTTCTTTTGTTTTGTTTTTCCACTACCTTACCATATCTACTTTCCCTCTGCAGACCTTTCCTCTACCTCTTTCCTCCCTACTCACCTAAGGTACCCAAAGACATCCTACTTCACACTCTTTTTATGATCTCCTTTTCTCTCCATCCTTACTTCTATAACCATGATATGAACACCCTCTCTCATGCTAAAACATAACTCAATTTCCCATTACTGTTGCTAATCATGTAATCTCTAATATCTTATTAGAATTGTTTCAGGTATCATTTATCTCATACTAATCTATGTAACAAATAATATGACTGTAAGAACTGATAGGACTATAGAATACTGGAATAAACTGGAAATAACTGGAAGAAACTGGAATGAGACTACTTTTAATTACCTAGAAATGTGTTGAACAGATGCCAGTCTCTCCTTTGTGTACCAAATTTTCTTGTACCTTTGAGAATAAAAGTCTGCATACACTGTAGTTCAGTTAAGAATGTTTTATTATGTACAGTGAAGGTAGATATCAACAATATCTGAATTGAATCTTAATGCCCTTAGCTTATGCACTCATTATACGGTCTGTAAATTCTGTACTCAAAATGTCAAATCTTACTGTCTCCAAAAACAGTGCCGACAAGCTGAAATAGACTGAATAATTATGTTTGTAGCTTCTGAACTAATATTCCATTCCTCCTGAATGATATAATTAATATTCTGGAATGCTGGATATCTGACCTGACTTCTGCACTCACTCTTGGGTGTCTACTAAACGTCTGAGGACTGCACTGTAATGACTTTCTGCTTATGAGTCCAAATGAACAAACTGTGTCTGAAATATCTCCCAACAATACCAAATCTCTGTAAATTTCTACATGCCTCTTTAGCCTTGGTTCCCAAGCCGCGCACCATCTTAACAAGATCTGTTGTGTGCAGTAGCACATTATGTTAGCACATTTTATTCTTATCAGTATTCTTGACTGAAGGTTATTTTCACTGAATGAAAGTGCATTCACTGAAACTGTATGCAAACTATGGAGACCTGCTTTAATATGGATGAATTTCTAGACTTATGCAAAGAGAATACTGTATTTTTGTCTAACAAACTACTTTTAATGAAACCTGATCTGGCAATGACTAATGAGTTTTTCCTCACATATTTTCTCCATGTCATGTTATTGTTTCCCATTGCACTCTGTTCTGAAACATATGTTCTATGTTTTTCTCATTACATTTTTTTCACTCCTGTGTTTTGTAGTGTAACATGATACTTTGTTATTTAAAATATCAAGTGATTTTTGAAAGATTGTGATTGTGGTGCTTTTCTCCCCCGGACCTCTGCTGAAAATGGCTACTTTCTGGCCCAGTCAGACTTTCCTGGTAAACACATGTCAAATAATAAATTAATAAACAAAGGCTTCACAGTCCAATCAAAACAAAATGATTATCCACCAAACTCAACAATCTTCTCAAACTTGCAGATGAAGCTTGAAGTACATGGACACATATCCCACCACAGAAACCAAACTTTCCTGCATTACCCTTCACAATCTAGAGGTCATTTCATTTGTAGGCACAAAGCCTCACATCACAAGCATAAACATGTCTCACTGCTAGGTAAACCAAAACATTTCTGGAAAGAAGTTAACTTACTAACAAGTCACATAACTCCATAAGATAACACTTCCTCTAACTTCATTCACTGTGGACAAAGCATTCCTGATTAGAGTTCCTCAAGGAATTCAGCTCCCTTCCCCAGATTAGAAGTCCCTCTCAACATAATCCCCAGCCACCATCCTCCCACCAAACATACCACCATTCTACTCTAATATATAAAATCAAAACAAATCGGTTCACTCCTGTTGTGCGTCCAATGTTACGATTCAAGATAAACAGGTGGGGTAGTTTATTTATATGTTTTGTGATATATGAACACATCAGGATGGATAGCAGCAACATAAAATATAAACAGACTGATTAACTGATGGACCATTTGCATACATGCATGCTTACATCTCAACAGCTCTCTACAAAATGGCAGTCTGGCTCACATGTGCTCAGTATTTATACACATGTGCAAGCCCATGGAAAACTTCTTAAAGGTATACATACATACTGATCTACATCCTCCCTCTTTAGTGAACTGCCCACAATAAAATGACACCTGAAAAAGACATGCAATTATACAGACACTGAGAAATAAACACAACATTCATGTCCAAGTTGCCGTGTATCTGGAACATGGTCTGGAAATGTGACTTGATCTAGTGATATAGCAATTAGGACTGTGTTTAGCAACAGGAACAGTCATTAGTGGACAATCTGTTTCAGGAGTCTTGGGAATCTACTCAGGAATAGGGATATTTGCTGGAATGTCCTCTGGAACCGGAATGCTGGATAACTCACTCTGAGATCTAGAGTCTTTTTCACAGGCAAGATGCTGCTATACAGGCTTGGACACTGGTACTAAATGTTTCCAATTCCACCTAAATTCTACTCCTTGTGATTCCACAATGTATGATCTCTTTTCATTACTTCAATCTGATCAAAACCTTTGGACGTCTGCACCCTCATTATCTCTCCTTCTCATAATGGATTGTGTGATATGCTGGACTTATCATAACAGGACTTCTAGGAGAAACACCTTTTTATGAGTTGATCTCTAACTGGTTTGTCTGTTCATAGCACAAGGAACCAACAGATTGCTATTAACTGGTAGTGTGTTTCTGGGTTGTCTCATCAAAAGTCTTTGTGGAGGTGAACCAAGATATTTATCATGTGGAACATTTCTGAGATTCAGGAGATTAAGAAAAACATCACTATTGTCTCGTTTCAACTTCCCTAATAACTGTTTTGCATTTTGAACTGCACATTCTGCCAAACCATTTGACTGTGGGTACTCAGGGCTACTTGCAACATGAATAAAGTCCCACTCTTCAGCAAATCTCTTAAACTGCTGGATTGCAAACTTGTACCATTATCAGAAATAACAGTGAAGACTACCATGGACTGCAAAATGATGCTTCAACTTACCAATGACAGTACTGGGCACTAGATTAGGAAATAGATCAATCTCAAGCTAATTGGAATAAGAGTCTAATAGCACCAAGTGATATTGACCATTCCATTTGAAAATGTCTTTAGCTACTGTTGACCAAGGTTGTTCAGGAATCTGGTTTATTGGAAGTGGTTCTGTCTGTTGATGTGGCTTAGTACTATTATATACAGAACAAGATGAAAGTACTCTCTCACTATCCTTTGACATCTAAGGACAAAATACTAGTCCTCTCACCCTTCTTTTGGTAGAATAAATTCCTGGTTGGCCACAATGCATTATGGTAATGTATTCTTGTTGCAAGGATTTTGGAACAATCACTTTTGGACCTTTCATGATGATACCACTGTCAAACAAAATCTCATCTCTGTGAGGAAAATAAGCTTGTACTTTTACTGGTAAACAAGATGCTTTGAAGGTCATCTTCAACTGATAAAATTGTTGAACTTCTGAAGTATTGGATCTGAGGCTGTGTGACTTGTAAGCTCATTAAGATGCATGGAAGAAAAAATTCTCACTTCCATGACTTCAGAATCAAGCTTCTCATTTTCATGCACTTCAGTGGAATTTCTGGGTGATCTTGATAATGTAGCAGCAAAATAAAGAGTTTTGACTATTGTGTAGATAATAAAACAAAAAATACAGGTGAAGGCAAATGCAGACACAAGCAAGGAGTTTATTTGAAGCGCTTTTCGTCAGCTTCAACAGCTAACTTCATCAGAAATACACTCAATAAATGTAAGGCCAATATATATATATAAAACCACTTAATTGACACTAATGAGCACGTAAAATTTAAAGGAACGTGTCCTGACAATACAATAAATACAATACCCAAAAATGTAATTAGTACATAACAAAGATTTGAAGGTTTTCATTTTACAATTATTAAAACATAAAATTATTAAACAAAAATATGAAAATGTAAAATTACATGATTGCAGTGAGACATCGGACATGAACCACTCAAAGGAAAATTAATTAATACCTACTTAGTAGGATAATAAAAGTACAAAAAGTTGTGGGTAAATATAGAAATTAAAATTAATTTATAACTGATGTTACTTCAGTTTACTCATGTTTGTTCACCTCTTTAAACTGTTAAGTTTTAACACACTACTAATCGAACAGGAGTCGTTCAGCCCACGGAAACTGTAAGCATTCAGTCTCACTTGCCAAGTTAACTCAAGTTCATCAAGTTTAAGGTGTCTTGGGCCTCCCCTAGGGTCGACTTTAACTTGATCTATAACCATAAACTTGAAGCTGTGATTCATATAGCAAGATATATGTTTAGCAAGGGCATTTTCAGCTTTACACTTTTTTATGGCATATAGATGTTCATACATCCTGTCCCGCAGTCTTCTCTCAGTTTTACCTATGTAGAACCCTAAGCTAGATGTACATCTTGCTAGGTATGTGACAAACATTGAGTTACAATTATATTTACCCTTCAATTTATACGTTATTCCATTTACATGAAAACTATTAGTTTCATCCACAAATTTACAGTAATTACAATTCAGGCATTTGTGCATGCCCAGATTCCTTACCACTACCTTGTCCTGCTTTTCTAGTAGTGATTTAAGGTTTTTTCCTTTCCTATAGATCACTCTAGGGCATTTGCCTATTTTCTGGTGGATATCTGGGTACATCTTGAATAAGTCCCAGTTTTTTCTCAAAATAAATAAACAGTTTTTGCTATATGTACTAAATGTAGTTATGAAATTCGCAGACATATTAGTGTCCAACTGTCCTATACTTTCAGTCACATCCATATTGACATTTAAGCTGTCATTCCCCTCTAAATTAATACTTGGGCCTGTAGAAAATGCCACGGGTTTGACGCTTAAAAGTGGTACATACACTTTATTATGTCTTTTGTCTGTCACCTCTTGGATGAAAGTGTCTAAGAGGGATTCAGGGTAACCCCTGTGGAGGAACATGTTCTTAATGACTCGACACTCATCTAAGAACTCCTCATCCAAACTGACCATTCTGGAAGCTCTCACTAGTTGCCCCTTGATGACAGATTTCTTTTGATGGAAGGGGTGACTGCTGGTGTAATGAAGGAAAGTGTTGGAATACGTATTCTTCCTGAATATCTTAGCTGTAAAGGTATGCAAAGCATAATTTTTGTTTAAACAAATGTCCAGGTAAGCAATAGTGTCACAATTAAATGTAGATGTAAATTGGAGAAAATCGGTGGTGTTATTGAAATAGTCTAAAACTAGCTGGCTGTCGTCTTCATTACCTTTAAACAGGATGAAAATATCATACAAAAATCTAGTATAAAATATGAATGTATCCGAGAACCTATCACCCCTGAAGACATACTCTGATTCCCAGTAAGCCATTACCAGATTAGCTATACTCCCTCCACAGGGAGACCCCATATCAACCCCTACTTTTTGCAAGAAGAATTCATTGAGGAACATAAAGTAGTTATTAGACAGTACTAAATCTATAAGTACTGAGACCAACTCTATTTCCCTAACGGTTGCATTGTGTTTTTTAAGCATAAAGGCTACCATTCCAATGCTATGTCGTGGGGTATACTGGTGTACAAGTCCTTCACGTCAATAGTGAGGAAGTTGTAATTCACATTAAACTCCAATGATCCAATTCTATCCAAAAATGACCAGGAGTCTTTACATATCTGAGACTAATTGGTAAGATATTTCTGCAGGATAGCATCTACAACTTTAGCACAAGAGTAGGTTGGTGATCCTCTACTGTCCACTAAAGGTCTTAAAGGTGGATTCTCAATACTCTTGTGAATTTTAGGGATACCAAAAATACAAGGGTATCTAGGAAACAAAGTCTTCATATAGTTGTAGATCTTTTGGTCTATATTCCCCTCAATGAATAAGTCTTCTATGCAATCTCTAATGGTGTTGTAAGCTTTATTTACCTCGGAATGGGTACTGGGACTGTATGCTTCAGGGTTGAGCAACTCAGTCATCCGATGTTGGTAATCGGACATACTAAACACCACCAATTCCCCACCTTTGTCTGGCTTACAAAACCTTAGACTTTGTGAAGAGAAAAATTGTAACATCTCACGTTCATCATTACTGATGTTAGTAGTGTAATTCCTACATACCTTGGATGTATTAACATATCTAACATCTAGTTCACAACACTTTTCAAATAACTCTAATGCAGGGTGTAAAGGAGGGTTGTATGTACTCAACACATATTTTTGTTTAATAATTTTATGTTTTAATAATTTTAAAATGAAAAACTTTAAATCTTTGTTATGTACTAATTACATTTTTGGGTATTGTATTTATTGTATTGTCAGGACACGTATATGTCCTGTTCCTTTAAATTTTAAGTGCTCATTAGTGTCAATTAAGTGGTTTTATATATATATATTGGCCTTACATTTATTGAGTGTATTTCTGATGAAGTCAGCTGTTGAAGCTGACGAAAAGCGCATCAAATAAACTCCTTGCTTGTGTCTGCATTTGCCTTTGCCCGTATCTTTTGTTTTATTAGTTGTTTTAGCCTGTTTGTTATTGTGTAGATAAGATTGAAATTATACTTTTACAATTTTAACATCATGTGTTGCAATCTGGCAGGAGCTGTATGCATAGGCTTTCTCAAAATAGTGACTAGAGGTTGGTGATCTGTTTCGATTTGAATTGAGCAGCCATAAATATAATCATGGAACTTTGAACATGCAAACACAATTGCCAAGGGCTTTTTCTCTATCTGTGTGTACTGCATCTCGGTTTGGGTTAGAGTTCTGGACTTATAGCTACTGGTCTACCCTCTTGAAGAATGGCTGCACCAAGACCAAACTTTGAAGCATCACAAGAAAGAGTTACTGGTTTCTGAACATCATAGTATCTGAGAGTTGGTGTTCTGGAAATTCTCTGTTTCAGGACATCAAATGCTCGTTTTTGTTGTTCTGACCAAGACCAAGATACATCTTCACGTATCAACTCTCTGAATGGTGCTGAAAGTTGGTTCAGGTCTGGAATGAACATGTCTAGATAGTTAACCATGCCAAGAAAATGTTCTAAGGCTTGAACATTGTCTAGAGCTGGCATCTCAAGAATTGTTGTTTGCTTGGAAGGATCTGGTTGTAAGTCTGAACTGGTAAACAAATGACCAACTTAAGTAACTTCTCATAGCCTGAATTTGCAATTCTGAGGATTCAGCTTAAGATTCACTTCCTGTGCTCTTTCCAGAACTTTCTTGAGGTTTCTGTCATGCTCAACTTCACCATTATCTCCTACTAGAATATCGTCTACTATAATAGCACACTGATAACCAGAAAAAAATTGTTCCATGGCACGCTGGAAGACTTCATTGGTAGAAGTAATCCCAAACGGCATTCTCAAAAATCTGTACCTGCCAAAAGGTGTACTGAAAGTGGTTAGCCATGAGGATTTTTAGTCAAGCAAAATTTGCCAAAATGAACTCTTTCCATCCAAAACAGAAAAAGAAATGGTGGCATTTGGCATAAAAGTAGTGACTTCTTCGACTGTATGCATTGCATGATGAGGTATTTTCAGTACTTTGTTTAAATCTCTTAGACCAATACATATCCTAATATCATCTGAGCTTTTCTTATGAGATACCACCATGGAAGATTCCCATTCAGTCAGTTCGTCAACTGGACAAATCACACCTTGGTGCACAATTTTATCTAGCTCAGCCTTGAATCTATTCTGCATAGCTACTGGAACTTTCTAGGCTGGTCTGCCAACTGGGCTGACTTCAGGGTCTAACTTCATGAAGTACACAACTGGGAGTTTGCCTAGTTTGTCTTCAAAAAGATCAGCATAGGTAGAGGAAATAGACTGGGCAAAATTAGAATTGTGGTCTTTTAAGCTTACATGGTGGACTTCCTTATGAAATGAAAGTAGTCCCATTTTCAAACTGTCTCTGAGGCCTAATAATGACTGTATGTGCCTTTTGACCATGTAAAATTGCAAGTCATAGTTGTTCCCAACAAAATAACATGAAAAAACTACTGAACCTTCAATTTGAATTTCTTCACCAACATAAGCAGCAAGCTTCACACACTTTGCCAAATCAAGCTTCTCACCAGCACATATTCTAGCAAATGTTTCTACTGACATAACATTGCACTTTGAACCTGTGTCAACTTTGAGCTCTGTAGGTCTTTCATTTATCTGAACAGTGCAAAATACTTCATTCTTTGTCCATAAATCTACTGTACTGGCTGTTTCATTAAGCACAGACACACTAGCAACCTAAAACGTAGGGTCACAGCTTTCTAATTGATCAACTTGTCTCATTGAATGTTCTATTTTAATAAAAGAATGTGTCTCTTTTGATTTACATCTTTGGAAATTATTCCACTTTTTACACCTGTGGCATTGCTGACCAAAAGCAAAGCACTTTTCTCTTTTAGGCACATGATTGCTACTACAATTATGACAGTTGACTATGAGGCTAGGTGAGGGCACATTGAGTTTGCTGACTCACACTGCACTGACTGCGCATGCTCTGGAATTTGCTAGAAAGCTACTGGGTTTACCAGGGATTGTTACAGGATTCACAGTTGCTGCCATGTGCTTGGACCTGTTTCTTTTAACCATGTGCTGCATACTATCGACATTATCACTAGAAGATACTGGAAGTATGCATTTCTCATTTGTAAGCATATTTGTGTGTTTTTCTGTGAGCTCATATATCTGACAAATCTTTATGGCCTTATTCAAATTGAAATCACTGTCATGAAGCAAAATCTGTCTCACAGCATTGTCCTTAATACCACACACAAGTTTGTCTTTTATCAGCTCATCCCTTAAATCACAAAATCTGTACATTTGAACTTTGGTTCTCAAGTCAGTTATATATGCTGCAAATGTTTCCCCAGGCTTTTGATCCCTTGTGTAAAATAAGTGCCTTTCCATGTAACATTTATTTGGGGGTTACACATTTCTCTAAATGTACATTTTAAGCACACAGGGTCTTCCCTTAATTCAGCTGGAACCACTATATGGTGGTTCCCCCCCCTCCCCTGCAAACACAGCAGGTGTATACATAAATGAACCCTCTCTTTCTATGGCTTCTGAACCAGCTAAATTAAGCAGAATAAATGCCTTCGCATGTGCATCTTTATCAGAAAATGCAACTTGTATGAAAATACCATATTCTTGCTCAAACACTCTCCAGTTCTCTGCAGTATTATTATCAAATATAAGTAGACCACGTTTCCGAAATCCTTCAGATATGCCAACAAAATATGTGTAAACACACTGCAAATATGGCCCTTGTAATTATATAAGAACATGCACACACACCAGGTACTTGTAATAACATTCAAATACACAATAAACTCTTTGAAATACTTTACTTTGTGAGCTATGCTTTAAAATGGCTGTATTTTGTGAACAAACTGCACTGTGAAATGCAGTCATTTTCCTTATTTTATACATTCTGTGCGATTCTGACATTATTCCAAACATTTTTGTAACTATTTCGAATATTCTTTTCAATATGTTGCAGTTTCAGACATTTTGTTTAACTAGAAAATCGTTTTGAGCATTCTGAGTACTTTGTTTTTATATTCTTTGATTAAGAAATCATTTAAGCAAGTTTTAGTACCTGGAATTCATTTCTGACCTGTTTTGCGAGTTGTACTTGCAGTACGCATGATCCATTCCTCTATATTCCTCCAACATTAACTGAGTGCCTCTTGGTCTTGATTCTGGATCTCATTCTGACACCATGTCACTTGTCCTATGTTATGATTCAAGATGAACAGGCAGGTAGTTCATTTTTATTCTTTACTATATAGAAGCACTTCAGGATGGATATCATCAACATAAAATATAAACAAACTGATTAACTGACTGACCATTACATACATGCATGCTTATGTCTCAACAGCTCTCTACAAAATGGCAGTCTGGCTCACAAATGCTCAGTATTTATACACATGTGCAAGCCCATAGAAAACTTCTTAAAGGTATGCATGCATGCTGATCTACAGCTCCTAAACAGTCACTCCTTCCTGGATCAAATAATATAAACCCTTAGTTTATACATTACTGCAAGGACCATCTACATTTTCCTCTTGCCCACATCTATAACTTTTGTCTCACAAAAAACATACTGCTTGGCATCACAAAATTGCAATAATAAAGCCACTTTCCAACCCCCCCCCCCAAAAAAAAAAATCACACTTCTGACCAATTTTATCAAACCCACCCTAGAAAAACTTCTAGAAAAAAAATACTCTCAATTAGCAGAATGCATTTAACAATACAATTTCCTCTCACTAAAACAACATGGATTTTGGCCATGATATAGCAATATATTACAAGATATAATTATAAAGAGAGTCTCACAGGAACTCACCTCATTGTCCACCCCCTCCCATTTGAATGCTATCAGAAACAGGTATCAGTCCAGACACAATTTCATTGCTCAAGGACTTCCTTACAAACAGGTTCTTCAAAGTCAAAATATATTCTTCTACCTCTCAGAAAGCTTGCCTTCTTACAGGAATTCCACATGGTTCCATCCTTAAACCTCTGTTAGTTTCCATCTTTATTAACAAGTTATTATATGATTCCCACCAGCTATCACTGATCTTAAATGCTGATGCACGGCAGCTGACTCTTGCAATTATTACATCTTGCCAATACCTACCCTTAGACTGTGCCTCCCCTTCTCTAGGAGGGCTAAGCCAGTCAAGCCCTTTGTGGATTTATGAATAGCCATAAAATTATCCAGGTTGCATTTGAAGGAAGAACGTGTATCACACTGTTTTATCTGCAGGACGAGTCTATTCTACAGTAAAGGGAGGTGATGAATAATGAAGCTGTCTCGCCACAGTGTTCTATTTACCTGCAGATGAAGATTCAGATCCCTGGTTCTGGTATTCATGGAGCTGTTTGACTTATTTAGGTACAAAAGATTCATGACCAAAGGGTCCCAGATTGCATGGAAGGCAATTGATAGGTCTCCTTTAAGAAGTCTGTATGATACTGACTAAATTGGCAACTTCTAATCTTTTCTGGTAGCTTAGGGTTTTTAAAGAGTGATCTTCTTAGTTAGGAACTTATGGGGGTCTTTCTAATTGAGTCATGTGTCTAATGCGGTACATCCTAAAAGGGGCATTGTATTTAATATCTGGTCTGATCATTGCTGAATATAAAGAGAGAATGACATTTTTTGATTCAGCTGATATTCCCTTGGCAATTAGCTACAATAAGAAGAAGGACTTCCTGACCAGTGCTGCTGCATTGTGATCACAGGAGAGAGAATTATCAATCAAAGTTAAAAGGACACCGACTACATTCCCATTTTGAAGAGGGTACTATCAATCCTGTGTGCTAGGGAAGGGTTGTCTGCCAAATGTAATGATGTTGCATGTTTGGCATTTAATCTGAGCCTTTTTCTTTCAGTGTACCAGGTACTTAGAAGTGTAATTTCTTGCTGGAGAGCTTGATCATAGAGGGGCATTTGACAAAGATACGTGGTTTGCATCAACAAAGTTAATTAGCCAGAGGTCTTGGTTCTTGGTTTTGAGGTCATAAAGTAAATGATTAATGTAAGAGCTGCCCAGACTAAGCCCTGTTGGACACCACTTGTTACCTTCATACTCTGTGATGTTGCACCCACTACCCACACCATGTGAGCTCTGTCTTTGGACCTTAAAGAGATACCAAAAGGACAAGCTGTGAAGGGTAGAAGGATTTTCTAACCACAACATAGATGTGGTGGGCAAATAGAGTCTGTTACTAACACAGGTATTTATTTATTTATTTATTTATTGACTGGTTTAGATTTGTTAACTTTGTAAAGTGCTGATCCAAGAGGACCTGTTTTGGCAATGTTGTACTGTATTGGCTCACCGGATGCGCAGTAGCAAACGCTGCTCAAACCCCACCCAACACCCAGCAAAAGGTTGATGTCAAACAGTAGTCATGAATAAACATTGTCATGTATTTCTCGACCGCATGAATATTAATTTGAACAAGGTGTGTTTGTTAGTTGCCTCGTAAATGGTATATGTTTTTTTTTCCTTAATGACTTGGTCAATAAAATAGTAACTGAAGTAGAAGCATAAAGTCTTACTTTATAAAGAAACTTACGTTACTGTTTTCCCTTTGCTTTTACAGGAGGGCAAGCCTCCTGCACCTGCCTTGTGTGGGGCTGTGCCCCCAACACCCTCTACTACTTCAATATACCAACTCCGAGATCACACTACATTGAGGAAGAGGGAAATCAAAGACTAGACAATGAGTACTCCTGCTGTCACAGGCAAATAACATCAAAATGTTAATACCTAGTAGAAACCATACCCCTGCTGACAAACCACTTACTATAATGAACATCTAGGACATTGCATCCTACAGAAAAAATATATTTCTGCCACAGTAGTCTATGGATTGTCTTACTTCAGAAAGAAGCTAATCAACAATGAATGTGCGCATGATGTCATTGGTAAATCTGTATGGCATGCCAGTCATTCATCATTTGCATACCACATCACAGGTATTAGGTTTGTCAATCACTTCAGTCCTGCCCATTCTTGCGCGAAACAGCCGGTGAGACAGTACACTACAACAAATCCCCTGTTTCAAGCTTAGCCTGGGCACAAATATAGCACAAACAAGATAATTTCATATCTCTGCTGACTGTAGCAGATTTACGGGGAATGTTATCTACATTGCAAATGGTTGATGCTAGATTTTCCAAAGGAAGCTAAGCAACACTTCTTTTCATTAGTGTAAGCCCAGGATTAAGATGCTAAGCATTTCCATGTAATTATTAGATGCACTGTAGTTTGATTTTTGGTTGTGCAAATACATGTTATGACTCTTTCTCATTGTTGCTGTCTTCCTAGGCTGATCCTAAAAACTATCAAATTAGACCAGTGCAGTGCTCTACCATCCTTAATAAAATAATATAAAATAAAATAAAGTAAATATAAGTATTTTTGTGCTAAGGAAAGCACTACCCTTTTCAGATTATGTGTACTTCGCAATTGCAGCTTGCATTCTACACTTTGTTCCTTACTAGAATATTTTTTGTAAAATTACTGGAGAGAGTGTTTCTTTGTTCTCTTGATGTGAATGTTTTTTTTTATTTTGTCATAGCTGAAATGCCATAATTTGCACAAAGAATGGATGCTTCTTAAGAGTTTTGTTAATAATGTCTTGACTTTCTGGATCAATTCTCATTTGGCATGCTTTATGTGCAGATTCTGCATGCCTTTCCCATTTCAATTAATATTTGTTTGAGGGCTCCAATTTCATTCCATGATCCAAAGATGTGTTTGCAGGTAAACTGTCAATTTGCAATTGCCCCTTTGAGTCTGTAAGTGTATCCATATGTCCTGAGATAGACTGACATCTTGTCCAGGATTGTTTCCTGCATTAAGCCCACTGTCTGCAGTCGTAGAACCAGCTTCCGAAGAGTTGGACAATGTGAGTACTGAAAATTACTGAATTAATGAATGAATAAATGGCATATGAGACTATGACGATTTCATTTTAAGAAGACCTGCTCAGATTTGTGATACAATGCATGACGTCACTGTATTTGCTAACATAGCAGAAAACTGTTACACTGTCTGGAAATGAAGACACTGATGTGACTCAGTTGCAGAGAATTAAGCTACACTTTCTTTACCTCTAAAGTATGGGCTTCATGAAAATGTGTAAAACAGTTTAATGTTACTGTTTTTCAACATTGAATAGACATAAATCCAATGCAATGCAAAAACAAAGCATTCATTAATTTAATTAATTAAGACAATTGTAAACAAACAAACCCATAACTAACTAACCTAACTGACTAACTAAAAATGTGTACCTAACAAATGTAGGTAAAATGAGAGGAGGGCATCAGAGGTATAGAAAGCAGGCTTGTTTTTTTTTTTTTGTTAGGACACCTGTGGTATAACATTAGCAGAAAGAAGATTTTGAAAGAGTCTTGTGCTTTTAAGAGGTGCCTGAGGATATGGCATGACCTCAGCCTGACTTTCCTAAAATATCTGGATAAGGTTGTTTCAAGGGTTAGAATGGGACTGAAATCCTACCATAAATATAGGACTATCTGTTAGCAGACTCATGCATGGCAAATGGCAGAGGAACACTTTTTTCATGCACTACAAGCTGCATCATATCACAGGCAGGTCAAAACAACATGCATTAACAGCTGCAGAGTTAACCTGCAGGCCTTTTATTGGAGTACCATTGTAAACAATTTCAGACGCTGTGCTAACTCCTTATTAAAGTGAGATATAAACCTGCAACAATTAAGCTATCACACATACCAATCATGAGAGTATGTCTCTCCTCTTTGGCACTGAAAGGTTGTAAAGGAAGAAATTTGCCAGGATGCTGAGGACAAAGTTCTTTCCTTTTTTACCTGAAATGCCTGTTTCATTACATGTTGAGAATGTGTTTCCACACACTGCCTGTGTACTTTGCACCAACCTGCAAATAAATATCAGTGCTACAAACAAATATGAATTTTGAAGAAAATGCAGTCCATTTTCCCTTTAGTGAGCATATCCGAAAATAGCCAAGACAGCATATATAAGTTAAAGAGACATCCAATAATACATTTATGTTTAATAAAGTGACTCATTTTGTTAAAGCACAATTGAGTCTTCATTTACTTTGTATTTCTATTTTACAATCATCTGCTTGCATACCAAGCTTTGTAGCAATGCTCAGAACCAAAGATGCTGATCTCTTAGCAATCTTTATTATATAGTTTAGGGTATGATTCCCTCTATCTCCACTTCCAATACCATGGGACTCCACACAAGTTATTTTAGCTAAATAGTAATTTTGTGTCATTCTTGAAAAGACTGACTTGACCATAATGGGTCTGCCTGGTTGAAAAACTAATAAAATAAATAAACAAACAAGCAAAGAAAGAAAGAAACAAACAAACAAACAAATATTTTAAGGCTAGGGTTAAGTTACTGCTAATTCCTCAAAAAAAAAAAAATACGTATAATTTATGTTGAAACCTATTTTATGCAGTCCCCTGTGCACTCCAACCTCCTCTACTAATTATCTATACCGACTTTGGCAGTGGGTTATAGGCATATTTCATTTTCAACATTTTGTATTTTGACATTTAGGGCCATCAGCATTTTGACACATAGCATATTTAGATCTATATCCCTCTGTCTCTCTCTATATATATCTATATCTTGAGTTATTTCTAAAACTATCAACCTCATTAAAAAATGAAAGCATAAAACTAAAGCAAAATAAGTATCATGCATTCTAACACCTGTTCTAGAGACCTAAACCTGTACTAACACATCAACCACACCAGATGGCATGATACGGGTTTATGACATTTCAGGAGACTGTCATAACATTGAAACATAGATCTTTAAATGCAAAACATCGATCTTCAAAACACCACAGAGGGCAACCTCCCCTGCATCTACATGTGGATGGCTGCTCCCCCACTGTCTTTCCTAAATGTGTGTATGTGTGTGTATGTGTGTGTGTGTGTGTGTGTGTGTGTGTGTGTGTGTGTGTGTGTGTGTGTGTGTGTGTGTATATATATATATATATATATATATATATATATATATATATATATATATATACAGCTCCCCTTTACATGATCAAATTTTCACTTACCTGAAAATTAAAAGGATGAGATGACTTTGCCGAAAAGTTAGTTTCATGAATGGTTGGATCACCAGAATTTCACTCCGGGAAAGGAAACACTTTGCCCTTTTCTCCACTGTAATGTGATCTCGAAGTTGGTATATTTAGTTGGGGGGGGGGTTGTGGGGGGGTGAATTCCCCCACTTGGGTGGGTTTGATTTGCTTTGGTTTGTTTATTTTGCTGTGGTGGCCAAGTGGTTTCTTCCCTTGAGTAAAACTGCGGTGATCCGAGTGTTCATTAAAGTAAGTTTTTGGCATAGTTGTGTCATTCTTTTCAGTTTCAGATAAGTGAAAATTTGATTATATGAAGCAGACCTATGTATACATATATATACAGACTCTGAGAATGTACTATAGTGGGGAATGGGCAACGTTCCCACTCCCCACAGTACAGTGATCTCAAACAGGAAAAGCCTGTGAAGTTTGATCAACTGATTTTTTGACCAGCTGTACTGGCTTTTCTCTACCTCGATGAAACAACTTTTCAATTTAAAGTTTGTATCACCCTGACACATATCTAACCCAGTATGTCCCCAATTTTGGGAACAGTCCGTCCTTATCTGTCAAGCAGAGTACTTGTCTAGCAATCTTTAAAACCAGTCTAGATGGTTTACTGGGAGATCACAAATTTTCAGTAGGAATATGAAGAGAAAGTCTGCTTAACAGGAACTTTGTAAGTCTTCCACCAGTATTGTATAGGAACTTCACTCTGTTTTTTTTTTTTTTTTTTTTTTTTTGGCTGTAAGCTTAGTATACCTCTCAACCTCCTAGAGCAAGAGATCTGGACAAAGCCATAAACAATGGTGGGACAAAGGCCCAAAATAGGGGCACTTTTTAAACATTGCTGTTGCAAACATAGAAATTTGACAGAACAACAGGTTTTGCATTAGCATAAATTTTCTAAAGGGTATGAAGTCTGAAAGTCAAATGTCTGTCATTTTCTGACTTTAACCTTCAATAATTTGCCAGTGATCTGCCAGAAAAAAAACATTATTTTGTGAGAAACAGACCAAAATATGAGGCAAAAGTCTAGACATTCTGAGAAAATCTGTACAGTTGAGAGGTATGATTAGCTTAGTAAGAACCTATGAACCTATAAATAAGACTTTGATTTTTTCCTTAAATGTTATATCCTTTTTCAGGGTAAGTTAAGATTTACATACATAATACTTTTTAATAAAAAAATCATTATTCAGCTTTCTGGCTGTAAGGATCAACAAAAGATAAGTAAGCAAGCAAAATAATAATAAATAAAAAAAAAACATAAATGAGTTATAATGCCATAATTAGTCAGCATTTCAGAGGAGACCAGGTAAGTAGCAAAGATAGCATTTCTGCTGTGGAAGATCAGAGGAAATTAAAAAAAGCTCCTTTCTGAGCTATGGAGCATCAGTGAATGCCTGTCTTGCAGCTATTTGCAGAAGTATGGCTTGTTATGTTAGTTTGTCTATATGTTTATATCACAGACAATGCAAAGTCATTTTTATGATCCCCTCACTGCATTTGAAATAGATTTGCTGGTAAAGATTATATTTATTATTGAAGCAAAAGTCCTTAAATCTCAATATGTTGTTGGTTTCCTTGAGAAGGTAAATGAAGATTGAATGTTTCCAACAGAAATAAACTTTAATGACTGTGTGATAGCCTGAAATGTCTTATGGGAAGAGTTACTCCAGCATGTGTTCTAAGAGTTGCTTTTGTATGCCACTCTGTCACTGCATTTGACTTATAAGAGTCATGGCCAATTTCTCAGCGTTGTCAAAAATGATCATGGTGGGTGTAAGACTCCAGCAGTGGTGTCTTATCTCCTCTCCTGTTAGTAATTTCATTGACAGAATACCAAGGTGCACTGCGGCCAAAGTTTGGAGACCATCCATTCTGGAAATCTGTGGGTCATGCATTTATTGTTTGCAGATAATGGTATCCCATTAGTTTTGAGCAACTGTAATCTTCAGCATGTACTACAATGATTTACAGTTGAGTATAAAGCAGATGACATGAAAATCAGTACCTCCGAATCACAGGTGTTTATTCTCTCCTTGAAAAAAGTGAAGCACTCCCTGCAGGTGATGGGAAAATGAAGAGGCACCACAGGTTAAGGACGTTAACTCTCTTGGGGTCTTATTCATGAGTCAAGGTAGAACAGTTCAGGAGACCAATGAGTGAATAGTTGTAGTATTAGCAGTACTAAAGGTGTACCGGAGTGTGGAGTTATTGCGATAACTGACTCAAAAGATAAAGTTCCCAGTTTACCAGTAATGCTATGTGCTCATCCCCACCTATGGTCATGAACTTTGGTTAGTGGCTGAAAGGATGGATGAGATCACAGAAATAAGATCACATAAATAAGTGACAGAAAGGAGGTCGTTTCACAGGGCAGTTGGGTTCACTCTTGGTATCTGAGTGAGAAGCTTGGTAATTTGGATGGAACTAATAGTTCAGAAAGTGCTTGTTCTTACTGAGTAAAATCGGTCAATGTGGTTTGGGTACCTTGTGAGGATGCTTCCTGGACATCTCCCATAGGAGTTATACCAGACATAGCCCAAAAGGATATGGACCTGGGGTAAATGCAGGGTTTGCTGAGGAGGGGGTTATATAGACTCCAGCAATGGTGTCTTATCTCCTCTCCTGTTAGCAATTTCATTGACAGAATCCCAAGGTGCACTGCAGCCAAAGTTTGGAGACCATCCATTCTGGAAATCTGTGGGTCATGCATTTATTGTTTGCAGATAATGCTATCCCATTAGCTTTGAGCAACTGCAATCTTCAGCATGTACTACAATGATTTACAATTGAGTATAAAGCAGATGACATGAAAATCAGTACCTCCGAATCACGGGTGTTTATTCTCTCCTTGAAAAACGTGAAGCACTCCCTGCAGGTGATGGGAAAATGAAGAGGCACCACAGGTTAAGGAGTTTAACTCTCTTGGGGTCTTATTCATGAGTCAAGTTAGAACAAATATTTGCCTGTCCTTGTTTGGGCTATGTACATTTTCTATCCTACTCATGTTCCCTCATCTTCTCTTCACTTGTTACTATCCACACTCTTAGGATCATAGGATCATAGGAGGTTACTAGGCTAATGACCCTGCATGGG
Organism: Protopterus annectens; assembly: GCF_019279795.1. NCBI lineage: Eukaryota > Metazoa > Chordata > Ceratodontiformes > Protopteridae > Protopterus > Protopterus annectens. The sequence goes on along the minus strand of NC_056744.1, from coordinate 456,457,611 downwards.
GCCCTTGCAAGCCTAGCCACAAGTTTATCCCCAAAAGAGAAACCTCAATCAGCACCTGTCGTCCGTGTCAATGAGGGACACAGGTGGAACCCCTGAGACAAATTTGTTGTTTCCCATCTACTCATCAAGGTTGTGCTTGAAATGGGTCAGTGAGGTACTCTGTTTGATGTGTATGGGAAGTCTATTCCAGAGATGGGGCAGCCTCTGGGAGACAAACCTGTCTCTCTAGCAGGTTTTGTGATGTTGCGTATTAGATTCAGGCCATTCAAGTGGGTAATGCATGAGGAGTTAGACTTATGGATATGGAGCATCTCTAGTAGGGCAGGGTTCATTATTGCCTTGTAGGTGAGACACAGATCACCTCTGAGCAATCTGTATGATACCGAGTAGTGTGACAGTGATTTGAGCCTATCCACAGAGGACAGGTGTTGAAGGCCATGGATTTTCTTTGTGGGGTATTTTTGTGGCCTTTCCAGTTGGTGCAGATGTTTGGGGAGGTACATACCAAATGGGATGTTATACTCAATTATTGGTTTAATGAGGGAGGAGTATAGAGAGGTAATAACCTCTTTTTTTCTGGATGGAATCCCTTTACTTATAAGATTAACCAAGTAAAAGGGTTTTCTGACCACTGCCGCTACATGATAGTCAAATGTGAGATTGTTGTCAACCTGAGTACCTAGGTCTCTCACCACAGGTTGTGTGCTTAGGGGGTTGCAGTTGGTGTGGCAATCAGTAAGGGCTGTGATTTTGCCAAATGGTAAGATGATACATATTTTTGTGTTTAACTTGAGGCAATGACTTTGGCACCAGTTATTTATTGCTGTCAGATCCTCTTGCAGTATGTTAACATAATTTGGGGAGTCAATGACACCACCCAACTTACAGTCATCCTCAAAATTGGCCAGCCACAGGCCTTTTGGCTTTGCCTGGACCTCTGAGAAGTAGATGCCAAACAGCAAGGGGTCCCAGAACAGATCCCTGGGGAACACCACTAGTGACAGGTCTGCTATCAGAGGTGGAGGCACCTATTTTAACCTTGTGAGTCCTGTTGGTGAGCTAGTTGGCCACCCACCTGATGAAATAGGGATTTACACCAAGTTGTATTAGCTTTTTGATGATGCCTGGGTGGAGGATTGTGTCAAAGGCCTTGGCCAAGTCAAGGTAAGCTGTGTGTACTGACTTTCCTCATCCAAGAACTTGGTGACAGTTTCAAAGAAGTCAGCCAGGTTCAACAGACAAGATCTGCCCTTGACAAATCCAAACTGGATGACGTCAAGTGCTTGGAGATTCCTATGTCCTTATTTATGAGATCCAAAATAATATGCTACATGGCTTTACAGATCAGACTTATTAAGCTAATGGGGTGATAGTTTTTAGAGTCAGTAGTGGCACCAGGGAAGAACATACTATGGGAGTGGTGCAGTCGTCGGCCAGGTTTGTGAGAACCAAGTCCAGAATGTTACCTCCCTTTGTGGAGGATTAAATGATCTGTTCTAATGCATTAGAAATGATGAAGTTAAGGAATCATTGGGTGAGTGCATTAGTGCAGGAATAGTATACCCAGTCTATAGTGGGGTAGTTGAAGTCACCAAGGATCATGGTGTTAGGGGGTACCTTGATCCAGGTAGGAGGAGTGGGTGTCCTGAGTCATGAAGGTGGGTCTATAGCTGGTTATAACTTGGATGGATGTCTTGCCAACTGTCAGTTGCACCTGTAATAGTTCCAGTGTGTCATGCTGCAAACCAGTCTGGTGGTGTGCCTGTCCTGAATGAAGACAGAGACTCCAACACCCTTAGTCTTACCAACCTGGTAAGACAGGGGTGGTCTCCGCAGCCCTGAACCAAGTTTCCATGACCTCACAGATGTCAGCATCTTTCAGTGTCAGGAGAGCCTCCAATGAGTGCATTTTCAGGTTAAGGCTCCTAGAGTTAAGCCGTATGACGTTCAATTTGGTTTTTGACAGATCTTTTATGATGGAAGAATTGTCTTTGGGACATTGCCTAAAAAAGGCACAATAGGGGAGGCAAGAGCCTTGGCCAGAATCCAGAATCCCAGGGGTGACAGGTGGAGGCCATCTCTGGCAAAGCATCGAGGCCTATCAACCATGTCATCCCAGGCACACAGATACTGGATTTCCTTGGAATGATACCAGGAATTAAGCCAATTGTTAAAGTCAATTATTTTTTGTTGGTACTGTGGTATCATTCTTGGTGAAGGTAGAATGCTGCTTAGGGCTAGGGTCATACCTGCCTGGGACACATACTCTGAGAGCTCAATCATGCCTCTCTTCATATAGTCCAAGGAGGTACCTCTCATGTCATTCACACCAACATGGAGAATGACAGAGTTATACTTATACTTGTTGTGGAGAGACTTAAGTGCCTGCATGATGTGGTGGATTCTGATACCAGACAGACAACTTACTGTGGCATTTTCCTTGTCGAGCCTGGTGAGGGGGACATTGGTGTGTCTCACAACTGAATCACCAATCACTAGTATGTTTGGTTTAATATATTTGTGAATTGTTGCTTTAATATGTATGATAGATTAATTGTTCTGCAGCTTTGATTGGTTGGCTTGATTTTAAATTTATTTATAACCATGCTTTTGTCATAAACTGTTTTAAAGTCTGAAGAAGCGTTGTCAAAACGTGAAAGCGCTAACTATACTGCAGTTGAATAAAGTGTGTTATCGGCCGTGGTGAGCCTCATCTGTTTTTTTGGTTCTTGCTTTTATAGTAGCAATCTTATTCTTACAAATGCATTTCACAAGATGAATAAACTCAACTTTAAAGACAGGAGTAGATGGGGATTTCCAATTTTTAGTAACAATTTGCCTTGCTATAGAGAGGATAGACCATAGTAAAAATGTTTGTTTTTTAGGAATGACTTCAGGAAGAGGAACATTGAAAAGGATAAGGGAGTCAGAAATTATGCAGTTGCCATTCCAATAGAGCTTTACAAAGATATTTAAAATCTAACCAAAATGGGGAAATTATTTTGCAATTAACAGCATATGTATCCAGTCAGCATCAGGGTGTCCACATCTGCAGCATTTCTTTTCATCTTTCTTCTACATTATTGCTAGTCTATGTGGGGTGAAAAACATATATGTAAAAATTTCCATATGTATACATGCCAGAACAGGGAAGATGTGGATTTCTTCACCGACTGTAAACAAAGATTTTATCTTTTTCTGAGAATACTTATCTATTAACTTCACTTGAATAATTCCAAAAAGAAACATCTGTTTTGCTAAAATAATTTCTGAGAATTTTATAAATAACAGATATGTATGAAGTGTTCTTGTGTGAGCTATTAATAATTGTTGAGATAAAATCCAAGATTTTTAAGTTATTCTTATTGTATGCCTCTAATAAGGGTACAAGCTTAGTATTTATAAAATCCTTATAAGTTTGGATTTCCAGCCAATTGCAATTTTGCAAACTATATCTGCTGATCAAACATTCTGCAGAACATATTTTATTAGCTGAGAGAAATTGATTCCAATATAATAGATAACCCTTCTTAAATTCTAACATTTATGAGTATCAAAAGATACCAAACATTAATTTGTGTAAGCAATAGGAAACATAATTATTAATAAATTATTAATTAATTAATTGATCAGAAAACTAAGCTTTTTAAACAATAGCAATATTTGGTTTATAAGAGGTGTGAGACCAAGTTTTGACCTTTCACTTTCAATGTATATTTTTAAAATCCATATAAAGATGTTTGAAGTATTTGAGTATATTGTTCAAGCAATGTCCTATATTCCTTGATAGCATGTATAACCTACTTCACTGATCTCACTATCAGCTGTCAGAATGTTAGCTAAGAAGGTGATCTTGCTTGCAGCAGGCCTCCTCCCTTGTACCTGATGTGTTCTTTTGCATAAAAAAGATATTTTTCACTCATTATCAATTATATGGATTCTCTTCCTGTATACTTCTTCTAGTTTCCATTATTTAGCCACCCATCATCATTCCATCTGGAGCATTTATACCTGGGCCTCTGCTGAAACTGGCTTCAATCCAAGTTGGACTTTCCCGGTAAATACATGTTAAATAAACAAATGTTAAATGAAAAATAAATAAAAATTTAACCTTGAAAGAGTTGACATAGCAGACCTATGTTCTGACTGCCATGTTACTTGTCTTCATTACTCAACTCTCAGGAGGCTATTAGCAAGCAAGTTCACATCTTGTGGCATTTCCAACAGTCTCTGCTAGCTACTACCCTCTCACACGTCCACTTGAATCTTCATCTCTGTCATCATAGGAATGAGTATTTCTCATAGATCTGCTCTTCTTGACCTGCATTCCAACATATCATTCTTCCACTTTAGGCACTATAACACCTCTTCCATATCTTCCATGATTATGTCATTCTATCATTATTTGTTCCATCATTCTTACTTTATTTTCAACATTGTATCCATGGATCACTGAAGAATATTCGTGCATTTTATTAGATGGTCAAAGAAGGAAAGGGAAATATATGCTAGGGATTGTTGTTATAGCTATACAGAAGACTTTGTTTTGCATTGCTTTGAATTAAATGGAGACTTTTTAAATATGCTGATAGGAGAAGGTAGTTGGTTAAATGGCATGAAGGCTTTAAATAGACAGCCAAGGATGAGCTTGCAAAAAAAAATGGGTGATGGTTAGATGAGATCAAAACAGAAAAGGAAACTTGACAGGTATGCCTGCTTTCTCCAGGATTAATTTTATTGGGTACTGGGTGTTTGGTGCAGATAGTTGGATTATTTTGGAGGAGTGACTCAGGCTGATATTTTTCTTTGTGGAGATCACTGTGTGATGCTTTTGGATGATGTAAGGGAGCAGTTTCTGAGAATTCTTAAATTATTTGTAGGTTTTGGGAAGAATCTTAGCTTATTTTCCACTTAAACAAATTAGTGCCCTGGGATTCAATAAACTTCATGCAGGAACTGTGTCCTTTTAAACTTAGCTTTAACAGCAGCACACCTTGCATATTCATGAAGGCTTGCTACTGCAAAGGCTAAATGGACACAAACACTACTGAGTGCATGGGGCATGTTTAAGTAGTGCATGCACATCTAACATGCCCCCTGCACTCAGAAAGTGCAGTACGGCACTTTTTAAAATCATTTCAGTATCTGTGGACACTGAATCAAATAAAATTAGTAAAACAGTATCCACAGACACAGAAATAGATAGAGGAGCAAGAAATCAATGCAGGGGGTGTGTGACATGTTCTGTCACCCCCCTGCATTGTCAAAGTGCTGTATGCACTTTGCAAGTGCTTTCAGTGCCCCCAGACACTGAAAGCAACAATTTGAATAGGAAACAATGCAGTGGGTATGTGACAGATACTGTCACACACAACCTGCATTGTTAAAGTGCCATATGGTCATACCCCTCAACTGTACAGGTTTCTGCAGAATGCCCAGATGCCTGCCTCACATACCTCTCAACCTCCTAGAACAAGGAAGATGTACAAAACCCTAAATAATAGGTGGACAAAGGCCCAAAAATAGGGACACTTTTTAAATATTGCTCTTACAAACTTTGAAAGTTGGTAACAGGTTTTCATTAGCATGGATTTCTTGAAGGATATGAAGTCTGAAACTCAATGTCTGTCATTATGTTCTGACTTAAACCCTGAGTGATTTACCAATGATGTGCTAGAAAACCACAGTCACATGTTAATGTCATGCTAATGCATGCAAAACATATTATCCTAACAACATTTTAAGTTTGTAAGAGCAATATTTAAAATATGTCCCTATGTGTCCCCTTACAATTCTCCTTAGTGTGACTGACAAGGTGTACGGAAATATGTAAATAAAGTGGATTGATTATTTTTTTTCCATCCTAAGGTATGTTTAAGCATAGCTGAGCAGGTGTGTGTGTAATGACCCTCTGTTCAGCATTTCTTAAACATCCCATAGGAGATAAAAATATACAGCTAAAATCCTAACACTCAGCGTAGTGGTATGAGTCCTGGCTTTGCATGCATGGATTTATGGTTCAAGTACCAAGAGAGGCACTTTATTTTTACATGGGAAAGCTGTGTTAAAATTATTATTTTTATTTTAAATTATGTAGTAATTGATGTTTGTCAACCAGGGTAGTGTAGCTGGTCTAGAATGGAAGTATGAGTGCATATAACATGTGAAATCACCCATGTGCACATGTGTCCCATACAGTATATTCTCACCCCATTGTAATGTGATGTAAGCACACAGAGAGGCATCATGTAAAGTAAATCATATACACTTACTAATATGTCACTAATGATTAATTAGGTCATTATTCTGATATTTTCTAAAAATGAAAGTGAGCAATGGTTAGCAGTGCTCAGCTGGTTTAAGCATTGCTTAGACATAAATGCTAAGCAGCAGTCAGCTCAGCTAAGTGGATTTGCACACTGTTAAGCAGTGCTCAGCAATTTCCCCTTTAAGCACTGCTCAAATCCGCTTAGCTCCATGCAAAACTGCACAAACCCACTTGCAATGGCTTAAAACTGCCTTAATCACTGTCTCCCATCAGCCATTGTTCTGCCCAGCAGCAAAAAAAAAATCAGCCCTGCCAAGTCTCAAACTCAGGATGCTGGCACTATAATCACAACAACATACCACTACACCATCTGAGCTGTAGAAACTTTTAATGCTTTTACAAACATATCATGCACTACAGTCATTTAACATAAGGGAAAATACATATCTATAGTACTCTGATATACATATATATATATATATATATATATATATATATATATATATATATAAATATATAAATACAAATATATAATGTGTGTATATATATATATATATATATATATATATATATATATATATATGTGTGTGTGTGTGTGTGTGTGTGTGTGTGTGTGATATATATATATATATATATATATATATATATATATATATATATATATATATATATATAAACCAACCTCTTACTGCAAGACATCTGTAAAAAACCTGACAAAGTGGGGGGATAAAGGGCAAACAATAGTGATAGCTTTGAAATATGGCTGTTATACATGTAGAAGTCTGCTAGAGTAACATGGTTTGATGTAACATATATTTTCTTATAGAGTCCAGGTCCGAAACACAAATGATTGTCATCATTTACTAATGTCAATGCGCACATCATCCCAATGATTTCTCAGAAACCCACAACTGTTATGGGGAACAGACCAAACATATCAGCCACGCATCTGGACAGTGTCTAGACATCTGGATAGTGGAGAGATATGACTGCAGTCATGTAACAGAAGAAAAAAAACACTGACAGCTGCCAACCATTTCACCCAGAACTTTCTGAACCACAGTAAGACCAGCACGACACTACCTTAAATCAGCTCTGGGTAATTACCCATGCATTTCCAAATATATCATGCACTACAGGGATGAAATTGTAGGGAAAAGCAGACATTGGTGAGAAATTGTCCACCCACAACCATTTGCATCACAGTCACAGCAACATACCAGTACCCCAAATGAACTCTAGAGTAGAATGACTGTTTGAGCAAACATGTCCTGACTGCCAGTCACACACTACACTGACATATACTGCCCCAACTCACAGTCTACTGGGAAACCTGAGGTGTTACAGGTCATTTCTCAGTCTGCCCCTACAAACATATACACCTGATAGACCACCAGCAACTGTAGCAGCATGCACAGTCAGATAGAAAAGGATCTATGACACTCACATCTGCTACCCTCCTTTCTCAGCCCAGCAAACATTTACATACAAGACTGCTACAATCTTGGCAGTCTGTTAACAATGGCCAGACATACATTACTCTTGACTGTACAGAGTTCCACAGAATGTCCAGGGTGTAGGACCATATATATCACCACCACTGCCACATACCACTTCCAGGAGCCTGCTAAGTCACTGGGATAATATCAGGAGTTCAGTCTCTAAATAATTATATACCATACCTCTGAACCACTTACTGCAAGACATCTGGACAAAGCATGACATACTTGGGGGACACGTTGCAGAAAAGAGGGACATACCTCCCATAATGGTGTTAAGAAACTGAAACAGTTGCTGGTGTTACAGGGTTTGTTGTAACGTAACATCCTTGAAGGATATGATGTCTGAAACACTAATGGATGTCAACATTTATGGACTACAATCCTTACATTATCCTACTGATTTCTCAAAAACAGAAATTGTCTGAGGAACAGACTAAACATAACAGGCAAAACTCTGGGCAGTCTGTGGGCATCCGGACAGTTGAGAGGTATGTCAGAGACATATCACTGTCAGACGTCAAGTCACGCAGAAAATGTCCAGACAAACCCTGTTAATCTTGCAATCTTCTATGTGTATAACAGCGATACTTACAATCTGTACCTAATTCTGGAGTTCATGTTATTGGGCTGTCTCCACATGTCTTGTCCTTAGAGGTATGTCCACCTACTGTCTGTGAAGCTGTGGCCCCCACACCTCTGTAATGTCCTCCACACAGGCAAAGAAAGGGGGCAAGGCCAGCATGAAGGACTTAATTATAGCATTGCATTGCTATGGCATTGGCTAATGGAAAGACAACACAGCTGCTCTGGATGTAAGTAGCAAGTGGGAGACATCAATTGGTGCACAGGCCATCACCTACTCATGAGCATTACCTAAAAAAGGCAAGCTGCTGCCTATGCAACACAGGGCTGAATGTATCTACACAAAGACAGACTGCGACTACACAAACCTAACCATTTGCATTATTCTGAGGAAACTCTCCAGCACTATAACAGGTATGTCAGTCATGTACGCTTGTAATGGAATGCAGAAGGGGGGAATGCAATAATGTGAAATAGGAAGTTGAACACTAGGTTGCAACAAGACCTGCTTGACTCACATGCTGCTGTTTGGCATATGGCCATTTCTGCTTGCCCTATCTGCAGTGACATGGATCACATCTCTGGCCCCTGAGTCACCCCAACAAAGATCAGCTCATATATGACTACTACTGGGGTGTCTGTTGTCCAGTACTGACTGTGACACTGCTAGGCCAGCTATGTGGGATGTTGTAAATATTCATATATCACCTGTGAATGCTACTATGATACATATGTCTGTCTTACAAATGTAAGAGACTTATGTAGGGTATGTGCATAGTACATAACAGGCACAGAAGTATGTGTTGAACTGTATGCTATATACTGAGCCCATACCTGACAACTGTCCAGAGTTTTGCAGACTGACCACATGTTTGCCTCATATTTCTAGTCAGTGCCTCATACAGTTGTGTATTGGCTGGCACATCACTGGCAACTGATTAAAGTCTGAAGTCAGAACATAATAACATATATTTGATTGTCAGATGTCATATAGACCTGTGAATGCAAAGCCATCTTTACTGGCAACTAAGTGTGTTTCAGCTAGATTCATAAAGTGTCACTATTTTCCGGCCTTTGCCCACCAATGATGTGTGCCTTTGTGCAGATGTCTTCCTGTAATAGGAGCTAGGTCTCTTAGCATCGAACCCACGTCAATGCAAGTGTACCTTGTCCTGTAGGATGCCGACATTTGTGCAGTCACTGACAACTGCTTTGCAGCTGTGGAGAGCACACTAACCTTGCCAGGTTACTCATCCCATCATACGTTTTGACCCCAAATGGAGGGCTGCAAAGCCACAGGAGGTGGAGTGTTAAACATTATCATACACATACACACCTCCAGGCTGGTCAAACAGTATGATGCATGGGAGACATCCCGAGTGCAATTAGCAGTTGACAAAACACCTGCTCAAATCATAGCTAGCTACAGACCTCCATCCATGACTCTGGACACCCACCACACCTATTGGGGCTTGCTGGAATCCGTCAGGATTCAATTATCTACCCTGCTACTGGGTGAATTTGACTATTCAGTATAGTGTGCATGACCTATGCCACCTGAACATGAATGCACAGAGATTTCTTGGCTTTGTCAATAGCAATGTAGTGGATCAGCCAGTCAACACTCCTGCGACAGGTGGGAATATTCTGTACCTGATCCTAACCAACATGAGTAGCCACTGTAGCACTCCTACAGTGTCATCTTCCTTGGTAAGATCTGACCACATAGACATCACTGTTCAGATCACCATCTCCCCTGCCCCCTCCCCTTGTCAGGGTCAAACAAAATAAACTATGCACAAATGACTATAAATCTCTTCAGTGCAGGTAGAAGTAGCTTTACAGACAACATCCCATCAGTTGGAACTAGCAGTAGTGTTCAAGCCCACACCACAATACTATGTGAGCAACTACATAGCTCTATGGACTCAGCCATACCTGACAGGACAACATCATCTCTCTCAAGGTAGGGTAAACATCCATGGTGGGACAGCAGCCATACACAAATACCATAATATGTGGAAATGATTGCTGGACAAGGCCAAGAAGGAACAGGTGCCTTATTGGAAGCAATGCCACCTTGGTCTGAACAAGCAAATAAGGTCACAGGTGAATTACCCTAAGGCTATCTTTGAGTGCACATTGGACACATCCACCAAGGTCAATCACTTGGCCTTCCACACATATGTCTCAATCCCAGAGGCAACACCCAAATCTGCTCTGTAGTAGTGCTCAATAACACCGAATACACATATGGTATAGATATAGGTAACCTGCTGCAGACATGTGAATTGTAAATATCACCCCCCCGTTCCCCCATCGGTGCACATGTGCATGCACAACACCTGCCCCCCCTTCCCTCATCATCAGGAAGCAGGTCTGTAATGCCCTTTCAAATGCAACACACAGAAGTCTTCATAGGTCTGATGCCATCCCTGACTGCATCCTACATGACCTCAGGCATGAGCTCTCAGCTCCATTACACACTGTAGTCGACCAAAGCCTGAGCACAGGTGTCATCCCATCTGCATAGAGGACAGCCACTGTCATCCCCATACATAAAGGTGGAGCAATCCACTGACTCATGAAAACGAAACAGAAAAACTGTGTCCAAAGCCAGAACTGTAATACAGTAAATAATCCACCGAAAAAGACTAGAAAATCATTTATTATTAAGGCTTTTCATCTCAGTTGGTCCCGAGACTTTTTCAAAATATTTTTATTCTGATGAAGTCTCGGGACCAACCGAGATGAAAAGCGCTTAATAATAAATGATTTTCTAGTCTTTTTTGGTGGATTATTTACTGTATTGCAGTTCTGGCTTTGGACACAATTATCCTGTTTTGTTTTCATGAGTTGGTGTCTAGGATAACTTCTTCCACCTTGTTTCTGTAATCCACTGACCCAGCCAATCATATGCACATCAGCCTAACTAGTCTACTCTGCAAGGGCATGGAAGGCAATATCAAGAACGTTGTGAACAGAGAAATCGGCAACCTCAAAATGCCTGAGCCCACACAGTGGAGTATTGTCAAAGAGGGATCAGGCCTGTTAAACCTGGTTGACTTCAAAGTAGTCTACAAACACAGGGATGAGGGGAAGATGGTGAACAATGCCTACCTTCACCTAGCCCAATTCCCTCACAATAATCCCCAGGCAGCCAGGATACATACGCCTACACAGCTAGGCATCAACCTGTATATTACAAGATGGGTAGCTAACTGGCTCAATGATAGTACTCACTCAGTCAAAGTGGGGGAACCCACCTCTAGTAGCAGAGTCTTCCAAAGCAGTGTACCCCAAGGATTGGTCTGGTGGCCTCTACTGTTTGAGATATACATATCTGAGGTACAGGACAAAACCAGTGGTCTGTGGCTGACCAGGCTTACAGATGCTTACAGGCTGGCCACTGTCTTACATTCCCCGACTGATGTAAGCATCCCCCAAGAGGCTGTCACCCAATTAATGACTGGTGCAAGAAGCATTGCCGCAAACTGAATACCAGGAGATGCATCATTCTTCCTGCTATGGCAGTTGTCATCCCCACTAATTATGACAGTAATAATGTACTGAACATACAATCAGGTGTGAGGCAACTTGTGCACCAAGGTTGGTACCACCCTGACAATTTCCCACCATGTGGGCACCATTATATGGAAGGCTGTCTACATGGCTCACCTCACAAATATGGGTATGTCATCCAGGAAATAGGAAGCCACATCATCCCTGTACTTCAACCTTATCAGACGCATTACCAAGTACAATGGCACCTTTGGCATGTACCTTGCCAAGCAAATGCAGTAGTTGCAGAGATTACAGAGGTTCCTACCAGGCACATCCACGGTCTGCAATACTTATCCTATACAGGTAGGCTGAAAATCCTGTCCCTGTACTCAGTCTCATACAGACTGATCATAGGTGACCTGTGTCTGGCATACAAGGCCAGTTCCAAACCAGCCATGCTGGTGTTTCTGCATATCTGTAAGACAAACCCCACTCACACATCATGCACACAAGCCCCTCATCTGGTCTGTCACATGTATAGTACTTGTTGGTGGGATAGTGTAGTGTCCCACACAATACACTGTCTGTAAAATACACTCCCTCCCCATGTCTAGCAGAGTATGTGTATAGCCCTCTTGAAAAAAAGCTGGACGACTGCATGGGAAATGGATGAGACACCCCTGGGATTCTGCGTATGTCCCAGCTGGACAGGGGAAACAGGTGCTAGCTTTGAAGGGACATGGGCAAAAGTCTGGGCCAGACTTATGAGGGCATCTGGGCCAATAGCCTAGTATCACCTTATGAGGCTATGCACCTAGTACTTTACATGTTTCCTGTATGTATTGCAGACTGTCCTGCAATGTTGTCTGAAATTAATCCCTGTGAGTCTGAACTGTGTAGGTGTTGCAGTAATAGTGTATAGTCTTGTTCCTTCATCAGTTAACATCACATATCATTACACTTTGTCATTATGTGTGGTTTGTATAGCAGTAAGTCAGCTCTTACAGTACATGCATATGCACTTGGTGACACTGTATAGCTCACTCCAATAGTCCTGGTCTTGGCCACAATTACCATTCTGCTACTAGCCCATCACACAGTAGGAATTGTCACCCTTTGTTGTGGGTCTTATAGTAGCAGTGAAAGAGATGGATTGTGGCAGGCAGAACTACCATAAGGTCTGCCCTGAAGGATCCATAGGTGTCACAGCTGTGCCAGACTGTACCAGGAGTGTGTGTGCATGTGTCTGTGTGCATGTGTGTGCTTGTGTGTGTGTGTGTGTGTGTGTGTGTGTGTGTGTGTGTGTGTGTGTGTGTGTGTGTGTGTGTGTGTGTGTGTGTGTGTGTGTGTGTGTGTGTGTGTGTGTGTGTGTATCAGCAAACATAATACTGCAGGGTATTAATTTACATATGTTGTCTTCCCCACGCAGGTGAACACAGGGGTTGGTGTCCCTCCCCCCTCATAACTTGATGTCAGTGTCTTAGCGGACTCCCATGATGATGGTGGTCATAGTGAGGCAGAGGTGGGGTTGTTGGTGCCTGAATCTCTGCCATTGTTTGGTATCCCACTTTTGCCCAACATGTCGCCACACAGTCAGTATGCCCACACATACTTAGTCCTCAGCATAATGGACAGGTTAAGGGTGGTGGCATGGAATAGATTAGTATGTTGAGTATGGCAAGTGTGAGTGTAGACACCAGCCACAGTCAGAGAGCAGGTGAGGTCACACACAGGCAGATGGATGAGGGTGCTCGATGGAGGACTGCTGCCCATCAAGCCCCTGTCGTAAATGACACTGCAGGTGTCACCAGACACATGTTATGATCTGTCATGGAGGCACAGGTGCGTACTGACTGCAACACTAAACAGATGCTCAGGGTCATGACTGCAGCACTCCCTGCCATGAGTGGCAACCTCCACTGCATTTGTGATGCCATACATCATCATGCCGATGTCATGGATAGACAGTGGAGTGAGACATTGTCACTGCTCAACCGTGCAATGTCTGTGCTTAAGCATGTGATGGGAGGATGGCATCAGCCAGGTGGATGTAGGTCAGCAACATGATCAGCTGTGAGCCCATGTGGCCATGCACATTCACAGTCCTGTAGTGACAGTACAAACAGCACTACTGAAGGGAAGGTGCTGTCCACATCACACTGGAGCAGGCCCTAGGCAAATTGTCCTGGCCAGTCCCATCAGGGACATGGATCCAACAGACAGCAGTCAGCATTGGGGAGTAGTACTGCAACTGTCCTTGAGCGTGGCAGTGCTAGTGATACACCTGGCAGAATCAGTTCCTGGGTCCCTGCCAGGAGATGGTGAACCATATATCCTGCCATGTATGGTTCACAGTTGTCCAACATAGCCCTGTGTCAGGCATCCACATGGCTTGACGGTGTGCAGACCAACACTCACACATCCCTATCACAGGCCAGTCATCACCAGACACACACAGCTCCTCTGCATGTCCAAGTTGAACACCACCCTTCCAGACACACACACACACACACACACACACACACACACACACACACACACACACACACACACACACACACACACACAATGTCAGCCATATGGCTCAGCTTAGGCCTCTGGCAATCCAACACCACACCCTGTGCATGTGATGATACTTCTGCCTCAACCCTGTTATCAATACCATCAATGCACGGACATGCTCATATGGGTCTGATGCACAGGGTGACTATAGTATAGTGTAGCAATGTCATGGTGTGTAAGGTGCTGTCTGCTGGCAGTAGTTATGGGTACACATCGAGGTTTATATACCTTGTTAGCCATGATGCACAATTGCTGTTAGTACTGCTGACTGACTGTAGTGTCATGTACTGTATTCTGGTTGTGTTACAGCTGTCTGTGTATCTGCAGGCTGTGGGGCTGTTAACAATAGCAATAATGAGTAAGGCAGAGTGAAAACACAATGACCTTTTCATAGTCAAGGTACAGCTGTATATGTACATGTTTACCAGGTGTGTTACATGCAACAGTGTGTGGGGGCAATTATGGCAAACAGTGTGACCTTGCATACATACCCTTGACACAGCCAGCTAGCCTTCATACATGTCACCTGGGTGTTCTGTAGGACCGCAGGCTGGCACATACAGAGGAGGTTACTTGAGTACTGGAAGTAGGTCCTTCACAAGATTAGGCATTACTTTAACTGCAAAACAAAAAAGCTTTGTTGAATCAGGCTCAGAACTACTAATATATTCTTACAACTGTTTAATGAAGTGCTTTTCGTCACTTTCAATAAAGCAACTTCTTCTAATATTAGTGTGCTTTTAATGGTTTATTGTCCATGAAGTGGACTATTTTATGTGTATTTGTAATTGTAAACATTTTTAATGAGATTGATCATGTGATGTAACCTCCCACTATTTATATGTGAACTTGTGTTTTGAAACGTAATCTGAAGAAGTTGCTTTATTGAAAGCGACGAAAAGCGCTTCATTAAACAGTTTTAAGAATATATTAGTAGTTCTGAGCCTGATTCAACGGAGCTTTTTTGGTTTGCTTTGCAGTAATTTTCAAATAGTTTATTACTTTAACTGCAACAGATTCAGCTATCAGCACCTGTTGCCCCTGACATTTCTGTCACATCCACTCGACCATCATGCAGTCAATGACAGTATGTCTGGTACTGTGTATGACAGGTTTGGGGTATATATTCCTGACACAAGTCAGCCTGTGTTAGTCTAACCTGACAATCACCAGCATGTGTGTCTGCTATCTCATATGCATGTCTGGCCTCTTGTGATGGTAGTGCACACAGAGTCATAGTCCTGTACATGGGGCAGCTGATGAGAACAGCCCCTACATGCACAGTCTTACAAACGATAGAGCTAGATACATAACACAGATAACACAGCAGTACTGTAGTGTGTCAGTGTTTGCCACTACTATTGAAGTGGGTGACAATTGCAGTGGCTGTTAGGATTGCAAATGGTGGGTTCAGAGGCCCTTAACATGTCAGAGCCATCTAACACACACACACACACACACACACACACATACACACACCTCTGAATGGGGACATGCATTGAAACACACATGCACATGGAGGTGACACTTAGAGTAAATTATCTACCCATCTATTAATGTAGAATACACAGTGATACAACCACTGCATACACCACAGTGGCTTGGTGTTAGAAATTGTGTAACTGAGCTTGTACATGACATCTGTATGGGCTGACACTAGGTTGGCAATGGGGGAGTTCACAAGGTGGAAGAGGCACACAAAATGGTATGGTCATAACATGCACACAGTGAAGACAGCCACAGTGGCTGTGCATATGGAAACAAATACACATTTGCCAATAGACATATTAGTAACCCTACGTATCGACTTGTATGTACTGTAGTACTGCATACACATGACATGCTCCAGATTATATGCCTGGGACATAACAGACAACCTCTTACAACAGATAATCTTGTGAATGCTTTCATGGATGGTGGGATAATCCACCAGACATAGTGATTGGTCTTGTCTACTGCTCCTACAAACCTGCACAAGTGATGAGTGACAGACTTTGTATCAGCAAGATGTGTAGGTCAGGTACGCTGTCTGATGCTGGCATGTGTGTCAGACCGATAGCTGTGACATATTTGGCAGTGATAATCACAGGAATGCTCATTGTCAGGGGAAACAGACCACATATAGGTTGGAAACGTGGATATCCCATGTACATCTGAACAGATGACTGGTATGGGCTGTGTAGTGTCACATGGTGCATGTGAGGCAGATGCCATTAACAGGGTCTTTAAAGTAATGTCATGAGCAGGGGGTCAACAGGCCTTAAAATTATATAACCTACACATACAACAGTGACAGGGGATATGCTTCACACCCACTACTATAGTTGTCGGTACTAAGATTAGAACCCTTACTTATCTAAGTATTTCCACTGTAGTATTATGCAGTTATTGCACATGCCACAGAGCTTAGAAGGCTGACAAGTGTATACAGGTACAGCTAAGGTGAATTACATCAGCAAGCCTTGTAAAGTAGGGCAATGGGACATGTACTGGGTGGTACATGCCTCAAAATGGTATAACCCACACCCCCAGAGGATATGATTCTCACACACACACACACACACACACACACACACACACACACACACACACACACACACACACACACACACACCTCTGCATGGGAACATGCAATGAAACACACATGCACATGGAGGTGACAGAGCAGATGATCTACCCATCTACTAATGTAGAATACACATTGATACAACCATTGCATACACCACAGTGGCTTGGTGTTAGAAATTGTGCATGGGCTGACACTAGGTTGGCAATGGGGGAGTTCACAGAGTGGAAGAAGCACACACACACACACACACACACACACACACACACACACACACACACACACACACACACACAAAGGCAGGTGATAGTGATATTATAACCCCCACCTCAGTACTATTACACAATGGAGCTCAGCTTCATGCTGGCATATGCAACTGGTCACAACCGGTATGCCACTGTCCGCAGCAGGACATCACTCTATGCCATTCAGGGTATCTCTGTGTATGACTCACTCTCTGTGTGTCCCCCTGTGTCTCTCTCTCTTTCACTGTCTGTCTCTCTCTTCCCCACATCTATGTGTGTGTATGCTTAACATATTGTTATATGTTGCCTATATATATATATATATATATATATATATGTGTGTGTGTGTGTGTGTGTGTGTGTGTGTGTGTGTGTGTGTGTGTGTGTCTGTGCATCACACGCAACATATGCAGATAGCTCACATCTGGGCCACCTACAGCTAGCTGAGGGTAATCCTGTCTGATTGGTGTGTGTAGGGACAGTTAAGGTGTACATAGCTGTCGGTATGCAAAGACATTTATGCACAATACACTTATATAGTCTGATGTGGGTTCCCACATGGCCTGTGATTCTCTAAGTGTAGGAGCATCCCCAGTATGACCTTCTATAGTGAGAGTGAGACTCCATTCCATAGATAGTTGTACTCTGGTCTGGGAGTTTGTGTGCTACAGCCAT
This sequence comes from Protopterus annectens, assembly GCF_019279795.1. NCBI lineage: Eukaryota > Metazoa > Chordata > Ceratodontiformes > Protopteridae > Protopterus > Protopterus annectens. Next base: position 456,439,707 of record NC_056744.1, on the reverse strand, counting down.
ACCTCTCAAAAGTAAACAGGATTTTCCTAGAGGTACTGGGTTAGTTTAAGCAGACATTTTCTGACATATCTGAAGTCTGACACTGGAATGTATTGTGTCATTATGTAGTGACAGACATCCTCAGATCATCACAGTGCTTTACCAGAGGAATATAAGATGTATGATGCACGGACCAATATTATGAGCCCAACTATATACATTCTGGCCTAAAAAGGCCAGTTGAGAGGTGTGGCTACAGCCGGTTGACTGATGAAGCTGTGTAAACAGTCCAGCAACTTGGTGATATACTAGCTGTGGATCACCTGCTTGTGTGGTATTCTTCTTACCTGACAAGTCATATCCTGTTGTGGCCATACCTCTCAACTGTACATTTTTGGCAGATTGTCCAGGTGTATGTCTAGAAGTTTCATCCAATCTACATAAACTTGTGTTTTATGGCAAGTTAGTTGCATATAATTGAATACTGATGTTACAAAATAATGACAGACATTAGTGTTTCAGAATTCATAACCTTCAGACAATTCCTGCTAATGTAAAATCCATTATTCTACCAACTTTCTCAGTATGCAAGGGCAATATTTACAGCACGTGCCTATCATTGGGTCTTTGTCCCACTTTTATTTATGACCTTGTCCAGATGTCTTGCTGTCAGAGGTTGGGAGATATGGGTGTGGGTACAGAATGCATTCTACTGTGCAGAAATGTCCATTAGACAGTGCTGTTAGCCTATAGGTTGCTATGATGTTAGTAGGGTATTGGCCCTGAAGCCCTTATAACCCACTCCAGAGGGTCTAATGTCTGTCTGCTTGAGATGTCAAGCATGACAAGTCATGCTGCTGTTCCAGGGATGGCTTGCACCTGTTACCCCTGTGCGTCTGGATACTGGATAAGGCCTTTGCCACCTCCATAGAGCCGTATGTAGCACTGTGACCACCAGGTATGTCATGGCAGAGCAGTACAGAGTAATGTGGTGAATCACTGACAGACAGTTGTGTATAGGTTGATAGGTTGCTATGATGTTAGTAGGGTATTGGCCCTGAAGCCCTTATAACCCACACAGATGAGAGTGTAACCCATGTTATGACATGTCAGCACACAGAGTCCCTCTCCAGCAGGGACACAGGTGGAATCACAGGACTGTATTTTGTGTTTCCTGTGCACTCATACAGGGAGCACTTCACTAGGGGAATTGAGGTACTTGGCTTGCTGTTGACAGGGAGTGTATTCCACAGATGGGGGAGTGTGTGGAACACCTATCCATCACACCAACAAGCCATACTGATATCACAGACCAGGTTGATGCTGTGCCTACAGGTTGATGAAGTGGGCCTTGAGTTCCAGATGTGCAACAGTCCCATCAAGGCAGGGTCTGGATTGCTTTTTATGCCAGATGGGGTCACCTCAGCAGAGTCTGTATGGAATGGGGTAGAGGGACTGTGCTGTTAGCCTATATGTGTAGGGTAGCTGTTTGTAGTTTGTGGTAAGGCCTTAGTGCTTGCAAGACCCTGGTGTGTGGAGTCTACATGGTTTGTGTTGCATAGGTCTGTGGAGTTCTCATGTGATTTTGCCTCTGAGGTTTCCATTGTTCGGGTTTTGTTTTGTTGCAGACCTCAACTTACATGGGTATGTGTTGTATATTTGCAGGTGATGTTTACTGACTCCTTACACTGCATGGCACCTATGTTACTGCACAATCTGTTCTGGTGAGCACATTCTCCATTTGTCTGGCCAGTGGTTCCCCTTCCCTTTATGTGTGTCTCTTTGTCTTTCTATAGTCCAGTCACAGGCTTTGGCCACAGTGGCTGCTGTCATATATTTGTAATTTTGATGTGGGCGGGGTACGCCTTACATCACACAAAGGCTGTTGACTTCACACCTCTGACTGTACCTATTTAACAGGTTGTCCATCATTTCACCACTCCATTTGCTGTGGTCTTTATATGGTTTGTGTTGCTATATGTTATTATGAGGCTACATTTGGGCCTAGCTGTCATACCATCACAGACTGACATCTGGACAGGCCCAAAAATGACAGTCAGACAAAGGCCCACACATGGGGACAGGGTGTTAATAATATTCTGAGAAACATAGACAGTTGGGAGACCGGTTTGGTGATTGCTTGTTTGCTCTTATGTGTATGACCACTGTCTGCCATTGCTGTTTTGACATGACCCTTTCCTGTTTTGCAAATAGTTGGCAGGCAAATGCAATGTTAGGACAAGCAGAACAGATATACAAGGCATACTTGTGCTCCTTCTGCGACAACCAGTGTCATTCCAGGGGTATGGCTGTTGGCCAGTGACATGTTGTCAGTGCTGACACGGAAAGGTGGCAGCCTTTTATACACTGGCAGTACACTGACCTTCCGGTACTTGCTGTCCTACTAGGCACCATACCTCTCAACTTCTGGGAGTCAGACATCTGGACAAAGCCATAAGCAATTGGGAGACAGAGGCCTAAATATAGGGACCATTTTTAAGTATTGGCCTTACAAACCTAGAAAGGTGATTCAGTAACAGGTTTTACATTAGCATGCGTGTTTCTCTAGGGTATGAAGTCTGACACTAAAATCTGTCATTATTTTCTGACCTTAGTCTTATGTGATTTGCCAATGAATTGCCAAACAACCACTATTTCATGTCATACAGACCACAATTATGATGCAAACCTCTGGACATTCTGTAATAGGTCTGAACAGTTGAGAGGTATGGTAGGCACTGTTTAGGTTCCTCCAAGCTGTGTACTGTCCATATGTGTGGCACCCTGTCCATGACCTGTACAGCTTTCCTGCATTAACATATATTGACATCTGGACAGTGTGTACAACTCCTACCAGAGGTGTAGCTGACATGCAGAATAGTTGGCACTGCAGTTCTTGGAACATAGCCCTGTCAAAGACAACACTGTACCTAGGCCACTACGGCACAACAGCCAGGAGTAAGTGCTGGCCACATCCTGACAGTATGAACCACACATATACATAGCTCATTGACCTCTGCATATTGTGGACATGCAACAAGTTATCATGTTGATTGGGACACCCCTGGCAATGTGTGCTCTGCTGCTATTTCCCTGCAAACATACATGTTGCTGCATTTCTATGGGAATATGGGTGTGGGGGGACACACCTGTCAACTGTACACATTTGCACAGACTGTGCTGATATTTGCTTTACATTTTGGTTCCATTTAGCATAGTACTGTGCCCTGTCTTGGAGACTAGAGGGATATCACTAAAGATCACAGGCCAGATTGTAATGGCATACATTTGGGTTTCAGACTTCGTACCCTTCAGAGCTTTACTGCAACTGCAAAACTTGCTGTGCTATCACTGTGTAAGCCTGTAGGGGGTATTTCATCATTGTCACCATTTGTGGGCCTTTTCCAGACATTTCTTTATGGCTTTCTACAGCTGACTTGCAGGGTGAGGCTGAGGGGTGAGTATGGGGCCCCCACACTGACATCCATGCCTGTGACCTGTGACCCCCCAGTTAGTTGGCCCCCCACATATACTGCAATGGAATTTGTCACTTGGGTACTACTGCATAGTGTGGGGAAGCCAGTATTGAGCAAACATTTCCTGGTGTCCCACATAGCTGTCAGTTGTCTGCTGCTATCCCCATAGGCCATCCCATTCCCTTGCATGCATGCAGCGATACCATAGATATGCTACCAGAACATTCTACTCCATTCATTTATTGTTAAGAAGACTGACTTACTTTGTGCCTGCAGCAGTTGTGAGGATGGTGCTTGAGGGCTGCCTATGTGAGATGCACTCAGTACACTGCATATACATGGTAATTTACAGGTAGTGTGATGTGTGTGGCATCCATTTTGCTGTGTGTGTGAGTCAGAGAGAGGTGTCAGTCCCTGGGTCCCTACAGTGTCAGTGTGTGAGATATGCATTGCCTCTTTGCCAAGGCCAGGGCATACTGGGTATGCCTTTGTCTGACTACAGGAGCTGGCTCAGGGGGTTCCTCCTCTGAGTCCCTCTGTGCCTGTGGGGACCTTGGCAATGGTGGGGGGCTGTGTGGCCCTTCCTCGTGCTGTTCCTGCTGCAGCTGTTTCCGCAGGATCATATAGTATAGCATGGCACATACAAACTATGAAAATGTGTGCACATGTGGCTGGAGAGTACTGCAAGGCTCCACCAGATATCTCAAGGCAGCTGAACCGTGACTTGAGCATCCCAAACACACGTTCTATAATGATCCTGGTTTGTGTGTGTTCCTCATTATGGTATTCTTGAGTGTGTGTGTGTGTGTGTGTGTGTGTGTGTGTGTGTGTGTGTGTGTGTGTGTGTGTGTGTGTGTGTGTGTGTGTGTGTGTGTGTGTGTGTGTGTGTGTGTGTGTGTGTGTGTGTGTGTGTGTGTGTGTGTGTGTGTGTGTGTGTGTGTGTGTGTGTGTGTGTGTGCATTTCTAATGGGTGTCATCATCCACAGCTTCAGTGCATAGACAGCATACCCCACCAGATGGACATATGGGAATTCCCTACTGGCAAATCCCTGGTACAGCTGTAAGAAATGCCAGATGTGGGAGTCGTGATAGCTTCCAGGGCTGCCAACACACACATTAATGATAATGCCCTGGGCATTGCACATGATCTGCAGGTGATGGAGTGAAAGCCCTTGCAGTTTAGGTAGACCCTACCTTGTTCACTGGGTGGTTCTTTGTTATGAATGTGTGTGCAGTCTATGGCACCCAGTACCTCTGCATCGTCTGCTACATGGTGGAAGAAGTGCATATTGCTGGTCCTCTCCTCATGGGTGCTGAGGAAGTAAATGTGATCACCTGCATGTAGTAGCATGGCATCCAGGAACTGGTGGAATACCCTGGATGCAGATGCCTGTGAGACCCCCATGATGTCCCCAGTAGGTCTTTGGAAAGTACCTGTAGCTAGTATTCTTTAGGCTACACATACCTTGGTATCCACTGGGATGGGTTTCCCTCTGTTGGCTCTGGGTCTGAGGTGTGGCTGGCACAGCTCGATGAGTGGGTGAAGTATGTCCCTGTCCACCCTGTAGCACTCTACTATCTCCAGATCATGTAGTCCCTGGTAGGTTACATAGGTTTATAGTTTCATAGGTTCATACTAGGCTATCTGCCCTAGGGCATTTATAAGCCTAGCCAGAGTGTGTTTGGCTTTCGCCACCCATTTTAAATGAATTTTGCTATGCCCTTTTTCGAGGTTAGTATACTGTGCCTCTCTCTAACAGTGACACAGAAGTGATACCTGGGGTAAACCTACTATCTCCCATCCACTCATCAAGATTCCTCTTGAAGAGAGTCAATGAAGGACTCTGCCTAACCTGGACTGGGATTTTATTCCAGAGTGAAGGGAGCCTCTGGGTTATGAATCTGTCCCTTCGGCATGTCCTATTTATTTCAGTGCTGAGGTTCAAGTCTCTCGAGCGTGTAGCTTGATGGGATTTGGATTTTCTGAGGTGCAGCATGTCCATTAATTCCAGGTTGGACATGGCTTTATACGTCAGGCACAGATCGCCTCTGAGCAGGCAGTATGCCACTGAGTAGAGCTGGAGTTTCTTTAACCGGGCAGCATATGGCATCTGTTTGAGCCCTTTGATCCTCTTGGTGAGGTACTTTTGGGGTCTTTCCAGTTGCTGCAGGTGTCTGGTAAAGTACATCCCAAAAGGGGCATTGTACATATATTTGGGCAGTGGATTTGAGTGATGCACCACTGGGCTTAAAAGGGGCAGAACTGGGAAGAGAAAAAAAAAGGAAAAAACGGAAAATAACAGAATAAAAGCAATAAAGTACAAATAATTTAGCTGGCAGGTGGAATGCATCATAGTCAGTGAAATGTTACCCTGGGTCTGAACACGCTTCTCCTCCTCCTCAGTGTGGGGCAGTTGTCAGCATTATCCTCCTCACCACTCTCAGCCTCTAGCACATACTGATGTATCAAAGCAACAGCAGTCCCTAACATTTTATCGGTTAAAATTCCCCTGAGTGTGTACACCAATGGTGCAAAGTTTGTGGGAAAAAAACAGACTGGCAGGTGTTTGCAAAGTTTATACTGTTGTGCTGTAGATGCTCCCTGTATGAATGGCTGACCATGATGCATTCCACCTGCCAGCTAAATTATTTGTACTTTATTGCTTTTATTCTGTTATTTTCCGTTTTTTTCCTTTTTTTTTCTCTTCCCAGTTCTGCCCCTTTTAAGCCCAGTGGTGCATCACTCAAACCCGCTACCCAAATGTAGCTTTTTCCATTTTTTTTTTTCTTTTTTGTTTTGTTAAAGACCCAGTGAGCACCGCACAAACTTGTTTAGATAAAGTAAACACTTTTAAGCAGAAATGGCCCTCCCTTGGATGCACTCTTCATTTCATGAAATAAGTCAGTAGAGCCTCAGACACATCCCCTTGCATAGTTGTGCTTAGCTAAGCTGAAATGGAAGCCGTGGAGCTCCAATGTGCTTACACCAAGCATGACACACACCCTTTTCATGTCAGCTGCTTCTCCTGCTTACACCACTGCCTAATAACTCCTACACGATTAGGTGCATCCAAATAATGGTCTCCCATTTTGTGATTCAATACATTTTGCTCATTTGCATACCCCACTGCCTTAGTCCCTTGTTACACCACTACACCAGAACCTTTCCCCTTAGCAACCAGTGTTACCTGTTATTGTTTTGATTCTGCATGCTATACACTATAATGGCAAAATGCAGATTTCACTTAAAATTCTCTTTTTGCATTTTTTTTATTTTCTTGTTTGTGCTCCGCGGCACTATGCTTAAACGGCCGAAATCAGCAAAAAAAAACTTTGATTTTCGTATTTTTGCAACTCTTTTCCATGCTAATGGCCATATTTTTGGCTATTGGCATGCCTAATGATTATGCTTTACTTTGAGCTGTCATAACCCTGTTTTGATTTTTGCAGAAATTTACACAGTCAGTAACCGAATACATTTCTGCAATGGACACTGTTCTGGCACTGGTGCCTGCCTGCTTACTGAATCACCGATTCACCTAATTTGCATGGTTTTCACCAGCAAATGAGGTAATTAGCATTATTCAATGGTGTCCATGCCAGAATAGTCCTGGCAGGCTCGTGCACGCCCCCAGCCTTGTTTACTGAATCGCTCGGCAGCCATATTCCATGCAGGAGCTGCTGGACTATTCTGGCATGTGAAAAAGCCTTTATTGAATCTTAGGGGCAGTTTTGTTAGCAGGCAAAATGAGAATTGTGGGCTGCTACAGGTGGAAAGGGATGTGAAGTATTTTGAATTGAAAGTTTATGAGTATGTATATGAAACGAGAAAATAATTGAGAAGAAGTGAGAGACAGTGTAGTAGGAATGCTAGAGAAGTGGTAAGGGAAAATAAGCATTCATATGGAGGAAGAATGGAAGTGGGTCATAGCTTAGCTCTGCTGTATTTCATATACTTGCTTAGACATGTCCAGACCAGGCCTTGGGCAAAATAACTGGAGATATTAAACGAAAACAGCCCTTGAACCAAATCAGGAACCAGATGCAAAAATCAGAGAATACAAGAAAAAGAAAAATAATTTGGTTCCACACAGCAGTGAAAATCAGTATGTCCTTTATTGTAGTAAGGTAAGCGCTTTCTTGGAATAACAGCCACTTCATCAGACCAACTGATGATGCGGATGTTATTCCGGGAAAGCGCTTACCTTACTACATTAAAGGACATATTGATTTTCACTGCTTTGTGGAATCAGATTATTTTTCTTTTTCTTGTATTAACTGGAGATATTCAAAGAATTTGTGAGCGGTTTATCTAGAAGAGATAAAAGAAAGATTTGTGAAGGATAGGTTGAGAGTAGAAAGAAGGGTGGAGAGGTTTGCCAGATTATGGAGCTACATAACTGCTACAACTGATATTTAACTGCAATTAATGAGGTGCACAGAATGAGGGGAGAACAAAAAGAGGCACTGGAGTGGGTGCAGTCAGAACAGTGGTTGAAAGTGGGGTAGGAAGACACTTATGACAGGCTAGAAAGGGATATGGATGTAATGTTGTGCTGGTATCAAGGCAGAAGGGTACATTTAAGAAGGAGGGAGAATAAGGAGCTGAAGAAACTCTGGGAAAATATGCCAAAGGATTAAATTGAATGCTGTATATGTGGATGCAGCTTGGGATGCAGACTATTGAAAGTATTATTTATAAGACAGGGATTAGTGTATTGTTTTTTCTTTTGCACAGCTGCAGAAGAGGTATGGATTACTTGTGTGTTTCTGAAAAATAAATATTGAAAACAGCAAGTCAAAAACACTAAAAAAATACAACATAATCTTCTTTGCAGGGGACAAGCCCCCTTACACCTCCCATAGTTTCATAGGCAAGTATTAAGAGAGCCATTTGGGCCATTTTAAGCATATCCAATTTCCGTCAAATATGAGAATCTAACCTTGTATCTTATATCTGTGAGGTAAACACCTTAGCCATTAATCCAATGCCCCAATCCTTCATGTTGGGAACTCCCCCCATCCCCCCATATTACATATACTACCTCCACAGTTGTACCGCAGTGGAGAAAACAGAAAGAAAACACCTGAAAAGCACACTGCCAGCGCATACAATACCACACATGGTGGTGTAACTCATAGTGATATTACATTTTGCACTAAAGCTACTCAACCACCAGTATGGTGACCATTTGTAACTATGCTTATTAGTAAAGGGGATGGTTATTCCAGAAGGCCTTTCTCAAGAAAGTTAGGAAGTTAGTAAAGGATAGGAAAGAATGTAGGCATGTAAAAGAGTGTGGAGGAGGTGGGAGAACATTGTGGATAGCTGGGATGATTTGTAGGACTGAGAAGACTTATTGAGAGATTACGATATCTCTGGATTATTGAGTATAAGTGCTCATGAGGTGGCATCCTATGGGATGAGCTTAGGAAAATGGCCAGATTGATGAGGCAGATTGGGCCAGTGGGAGATGTATATCGCTGCATGTTTCATAGATGGTGTAAGACTCCAGTAAACATTTTCAAGAAAGGGTAGGCGAACTATGGTACATTTTTGTTCACAATGGTCAGAACACACAGATCAATTAATTTCATATATGGTGGATGTGAATGGAAGTGTGATTCATTTAGGACTGTCAATGTCAGCACATAGTAAAGTCCTTGACAGGTGTATTGCTAAGGGGTGGGAATTCTGATGGTTGGGGGTAGAACTTGTAGGGGAGTGATTGATGGACATGGGAGGAGTGAGATGAGTTGCAATTAGCAGCAGGTGAGGTGAAAAAGATGGCTGCCATGGCTTGCGGAGGGCTTGCTTCACACAGAGAAAGAAGCCTGTCGGTGGATAAGGAGAATAATGGCGGGGAAAAAGGATTGGGTCAAAAAGGTGAAACATGAAATGGAGGTACAGAAAAAAGCCAGAAAGTGAGGAAGGTAAGATGTTAGTAAATCAGTGTGAAGGAGCATAATATTAAGTTAGAACTGGGAGGGGGGTGACAGATAAAGGAGTGTAGGAAGGCATGGGTGATAGAATGGATAAACCCAGGAAAATTAATGCTAGGTAGTCGGCATTTGAAAGACATGCGTAAATGGGCACGCCTTTGTTGAAGGTTGGACGTTGAGCTGGCACCTCGGCGTTCGTGAAAATCTACTGCCAATCATTAGCGGACCGGAGTTCCGCTGTGGCGACCCCTAACTGGGAAAAGCCGAAAGACAAACAAAAGTCATGTAAATTAGTGATGGACCTGAGAAGGAAATAAGTATGGGGAATATGCTATCTTGTAATAGAAATTAGTAGATTAAAGGGGAATGGAAGACTGGATTGTGTATATTTAAGAAATGTTTGACTGGCCTAGCCTAACTTGAAAAATAAGTTCAGGCTTAAGGGTGGGTACTAACAAGGCATAAATGGAGACTAAATTCAGTTGCCTTTTATTTCGTATGATCCTAGGATCCCATGTTGGGGTGAGCATACATTGTAAACTGTTGTGTTTTTTGTGTATGAATGTATTGTTTTATTTATCTGTTTTGTTGTATGACACAGGTGTTACAGTATGTTATGAAACTAGAAATATTATAGAATATTTATTTGGGATTGTAAATATCATAACATAATAATGAAAAAAAATAAATAAATACTATTCAAGGGTGTCTGCCAGTGCGCGTACACTTATGTCATTTGCTCCCAAGTTTGCTGTCCACTGCTCACTTGTATTCTATGCCATCACTGATGTTTGGAATAAGTCATCAGTTAGCACTCTATCACAGACAGCAAGTAAACTACAAGTTCCTTATTCCCCCTTATTCCTTATATAACCTATGAGTAAGGACTTTGTTTTTCTTTTCTAACCAATTCTTCATTTGCCCTAGCAATATTCTGCTTCTCTGTGTCTGCTGTTGTTTCACTATTGCCAAGATCAAAGCTCTTTATAAGTTGTTATTGGGATATCTACATGTGCACTTATATGTATATGTATGTGTATACGTATTTGTATATGTAATCGTATCTGCATGTATATATATATATATATATATATATGTGTGTATGTGTATGCATATGGATTTGTATATGCATATGTATATGCATGTGTATATGTATATATATTTGTATATGCATGTGCATTTATATATCTATGTATGTGTATATGTACATGTATTTGCATATGTATATGCATATGTATATATATGTGTGTGTATGTGTGTGTGTGTGTGTGTGTGTGTGTGTGTGTGTGTGTGTGTGTGTGTGTGTGTGTGTGTGTGTGTGTGCGTGTGTGTGTGTGTGTGTATGTATGTGTGTGTGTGTGTGTGCAGATATATATATATATATATATATATATATATATATATTTCTGAATAAGAAGGTCTTGGTCTTGTGAGAATAACTCTGTCAATGAAGTGTAAATTAAAAATAAATAAATAAACAAATAAATGCATACATACAATCAAAAACAAATAGCAGCATTCATAGGTTCATAGGTGTGTACTAGGCAAATGACCCTGGAGCCTTTACAAGCCTAGCCCATAGAAGTGCCCTGGCATTGTGCCGCCCGACGTTAGTTCCCAGTGCCTCTATCAAGTAGGGCCACTGGAGTGATCAGAGGGTTGAACATTCTATTTCCTATCCACTCATCAAGATTTCTCTTGAAGAGGGCCAGTGAGGTGCTCTGCTTGACATGTATGGGAAGTTGATTCCACATCATAGGCAGTGTTTGGGTTATGGTCCTGTCCCTGCAGCATGTTCTGTTGATTGCGGTAATGAGGTTGAGGTCTCTGGAGCTTGTGGTGAGGAGGTAATGGGATTTCGTTAAATGCAGCATTTTTAACAGAGGTGGGTCAGTCATGGCTTTGTAAGTCAAGCAGAGATCGCCTCTTAGTAGACAATATGAGATAGAGAATAGCTGGAGTTTTTTGAGTCTGTCCATGTAGGACATGTGTTTAAGACCTAGGACCCACTTCGTGAGGTACTTTTGTGGCCTTTCCAGCTGTTGCATGTGTCTAGTGAGGTACATGCGAAATGGGGCATTATACTCAATAACTGGCCTAACGAGGGAAGAACAGAGAGAGATGATGACCTCTTTCTTCCTGGATGCAAAATCCTTGGTAATGAGATGTGCCACACAGAAGGACTTTCTGACCACAGTGGCAATGTGGTGGTTGAAGGAGAGGTTGCTGTCATCCTGTGTCCCCCGATCTCTTATAACACCTTCAGTGTTCAGTGGGCTCCCATCGATGACAACACAACTTTTGGCATTAAGCTTAAGGCCATGGTTTTGACACCAGTCATTGGTCTCAATGAGGCCTTTCTGTAGGATGTCTACATCACTTGGGGAGTTAATAATTTCTCCCAGCTTGCAGTCATCTGCAAACTTGGTCAGCCAGAGTCCCTCCGTGTTGGCCTGGACTTCTGAGAAATAGATGCCAAACAGGAGAGGACCGAGGACCAATCTCTGTGGGAATCCACTCATGACTAGTCCGCAGTCTGACTTGGAGTCCGCTACTTTCACACTGTGGGTTCTATCTGTGAGCCAGTTTGCAACCCGCCTAGTGATATAAGGGTTGATGCCTAGTTTGGTGAGTTTATCAGTAATTCCTGAGTGGAGAATGGTATCAAAGGCCTTGGCCAGATCGAGGTCGGCTGTATGAACTGGCTTGCCCTCATCCACAGCTCTGGTGACTGACTCAAAGAAGTCAACCAGATCGAGCAGGCATGATCTATCTTTCACAAAACCAAATTGCGTGGGATCTAGAGTTTGGATATTCCCTATAACCTTGTTAATTAGGTCCATGGTGATGAGCTTCATAGCCTTACATATCAGACTCATCAGGCTAATGGGGGGGATAATTCCCAGGTCTGTAGTCACTCCCCCTTTATGGAGAGGTATGACTGTAGCAGTGCACCATTCAGTAGGGACAATGCCTGAGTTGAGGCTGTGATTGAACAGAGCACACAGATATGGTGCCAGTTTACTTTGTAGTTGATGTAGAACACATCCAGAGATATTGCCGGGTCCTTTTCTTGGCCTTGGACAATGCAATGTTAACCTGTGCTGCAGTAATGCTGGGTTCCTGGAATTCATCCGGTATAGTGACTGGTCCTTTAGGGGGGGAGAGAAGGATAAAGTTGGCACTGAATCTGTCAGCCAGTATGTTGGCAATATCTATTGGCTCTGTATAGGAGGTACCATTGTGCAGCAACTCAGAGCAAACCTGGGTACTGCCATGGAGATTCTTGATGTAATTATAGCTTGTAATGCCACATTGTCTGCATATGACAACTTTGTTGATTTGTTTCCTCCAGGTTGTTTACTAAAGTGGTCCATCAACAGTATGAACAGTAGCTGGCTCAGAGCTGAACCTTGATGCACACCCAAACCCAATGGGAACCTCTCTGTGAGTCCAAACACTATCCACCATTGCGACACTGGGTCCTTGCACATGGCCTGCACTAATTCTACCCATGCCTCTGGGACTTTGAACCATCACAGGACTGGCCAAATTAGCTTTCTTGGGACCTTGTCTCTTGCTTTTCTCAAGTCTAGGAATTCTCAGTTGGACTTTTACCTTAACTTCAGCTTTTTGTACAGTGTCTGTCTCACTCCAAAAATTGGAACAGTTTATACTGCATCCTGCATATAATCTGAATTGTTCATCTTCTATCTTACATTCTACTATTCTGTTTACTTGTTTATCAATCACCCTGTCTAACATTTTCATGCATTCTGACAGGAGTTTGATACCTGTGTATTGCCTATAGTTGTGAATATCCCATTGGTTCTTGTACAATGGCACTATTAATTATGTTGTCCACTTTTACAGAGTTGTATTTTAAAATATTCTTGCTTTGTCAGCATTCTGATACACTTTAAATATACTGGATAATTCTGTTTACTTGTAACTAATTTCATGTGTTGTACAATTAGTGTTGCTACCATACCTCCTATTTTATCCTTTGAAAAGTGCTCCTGGTCCAGTAGTCAACTTGGCCAGTAAGTAAAACTGAACAAATTAGTTAATAAATGAGGTTATGTGTTAAGGCTGTGAATATCTAGAGTTTGAATTCTACAGCAATTAAAAAAACTAATCTGATGTGGAATTTGTATCTGACATTGATGAGTCAGTTTAGCTTTGTCCCCTTTGCTTTGCAGTTAATAAAATGAGGTCACTATAACTAGAAAATTTCACCTACAGTAGACAGTAAAAATGAATGTTTTTTACACCACAGTGATTACAGCAGCTGCCATTCATTTGCATAACTGTTTTACACATATTAACATGTTTGTGTTCAGAAACTGTGTTTGATCCAAAAACAATTACTCTGTGTAGACTGCCCCTGTCTCCACATTTTCTGCTACCTGCTATGATGTAGAGATGCAGACAGCAAGGTTCCCAAGAGACAGAAGGCATGCATTATTATGTAGATTTACCTTTGTTCCAAAGACATTCAGGCATATTATTGTTTTATTCATTTACTCTGCAAACTTTCAGAGTAGGCAAGAAACCAGAGGAACCAGAAGCCATTGTCATTTAATGAACTAAACACGTGTGTCATTCCCATATGTATATTTTTTTCTTATTTTGTAGAATAATGTTGTATGTCCTGTATTAATGACAAAGGGTAGAAAGTTTTACTCTGTCTTCTTCACTGGTGTTTGGTTGCCTGTTCAATATAGTATGTTGCAGCAGTACGCCGTTCACATGCTGTATTATAGTTTTTCATTTGTTTATTTATTTATTATTATTATTTATTGGTTTGATGGCCGGGCAAGCCATGGTGGTGCAGCAGTTAGCATTGTCGCCTCACAGCAAGAGGTTCTCTGGTTCAGTCCTTGGCTGGGGTGCCTTCTGTGTGGAGTCTGCATGTCCTCCCTGTGTTTGTGTGGGTTTCCTCTGGGTGCTCCAGTTTCCTCCCACATCCCAAAGATATGCTGTAGGTGGATTGGACACCCTAAATTGGCCCTAGGAATGAGTGCGTGTATGCATTTTGTGGAAGATTGGGTGCAGGGCTGGCAACTCAACACTGTACAACTCTACTGCCAATCATGAGTGGACAGGTGATCTGCTGTGGCAATCCCTAACCGGGAAAAACTGAAAGAAGAAGGTTTGATGACCGAGCAAGTGATTTGATCTGTTGTGCCTTTTCAGCCATGCCCTACTTTGTTGTTCAGCTGTTTCCATTTGCTCTACAAATGCCTTCCAACTGCATATTTTTCACAAAATTATCTGACTGTAACACTTTTCCATCTATCCATCCATCCATCCATCCATCCATCCATCCATCCATCCATCCATCCATTTATCCATGCATACATGTTCTAAAATTGCATGACCCAGAGAGGGTTGTAGTGGACGCAAGCCAAGCAGTGCAGATCCACACTAGTAACAGTCCTCTTATTTTCCTGTGAGATCCCCAGTTGTTCCCCAGATATAATCTATAATCTCTCCACTGTGTCTTGGACCAGCTCAGGACCTCCTCTCAATTAGCATTTCCTGGTACATCTCACATGCAATGGATGTGACCAGGAGTTATCAATGCAGTATCTTCATTAGGTGCCTAAACTACCTCAGCTGACACCCCACATCCCAAAGGTGCCGTGTTTCCTCTCCCTTATTTTCCTGCATTGCTGAGCTCCTTATTCTACCACAGAAAGTAAGTCTAGAGACTCTGCAGGAATCTCTTTTCCACTGCTTCCACTTGTGATTTCCTTCTCCTGGTCACTATTGAAAGTCTGCCAGAAGTGAGAATTAGGGCACATAATTACAATAAAAATGACTGCTGCTTCTTGTGACTCAGTTCTTGCTTCAGCACCAAAACCGGGTCCAGTGTCTGCAGTATTGCCACCAATGATTCCATCTCATACTGAGTCTTTCAATCTCTTCTAACCTCACTTGTAGAAAAGACTCCAAGAAACTTTATCTCCTCCACTTAGGGATGTTGCACCCCCCCCCCCAACTGCCACCAATGACTCCATCTCATACTGAGTCTTTCAGTCTCTTCTAGCCTCACTTGTACAAAAGACTCCAAGAAACTTTAACTCCTCCACTTCTGGATGTTGCTGTCCCACACACCTTTTGTGAGTAAGAGACATGACTTGGAATGAAATAGAGATCGTAAGTTTCATTTGAGCTACTTTGAACTGGGAAGAAAGTGATCCAGTGCATGCGGGAGATTGCAATTGCTAGAATCCTGTCAGTTTGTACTTCTGAATAACAATTAACACATTTTTGTGCTACTGTGTTATCCATAGGTTCATAGGTAGGTACTAGGCTATTAGCCCTAGGTCCTATATAAGCCTGGACACAGAGTGCCCAACAATCCTTACAAGTGGAAACAAGTCTTCAATGGATAACTGAACCAGAAACAACCAGGTAGACAGGGAATAAATCCAAGAACAATTTTAATTAAAGCGTTTTTCGTTTGCTCAAATGGGCAAACTTCCTCAGAATAACTTACATAACATCAAGGAACCAGGTTTTATACAGTGATTCTAATTAATTGAGTACAATTAAGCACCACAATGGTAGTCACTTAACATTTAAAAATACAGGTTCTTGAAATCATAAAAATGCTGGAAAATACCAGCTTTTACATACTGAACACTAAGCAGCGTTTCAATTAATAAAAAGTTCATTGTTCCTCATCATTTATTTGTGCATATTGATGGTTTTTCGTTTCATAATGTTTCTAGTTTTATGTTTATGCCCCTTAGTTGATAAGTACATTGTGCAAGAATTATATATACATTTTTAAATACATTGGTATTTTTTATATTTTCTAATTTTTCATTTTTTTAACTTTATTTTGTTAATGTATTGGTCTTTCTTTATAGCATAGGCTTTTTATTAATTGAAACGCTGCTTAGTGTTCAGTATGTAAAAGTTGGTATTTTCCAGCATTTTTATGATTTCAAGAACCTGTATTTTTAAATGTTAAGTGACTACCATTGTGGTGCTTAATTGTACTCAATTAATTAGAATCACTGTATAAAACCTGGTTCCTTGATGTTATGTAAGTTATTCTGAGGAAGTTTGCCCATTTGAGCAAACGAAAAGCGCTTTAATTAAAATTGTTCTTGGATTTATTCCCTGTCTACCTGGTTGTTTTTGGTTCAGTTATCCATTGAAGACTTGTTTCCACTTGGAAGGATCGTTGGGCGCTCTGTGTCCTGGCTCATAATTTGTATTTTTATCAGTGATTTTTGTGTTTGGTTTCCTATATAAGCCTAGCCAAAAAGGTACCCTGGCTTTTGCCACCCAAGAAAACTATTTTCCTGTGCCACTGTCAAGCAGAGCCACAGAAGTGATCCCTGGGGTGAATTTCTTATTTCCCATCCAATCATCAAGATTTTTCTTGAAGAGTGTTAATGAGGAGCTCTGTTTGACATAGATAGTTAGTCTGTTCCAGAGTATGCAAAGTCTCTGGGACAGGAATCTATCCCTCCAGCATGCTCTGTTTATTGTGGTGACAAGGTTTAGGTCCATGGAGCATGTAGCTCAGAGGGATTGGGATTTCTTTAAGTGGAGCGTGTTCAACAGCTTTGTATGTTAGGCAGAGATCGCCTCTGAGTAGGCGATATGCGACGGAGTAAAGCTGGAGTTTTTTGATACGGTCTGCATAGGACATCTGTTTAAGGCCAATAATCCCCTTTGTGAGGTATTTCTGTGGCCTTTCCAGTTGTTATAGATGTCTTGTGAGGTACATACCAAAAGGGGCATTGTAGTCTATAATGGGTCTAATGAGTGATGAGTAAAGGGGAACAGTGACCTCTTTTTTCTGGATGAGAAACCTTTTGTGATGAGGTGAGCCATGTAGAAGGATTTCCTGTCCACTGTGGCAAAGTGATTATCAAAGGAGAGACTACTGTCCACCTGTGTCCCAAGGTCTGTTATCATACTTTCGGCGTTGAGTAGACTACCACGTATGTGGTAGTTCATGGGTACAGAGTTTTTACCAAAGGGGATGACAATACCCATTTTGGCATTGAGCTTCAGGCCATGACTTTGACACCAGGCATCTGTCTCAGTGAGGCCCTTTTGTAGTATCAAAATAAATAAACAAAAAAAAAGAAATAGAAATGTATATTTCTGCTGATTGTCTTTTCTGTCACATATTGCAGTCTGTCATAAAGATGTGACTTCTTATGATTTTCTACTTTTTCAAATGGCCAGCTTAATCCCTGCAACTTAAATTCACTGCTTAGTATACTCATATAAAATTAGGTTTGAGAGGTGTATCATGCAGTTTTAAATATGTGAATGTTTATGACGTGTGTGGAAATATTCACCAGTTACATTATAGCCTACTGCAGGATTTTTGTGAGGTAAGGCAATGTTTTCTTTAATTCTTGCTGCACCGTAAGTACCCTACAGACTGCTTCTTGTGGTGTCAAATGGCCCTGTATCTGTACGCTATGCTTTGCATACTTACTCATCTTTATAAGATGCGTTGTATACTTCTCTTGGGTTAAGCAGTTGGAATTCTGATTACATCTACTTCTTGACTTTTGAACTTATGCTATTGTCTTTTATGTGGACAATGCTCTGTTACTATTGGAGCTTTTCTCCTCATCTCTTCTGAAAGGCATCCCAAAATATAAATACACACAAAAAATAGCAACAAATACACAAATAAATAAAACTTTGGCCATATATTTTAGCTATTTCTGAATTTCTGGGAAATCACTGGTTTCTCATTAAGATGCTGCTCTCTGCTTGAATAATTACTAATTTTATGACTGAAATGGGAGCACTACAATCCCTAAACAGTCTAAACATGTTATATACAACATAATGCATCTTTTGAAAACTCCATGTTGATATACATCTTCCTGTATTCATTTTCTAAGTGTGCAATACCAGTGATTAGAGCTTGAAGATATATTTATTTAGTTATTTATTTATTTATTTATTTACATTTGTTGACTGGGAGTGTCCGACTAGACGTAAGTCCATTTTTAGCAGAGGCCCTGGGAGAAAAGCTCCACAGTTAAAATATACAGACAGTAGTTACATTGGATTTACATAGCAATTAACAATTTGATCAACACAGCAATAAAAAAATACAAACATAGTTACAGATGAAGAACATAGTACATCAGAAGACAACTAGAATCTTTTTAATCTGCGAAGTACATAACAGACATTAACAACTGTTACAATAAGAAGTTCCTGCTGTATAATAAGTAGATAGGTTTATGAGCATCCAAGCTTGTTATAGTCAAGGTAGTTAGTGGGGTAGAAAGAAAGGTAGTGGGTGGATGGGGTGGGTGGTATTAGAGGGGGAGATGCAAGGGCATAGCCAGCATGTTTTTACGTGCGCTTTTAGTAAAGTTTTGAAGTGGGTGCATGATGGTACAGAGGTAATTGTGGGCGGGAGGGAGTTCCACAATATGGCTAAAGATAAAACTATAAAAAAATAACTGTTGTAATATCATAGCCAATGAGCTTCAGTATTTTTTTCTAATTTTAACTTAAAACTGGCTTGATTCAGTTTGGAAAACAAAGCATCTGCAAAGAGCTGATGACATAATTTAAAGTAACAGATCTTCATCAGTCACTGATGGAGGCAGTGTATTCCATTGTTATAATGTGTTTTCTGTATCCTGCAGTGGATAAGCAAAACAAACAAAGGCTACTTTTAATAGCGAGAACTACCTACTAATAGAACATGGACTTAGGACAGACCCCATTCGGCCTTGATCTGGAGCCGGTAGTTAGGCAAAAACAAAGAAGCACTAAGCATCTAAAGTTAAAAGATTTCATTGCCCTTTTGTGTAAGCTGGCAGGTGTCTGGGTTTAAGAGATTAATTAAACTACTGACAAGTTTCACACACTTTCCAACTTCTTATAGTGCAAATGCAAATGACCATCTTATTTATTATGCATGCACATGTTTCAGGCCTATTTAACTGTATCTGTCAGTAAGATGCAACACTGTAAACAAAGCAGAACCTGCTCTGAAGAGCATTTTATTGGCATCAGCATGACTTGTCTGAATTCATGCTGTTCACGTGTCATTAGCAGTCATTATACAACGGTGCCGAGACCACCCCCACAGCTTTGCAGCTTGACAGAATTGCTGAATCACTCAATGCTGAACTACAGGTTTGTTACAAAAGACAGACTCACTGTTATGAACTTTTTGTGTATACTTAATTTTAATAAAAAAACAAAACAAAAAAAAAACAGCTTAGCATGCAACAAATTTCTATTTTCTTTCCTTTTTTTCTCTCTTTTTCTTTTTAATGCAGTTTGGAGTCACTTTAATAATTAGTATGTTTTAGAGCAGACATTTGTACACATACACACACTCATACTGGTATTGATTGACAAACATGCAGAAGCACACTTTTTGCAATTAATGACATTTTAATTAAATGTAGTTTGGACTGTGTTTCATTTGTTTGGTTATGTATTATTTATCTCAGTTTGCTTTTATTATTTTTGGTAACCTGGTACCTTTCAACTTTTAAGCAGAAGAAACTCTGACAAAGTCAAAAATAATGGGGGGGGGGGTGAATGCCAAAAATCATTGAAACATTTTAAGTATTGCTCCTATAAACTTAGAATGTTGCTACAATAATAGGATTTGTGTTAGCATGCATTTTCTGGGGGGGGGGGTATGTATATATATATATATATATATATATATATATATATATATATATATATATATATATATATATAGATATAGATATATATATATATAATAATCATTTGGTGACTTCACTCCTCAGTGATTTGCCGGAAAGCCACACATTTTATGTGGAACAGACAAAAAATATGAGGCAAAAATCTGAACATTCTGCAAAAATTTGGACAGTCAAGAGATATGCTTAGTAGCCACACAACCATTTTCAGTTATGCTCTGTGACAGGTTGTTTACTGGCAGTACAGTATATGTTTCAGACAGCATGTACTGTCCCTATATAAATAATATCTGCTATAAAAAGATTATACTCTGCATAGTTTACTATACTAATTTTGTAGATGCGTATTAATGTGAATAATGTTCTTCTTTCTCTGATATTTACTACTTCTGTATGTTTGGCTTTGTATTTCAAAAGCATCAGTAAACTGACTTGTAAGTCATGTTTAATATTTGTCCACACAAAATGAACCAAAACTCTGGAAAGTATTTTCACCAGTTTCAGTTTTATGTATTAGAATCTAATACCAAACCATGTTACTTCTAATAAAAGGTACTTGTCTCTTGTATCAACTGTATGTATTATAATCTAATATGAGAATAATTAATTGTTTCTGCTAATGGCTGATAACAATCTCTTGAATCAGATACCTGTTGTAATCTGCAAAGGTACAAAGTTCAACAACTGTAACAGATGTTCATTGTCCTTAAGGGAAAATACATTGCTGTAACTATATATTTTCCACTGTAGCCCCAAGTCATAGCTAAAAAGGATCTGTGTACCAGTCCTTTTACCCAGGTTGCAAACTGTTAAATAAATCACCCATACATACATAGTATACATACATACATACATACATATTTACAAACATACATAAATAAACAGATTGTATATTGACCATGGGCCAGATTACCATCAATTTAATTATGTGGAAGTTGTTGCCACAAGTTTGTGATAGCTTTCCTAACAACTGTGATTCTATAAGGAAAGTTGCACTGTATCCTATATGGAATCTACAAGAGAGATGTCATACAAACCTTCATGGGTAGAACTATTCTGAACTTCTGAATGCAAAAGAATCATTGTAATGGGTACTCTGTTCCCAAGTCGTGTGTGAATTGATGCACTTACACCTTCAAACTCTGGTGTACCCTACTGCAAGTCTCATTTGATGCCACCCCTGAAAGTCCCCCAACCCCCCACGGTGTCTGTGCTGTGGAAACATACAGCAAACTGTAACCAGTGGATAATATATTTGAAAATATACAATGCTATGCAGTAGTATCAGCAGACAACACTGCAAATAAAAAAAAGTTTTCAGGTACTTCAGAATCAGAAGTCAGCCAAGATCTGCACAATGCCTTTCACAGACACATTCCTCTATGCCCTGTACATTGTGTGTCAACAGGGCCAGTGTTGACATTTTAGGGTCCTCCAAGAAAGGTCAAGTTGGGTGCCCCTGCACACTTCCAGGCTATGTATCACACTGTCACTGCCACCCCTCCTAAGTGACATTTTAGTTCATGCTGCAAAGATTTAGAAGCAGTTATGCACACACTGACCTGTACTTACAGTACTCTTAGATTACTACAAGCCTGTGTACTACATTATGTTGGTCCATCTCACAAAGGATCATTCACAATTATTTGCATTTAGTTGCAACAATGACACATTACAACAGCTCTATGTACAGGACTGGACTTAAATGAATTGGCACCCTATGCATTGCCTACTTTTTCACCCCCCAACACACGCACACACACACACACACACACACACACACACACACACACACACACTCACACACACACACACACACACACACACACACACACACACACACACACACACACACACACACACACACACACACACACAAACCTTTCAGTGCTCCCCTCATCTTGGGCTCCTCACATCATCTACTTCCTTTTCTCAGATTTTGCCTTATTTCATTAACTTTTCAAGAAGCCATAACTTTCTATATGCTCTGAAGTGCATTTACATTTATTTTTCTTTTTACACAACCTTTTCATCCAATATTGGCTTGAACAGATATTATGATTAAGGAAATATTTAATGCTGCTATTCAACTTTTCCTTGCATCCTGTCAACACAACTTTACTGACCAAGATAACACAGTAAACTCAGTCAAGCCAGGGCACCTACAAGCCATGGGGTTATAGATGCTCTGGGATATATTTTAGAGCATTTTCCCAACCTTTTAATCCAGTGGTGGCCGAATATATTAAAAAAAAAGTTCCAGTTTTATTTTTTTCTTTCAAGGAAGACATAACTTGTGCTAATGGGTTAATCTTTAAAGCTGACAAAATAGTAGCTGACAATAAGTAAGCCAATTGTTATGAGGATAAATATCTAGGAAAACTGTCTGCCTTCCCAATCCCCCCAAAAAGACAATCACTGCCTGTGCATCCCTCTGGTGTTAGATTGGGATGAAAGCATAGTATCAAATTAATTTCAAGTGACTGCTGACATACATATACATAACACGCCTCCCCACTCTTCACCCTTACCTCCCAAAGACAGCCATCTGTAGTTATGCATGATGTGATTTTGGGGAAAGTGAAAAAATAATGATTGTAGCAATGCATTCCACTGTATTGCTTCCAGACAGGACACTGCCCTACAGAAGCTATAGTCACCTTCTTTGTACACCTCTGAGGTTTGTGAAAAAAGTAAAAGAAACAATGACCACACTGTCCCCAACCCATACCCAAGATATAATGTCATCTTGTGCACACCTATAAGGTTTGACTGTGATGAAAATGAAAGAAGTTATGACCACATAATCCCCAGCCCCAGCAAAACCTTCAGCAACCTTCTATTCATGCACACATGCACAGACACACAGACACACAGACACACACATACACACACACACACACACACACACACACACAGACATATATATATATAAATATATATATATATATATATATATATATATATATATATATATATATATATATATATATATATCTGAACAAGGCTAGTTGTATAATGGGTGAGGTTGAGAGCAAAAGAAACCACTAAGTCCAAGTCAAAATCCATTTATACAATATGGGAAGTGGAGGCCACCAGACTACTAGAATATCCAAGTGTCTGAATGTTCTGTGATATATTTTATGCCTTACTTTTGAAATATAGTTATTTGTTAACTGCATTATACCCAGAAGACTAATGTATGTGTCCCAGCATTACTGTGCACGGATAAAAATCAGTGACTTTTTTATATGTGTGTGTGTGTGTGTGTGTGTGTGTGTGTGTGTGTGTGTGTGTGTGGGTATACACACACACACACACACACACACACACACACACACACACACACACACACACACACACACATACACACAAGCATAAGCCATAACAAAACTAGAATAACACTTATTTCAGCGAATAGGAATACTGTGTGCAACACTGGTACAGCCATACCAGATCAGTGATGGTTGTTTAACCGTCAAAAAGGAGCAGGCGTAAGTCACTTTTATTTGCCTCATTGAGGAGTAATGCTTACTTGTCACTGTCCCTGATTTCATGAACTGTCCTTGATTTTGCCTCATAACTTTGCACTGTCCTTTGTAAAAGAAGTTTGATTTGTTGAATTGGGATTACAGACAGTCAATAAATCTAGGCATCAGAGTTTCATACTTATTATTATCCAAAAATGCATGTTGATGCAAAACATGTTATTCTATTAACTTTGTAAGTGAATTAGAGTAATATTTAAAACATGTTCCTAATTTTGAGTCTATAATATATTCTTGAGCAAAACAGTTGAGTAATAGTATCTGCTACTATTTATAAAACTCTCTGAAAGAGAAAATCACTCCCGAAGACTGGAAGCATCAGCTCTTCTTAAAATCCAAGGTATGCAATGAGATTAACTACTCTGGGCTACTGATCTCTCTAGTACCTACCTTGTTTATGCTCATTATCAGCTTTATCCTAACAGGGTCATATCACAGCCCTGCTCAGGTTAAAGAGCATAATTAAAAAATTAATACATTTTTTTTCTCCTCATTTTTCCCCAACTAGCAGCAGCTTTTGTGGGGCCCAGTTAAAAAGGCCCCCTCCCATGCACAGCCAAGGGTATTGCAGGTGCCTAAACCTGGCTATGTTGTTAGTTTTAGTGGACAGAATGTCCACCATCAGAATTTAATTAAGCCGAAGGCACTATGTCAGTGGTAAAATATTTATGGAATTGTGAAATCTTTTACATGACAAAACACTGTTACTATAACCACAGATATCTTTGAATTACGCATGTGGTCTATTAAGTACACAAAATTCCTGTACTAGCTTTTGTTGTTTTTCAGATGTTATATAATATCAAATATAAACACTTGCTGTGGTTGGGGCCCCCAGTGACTGCAGGACTCACTGGTGCCTAAAAATGGCTATGTATGTCAAGGACACTGTTTCTTGCCTTGCAGCATTTCTAGTATGGTCTCTGTTTCTCCCTGCATATGTATGTATGTTTATACATGTACTGAAACAACATGCACCGACTTCAGGCATTGCAGAGAGTGTGTGTAGCCACACACTTTGCAGAGGGTTTTTTTTATTACTCCTACTTTTCTAAAGTGCTGTCACACTAATGTGCTTGTAGAGATCTCTGGCATCTATTGAAGCTTGCTCAGATTATGGTTAAACCATTCTCCACTCCCCCTTTAGATATGACATTTAGAAGGAAGTTGCTTAATCCTATCCTACTCCCGCCTGTTAGCTTTTGCTAATTCCCAGATGTGGGTCACCAACAGACTAGTGCATAGGTTCATAGGATCATAAGACAATACAGCTATCAGTCTCCAAACTCCTACAAGCTTAGCTAATAACCAGAGGTCAGAAAAAAAACACTGTACCTTATATATGTTAGGTTAAGACTGTAACCATTATGCCAAGCCTTCCCCAATGAGGACTGATGGATTGCCTGCTTCTATGATGTTAGCAGCACTGCTACCCTAACTGTACCTTTCCATACCTGCACATAATGAATCTGCTGAACTGCCACCATGGGAGATTCTACAGCATCAGATCCCCTAAATGGCACAATATGGTAATCACCCCAGCTCTGCCATTATGTGAAATGGATTATTTTTTTATGAATGAATCACACTTATGCCTAATGGCTGAAGAAACCTTCCTAAGTTGTTGTTGCTGGCTGTGCTGTGCAGGGTATCATACTATATAATATTATTCTCAGTTAGGAGCACTTGTGTACATAGTACACCTCTATTCATCACCATGATCCATAGCTATGAAGTGACACAATAAATGATGACATACAAAGCACAGTACACAGAATACATTAATGTAGCTGCACACTATGTGTATGAATATCTAAGCCCATGTAATGTATATACCAGCTAACTGAGACACTTATGAGGCTAGATGCTAAAAGTCATGGGACAGTCCTGCAGATTGTGTCCACTGAGGAGAAGTATTGTACTGAGTCACCCAGAGATGCAATTACATTTGTTTATTTATTTATCTATTTTATCTATTTATTTATTTATCCTTTGTTGACCAGGTTATCCCACTAGGCTAGTTGTCTGTTTTCAGGGGAAACCCGAGGTAGTATTTATACTACTAGGGGACATTTGGTCATGGAATCAGGGAGCTTCTCCTAAACTTTTCAATAAGCATTGCAATATGTTTTACCACCTAAGCTTCCACCAACTTAGGCAGGTGGGGCTTTGGTTTAATGTCTCAGTCAAATGACAGATAGCGGGAAGGGAACAGCATCAGAATCCTAATTAGGAGATGCATACTCTAAACACAGCCACACAGGTAAGTATAGCTCCCATTACAGGCTGTTTACACTTCCCAGAACCCTAATTAGGAGATATATACTCCAAGTACAGCCAGACAGATAAGTGCATCCTCCATTACAGACTGTGTACGTTGCCCAGAACCCTAATTAGGAGATACATACTCAAAGTACAGCCACACATATAAATGCAGCTCCCATTGCAGGCTGTGTACACTGTCCAGAACCCTAATTAGGAGATACATACTCGAAGTACAGCCACATAGATAAGTCCAGCTCCCATTACAGGCTGTGTACACTGCCCAGAACCCTAATTAGGTGATACATACTTCAAGTACAGCCACACAGGTAAGTGCAGCTCCCATTACAGACTGTGTACACTGCCCAGTACCCCAATTAGGAGATACATACTCGAAGTACAGCCACACAGATAAGTGCAGCTCCCATTACAGGCTATATACACTGCCCAGAACCCTAATTAGGCAATACATACTTGAAGTACAGCCACGCACTAAGTGCAGCTCCCATTATAGGTGAACCCTGATTAGGAGATGCAAACTCCAAGTACAGACACACAGATAAGGGTAGCTCCCATTATAGGCTGTGTACACTGCCCAGAACCCTAATTAGGAGATACATACTTTAAATGAAGCCACACAGGGAAGTGCAGGTCCCATTACAGACTGTGTCCACTGCCCAG
Source organism: Protopterus annectens (assembly GCF_019279795.1). Taxonomy (NCBI): domain Eukaryota; kingdom Metazoa; phylum Chordata; order Ceratodontiformes; family Protopteridae; genus Protopterus; species Protopterus annectens. The sequence continues at coordinate 456,413,115 of NC_056744.1, read as the reverse complement.
AACCCTAATTATGAGATACATACTCTAAATGCAACCACACAGAAAAATGCAGCTCCCATTACAGACTGTGTACCCTGTCCGAAACAATGCCAATGCAGACTGTACAATGATACATTTATTTATTTTAAATTATTTATTTTTTATTTGTTTTTTGTTTTCTAAAATGTCCAATGGATAGAAGCCCCTTTTCAGTGGAGGCCTGGGGAGCAAAGCTCCGTGGATAAAGAATAACTAGAAACAACTAGAGCTTTATACAAAGCTAGTGATGACTATGTACAGAACAGGCAGATATAGACATAACCATGTAACGACTGTACAGAATAGAAAACTATAGACACAGCCATGTAACGACTATACAGAATAGTCAGTTATAGACACAGTCATGTAACTATTATACAAAGTAGCCAGATGCATATGGAGAGAATGTAGTAGTGATGTTAATGTTTGTAAGACAGAATAATGAATCTGTAGATCTTGTTGGAGTAGACTTGCAAATCATGTTGATTTTTGGATGAGGACCTGATTCAGCAAATACTCTCCTCTATCTGAGGGTATAGGCTGCACACTTTAAACTGATAACCAGCCTTCCCCAGTGGCATAGAAAAGTAGCTCTGACTTCAGCCTTGGTGAATAAATGCAACTAACCCAGGTGATTGATGGTGGTGGGAGGGGAGTATGGGTGCATTCATCCTGGAGGAGAAGCAGTTCATCTGCCCAGGGCCACATGAACATTGGCTGTATTTTCACTCATGGAGACCAAGAAAACCACCATGTGGTGATGTATTGTGGGTGGTTGGGTGTGGCATCCTACTGACCTACCCACATGTCTTGTGGAATTAAGCAGCACTGTAACACTGATGCTCATTGCACATCCTACCTATAGGGTGTCACTGAGCAGATTCAGGAGGTAGATTTAAGGTTCAAAAATCTGAACCATCTGTAATAGCTGCCTTAATGATGTCCCCTGCCAGATGACCTTCACTCTGGTGATAGGGAATGAATGAGTACTGGTCACATCACTGTTTTGTACACCTTACCTTTCAGCTTCTTTAGCATTCTTCTGTCTCACACTACCCCTAGCAATTTGTGCCAGTTGACTGTAGCCCCTCTGATCTCCTCTGTCAGACTTCACTTCCCCTTAGCCGCCCCTCTCCATTACTTTAAGCTGTTCACCTGTTCCACTATTCTCCCTTCTATCTGTTTGCAACTTCTGGTTTCTCCCATTTAGTGTCATGACAACTCTATTATTTGTACTTAGTTTCGTCCCATGTTCATTTTGTTTGGCATTTCACTCACCTATCATTTGCTGAAGTACCTTTTCAGAGTTGCTAGTAATGCTACATTCTCTGCATACAGCAGCTTTGTTAATTTTCCCATGCCTACCTGTTTTTGTATGTAGTCCATTATCAGTATAATAAGCAGTGGGCTCAGAGCTGAACCCTAATGCACCCCCAGTCCCACTGGGAACCCCTCTGTGAGTTTGTACACTGATCTTACTTGTGTCATTGAGTACTTGTACAGGTCTGCACTAATTCCACCAATTATTCCTGACTTTGGATCATTACTGGACTGTCTGAATCAGCTTTCTTGAGAACTTGTCGTATGTTTTCTCCAAGTCTAAGAATGCCTAGTTGGACTTTTTCCTCATGTTTAGCTTCCTCTTCATTATTTGTCTGACTACAAACATTAGAACAGTTGTGCTGCATCCTGATTTTAATCTAAACTGCACAGCTCCCACCTTACATTCTACTTATCTGTGTATTAGTTCATTAATCACCATTTCTAGCACTTTCATGCAGTGTGACAGTAGTTTGATACCTCTGTACTGACCACAGATGTGCATGTCCCCTTTACTGTTGTTCGCGGGCACTATAATGCTTATTCTCCAGTCATCTGGATGCACCTTTTTTTCATACTGTTATGTGTGCCCATGGGAGTTGTTTCTCCTCTAACTCACCCAACATTTTGTTCATATCTGCAATGACTTCATCTGACTCTGCTTCTTCTTCTCACTTAACTTTCCTTAGTCCTGTTCTTACCTCTTCTAGTGTGAGCTCTTCTTTCTCATGCATTTTGTATGGGGGTTGTACAGTGTCTTTTGGGTATTTTTTATTCAGAGGCTTTCAGAAGAACTCCTTCCAACCGCCTTTAATGTCCTGTGGACTAGTGAGCAAGTTTTTGCTGTCATCCCTTATGAATGGTGTATGATTACTGTCTTCTTTTATTTTTCTGTCTTTGCCTTGGATCTTATAGAGTTTCTCTGTGCCATCTGCTGAATGACTTTCCAGAAGCTGGTAAGGTGCCTCTGAAGCCTTGTTCTTTAATATTGTGACTATTCTCTTATCTTCTTTGTTAGCCAGTCAGTACTACTTTTTAGCCTGCTCCACCTTTTCTTCACATTCCAGGCTTCATAACATCTAATTGAAAACATCAATTACAAACTAAAAGCAAATGTATTTGCCTTTAAAACTCTGCTTTGGCTGGCAAAATGGTAAATAATAGATAATTTGTCATTCCCTGTAATGTATGTTCAGTGGGTCTATATTATAAGAATGAAATTTTACAACTTCGAACACCATATGGGCGAAACCATATGAGCGAAGTTGTAAAACATTGAAACCAAAACAAAAAATGCAAAAATAAAAGAAAAACCTACCTGATTGCTCTGAGCGGGGGGGGGGCAAGCCCCCCTGCACCCCCTACACCCCCAACACCCCTCCGCTTCTTAAATATACCAAGTCCAAGATCACACTACGTTGAAGTAAAGGGAAGAATTCCCACAGCGATCTCCGTTCACATTTGCAAGGTTTTAAATATTCGACCATTTGGTGTCACCCATATGGTGTTCGAATATTTAAAACTTCATTCTTATAATATGGACCCATGTTAAGTTAAATCATCCAGCAGTGGATGATTTTGAATACAACTGCTTTAACACCAGGAATCAGTCTAAGTTCAGGTTAAATAATGAACCTCACTTGAGTATGCATGGATTCTAAGTGTTTACATGAAACATAAGTAATATAATGAAGCGTGAAGAAAGGAAACACTGCCAATAATTATTCACAGCATAAAAATAAGGCAAGGATAACAGCCTTTTAATAAAACATAACTAATACGATGAAGTAAGAATAAAACAATGTGAACAGTTTTGTCAACAGAAGCATAACTGGTTCAACCAGCACCCCACCAGACATTCAGGTCCTGTTTCTGTGTCCTACCCCCAACCATTCTTTAAATTGTTTTAGTAAAAAAATAAAAAATAAAAAAAAAAATAATAAATAATGTCTTCTTTTAAACTTTAGCAGAGTTGATATCCTGCCTGCTCAGACTGCTACAGAGTTCATGTTTTAGTTTAAAAAAATCTTATTTTTAAATTGTAGCAAACTGTTTGCTATAAATGTAGCAAATAGTTGCTACAGTTTATATCCTGTTTGCATGGAGTAATGCAGTGCTCAGGTTTTATGGAGTGCTATATTTTTTTTGATTTTAATGAAGTTTTTACCGGTTAATTGGGTAATTTGTTCAAATCAGTTGCTTGTTTTCTATTGTTAAAAAAAAAAAATGCTCTTTATCTGCTTTTACTGTATTTGTGTTTCTTCCTACTTTATTACCTTATTTTGCTTTTGCCTCTTCTTAAAAGTACTCAATTGTGTTTATTCTGCTGCATTTATTACTGCTTGGTAGTAGCCTGATTAAATTGTAACTGTTATTCTAAGTGTTTTGGTTATTGCACTTGGGCTTTAAACCAGTTGTTTTACATTAAGAAGGTTTTTGGTCTGCACTGTTGTGGCAGGACAGGTAGCTTACATCCTTCTAAGTTGGGAATTGCTGACTGAAGGCTCAGTGTTTGTTATACTAAAAGTGTATTAGTTCTGGTTTAAGCACTTGGGCTCCAGCGCAGTTATTTTACATTAAGAAGGTTTGTGGTCTGCACTCTTGTGGGAGGAGGGGCTAGATTCTACCCTTCTGAGCTGGGAATTTCTGGTTAAAGGCTTATTGTGCCTGCTCATTTGAACTGTTTTTCTGATAATGGTGCACCTTGTCTGCTGTAGCATAGACTAGATTCAGGCCTGCTGAATCTAGCTTTGTTTGTATAACTTGAGCACTAATCCAGGCCATTTTTTTTGGAGAAGCTTCCCCTGCACCCTAGTGGCAGAAGTGTGCAGTTAGAAGTTGTCAGATTGAAAACTGCTGGAATTGGGTTCAGTTTTGAGTTTTTATACTGGTTAATTGGGTAATTTGTTTAAATCAGTTTGCTCATTTTCTATTGTTTTTTATATATATATATATATATATATATATATATATATATATATATATATATTGCACTTTATTCATCTGCCTTTACTGTAATTATGTTTTTTCCCACTTTATTACCTTATTTCGCTTGTACTTCTTCTTAAATTGTATTATTTTCTGCTGCAGTTATTACTGCTTGGTAGTAGCCTGATTAAATTGTAACTGTTATTCTAAGCCTTTTGGTTTAAGCCCTTGGGCTTCAAACCAGTTGTTTTACATTAAGGTTTGTGGACTGCATTGTTGTGGCAGGACAGGTAGCTTGCATCCATCTAAGTTGGGAATTGCTGATTGAAGGTTCAGTGTCTGTTATTCTAAAAGTGCATTAGCTCTGGTTTAAGCACTTGGGCTTCAGGCCAGTTATTTTACATTAAGAAGGTTTGTAGTCTGCACTCTTGTGTGAGGAGAGGCTAGATTCTGCCCTTCTGACCTGGGAATTTCTGGTTAAAGGCTTATTGTACCTGCTTATTTGATCTGTTTCTTTCTGAAATTTGCGTGCCTTGTTTGCTGTAGCCCAGAAGTTAGTAGCTTATTGGCCATTTTGGGTTAATTTCTATCTCTTTTATTTCCCTGCTATAAAAAATGCATTTGCGCGGTTTTGCGCGCCGGGCAGTGCTGGTTAGCTAGGGTTAAACTATTCCTGGTTCCATGAAGTCTGCTCTTCAATTTTTCCCTTTGAACTAGACAAACTTTCAACTTAAGCACTCAAACCATTCATTTCACAGCCCAACACTTGCTTAAAACTCATAGCAAGCACTAATTAACCCTTGCACTAGATCCCCTATACTGTCCAGAAGGACAAGACTCTCTATTCGTCCCTACCAGCTAATCAGTAAAACAGCTCAATTTACCTACTCAGGCATATCCAAAGGGCAGTTTCAGGTGTACTTTACAGTCCAACTGGTGAATCTGTGCATTTTGAGGCAATGTTACAACTTTCTCATGTACACAGACAACCCTCTCTCCTACCACCAAACAATAATATATGCGAGGGATGCAATTATACAGCCAAACTGGAGGCAAAGCTCTCTCAACCCAAGACTGGAACTGATAGTCAAGAGGAGAAGGAAAATACTTGCAACATATCACCAGTCTCACATAGACCTACTAAACCAACACTGGCAAATAACACACATAGATACACAAAAACATACTCTGAAGCTCTAAATAAAAATCTGCAAAAGGAACAGAGACCTCTAAAGCAGACACCTAGGCAACCTCCACACCCCATCACAAACCATGAAACACATACTTCACATAATCAGTGTGCCACGCAATCACAGCCCTTAAGGCAAAATAACATACCCAACACACTAGTAATAGGCGATCTATAGTCAGGCACATTGATGTCCCACTAACTAGGCTGGACAAGGAGAAGGTCACAGTTAGCTGCCTGTCAGGTGCCAGGATCCGCCACATAACACAAGCACTCAGGTCACTCCAGAACAAGTGCAAATATGATTCTGTCATTGTCCATGTTGGTGTGAATGACCTGAGATGTACCTCCCTGGACTACATGATAAGAGACATGGAAGAGCTCTCTGATCACGTAGCCCAGGCTGGTATGACACTGACCCTGAGTAGGATTCTGCCCTCACCAAGAATGATGCCACAGTATAAAGAAAAAGTGATCAATTTCAACAATTGGCAAAGTTTCTGGTGCCATTCAGAGGGGATCCAGTATCTGTCCACCTGGGATGACATGCTCGATTAGCCACGTTGCTTCACAAGAGATGGCTTGCACCTGTCACCCTTAGGCTTTTGAATACTGGCCAAGGCTTTTGCCACCCTCATAGTGCCTTGTTTAGGCAAGGCTCAAAAGACAAACCCACCACCATAAATAGCACAAGTAACCAAAAATTGAGGGTAATTTTACTCAATGCCAAATGTCTAAACCTCAAAATGCATGCACTCGAGGGAAGTAAATAGTGTGGGAAGAAATAGCCTGGGAATTGTTATGGCTAGGCTTGTATAGGCCGTAGGGCTGATAGCCTAGTACCAACCTATGAACCTAAGGCTCCAGGGAGCACCCCAGCACTGCCAGGCTATAACTCATACCATACTTTTCGGCCACAGAACCCGGACCGAAACACAAAAGGTGGGTGTGTATCCATATTTATCAAGGATACCAACACCTCCAGGTTAGTGGCACAGTGCAATGCTTCCGAGAACATCCATGTGGAACTAACAATGGGCAAAACTGCAATTCAAATTGTAGCTTGCTACAGATCACCCACCATGACCCAGGACCTCCATTCCGTGTTTCTTGAGACAATGGAAAATATGAAGGTCCTACCAATTGTCCTAATATTGGGTGATTTCAATTACCGAAATATTAACTGGGAGAACTACTCAAGTATTAACTCCCTTGCCCAACGCTTCCTAGAATTTATAAACTTGAACACCCTGGTCAACTGGTCAACACCCCCACCAGAGGTGACAACATATTGGACCTGGTCATCACCAACATGGGCAACCGGTGTTCTACACTGGAGGTCAAACCCTCACTGGTTAGATCAGACCACAGACTAATCACTCTGGATATCCACATTCTGCCCCCACCCCCAATCAAAGAAACCACCATGAAAAACTTTTCAAAAGCAAACTTCACATTACTTAAGACTGAGGTGGAAAGGTTCACAGCCCCCATGCTAAAGGACAATGCTGTCCAAGCTGCTGAATCCCTTACAAAGGCACTCTATGAGCACCTGCAAGAATGCATGGATCATGCTATCCCAAGCAAGACCAAGACTCACTCCCCCAAGAAAAGGAAACCAGTCTGGTGGACCCCTGCCATAAACAAGCTATACAATAGAAGGAGGAAACTAGTACAGAAAAGAGTAAAATCCCAAGAAGGAAAGACATCCCTAATCAGTATCAGCAAGAAACTACGATCCTTCATAAAATCATTCAAGGCTAGCTTCGAAAGAAAAATTGCCAAGGACTCCAAAGATAACCACAAAGCATTCTTTAGCTATGTCAAGAACCTAAGTGGAAACTCTCAGATCTGCTCTGAGTTAGTGCAGAATGGCACAACATACACTGAACTGACTGACTGATATTGCCAACATTCTGGCAGACAGGTTTAGTGCAAACTTCACCCCCCTCTCACCCCCTAAAGGCCCATAACCATACCAGAAGAATGTAGTGCCCCAGTAATCACTGACACACAGGTTAAAACAGCCCTATCCAAAGCCAAAAATACAGCTTCAATGAGACCAGATGGTGTCCCAGGCTGTGTCTTACATAAGCTCCAAAATGAACAAACTCCTCACCTAAACACACTGTTCAAATTCAGCCTCTCTGCAGGCTACATACCCATAGAGTGGCACACAGCAACAGTTATCCTGCTCCACAAAGGTGGAGCCACAATGGACCCCAGGAACTATCACCCTATAAGCCTGACTAGCCTGGTCTGCAAGACTATGGAGCACATCATCATGGAATTCATTAACAGAGACATTGGGAACCTTCAAACATTGGACCCTACCCAGTTTGGCTTTGTTAAGGGGAGATCATGCCTCCTAAACCTAGTGGACTTCTTTGAGACAGTTACCAGGCTTTAGATGAGGGAAAGAGGTCCACATAGCCTACCTAGACCTCACAAAGGCTTTAGACACCATTCCCCATTCTGGTATTATAGACAAGCTCACCAGCCTGAACATTAACCCCTACATCATGAGATGGGTTGCCAATTGGCAAATGGATAGAACCCACATGGTGAGAGTTGCAGACAATAGGTCTGACTCTAAACCAGTTACAAGTGGTGTCCCCCAGGGCTCAGTCCTGGGATACCTCCTGTTCGGTATATACTTCTCAGAGGTGCAGGTGCACAGGGGGACTATGGCTGACCAAGTTCATAGATGACTGCAAACCGGGGGCCATAATTGACTCTCCAGCTGATACAGACATCTTCCAGAAGGATCTCACTGAGATGGATACCTGGTGTCAAAGTCATGGCCTCAAGCTAAATGCCAAAAAGTGCATAGTCATCCCCTTTGGAAAAAACAAAGTACCCGCGATCAACCACATACATGGTAGTCCCCTAAATACAGAAAATGTAATAAGGGATCTGGGGACCCAAGTAGATAATAATCTCTCCTTTGATAATCATGTGGCCGACCTACTCACAAAAGGGTTCGCATCTAGAACAAAAGAGGTTATTGTGCCCCTCTACTCATCACTCATCAGACCCATCATAGAGTACAACGCCCCATTTGGGATGTACCTTACAAGACACCTGCAACAGCTGAAAAGACCACAGATGTACCTCACCAAGAGGATTACTGGCCTCAAACAAATGCCCTATGCAGCCCAACTGAAGAAACTTCAGCTGTGCTTGGTTGCATACCACTTACTCAGAGGTGATCTCTGCCTGACATACAAGGGCATGTCCAATCCAAAATTGATGGACATGCTCCAACTAAAAAAAACAAATCCTCAAGAGCCACACGCTCTAGGGATCTAAACCTCACTACAACAATAAATAGGACATGCTGGAGGGATAGATTCCTGTCCCAGAGACTCCCCATGCTTTGGAATAGGATTCCAATCTACATTAGGCAGAGCCCCTCACTAATACTCTTCAAGAGAAACCTTGATGAGTGGATGGGAAACAGAAAATTTACCCTGAAGATCACTGCAGTGGCTCTGCTTGACAGAGGCACAGGGAACTAATAGCTTTGCTGGACCAAGGTACAAGGAACTAATCTAAGGGGGGTGGCGAACACCAATACATTCTGGCTAGGCTTATAGATGCCCTGGGGCAAATAGCCCAGTACTTACCTATGAACCTATGAACCGAACTGTTGCTATAGTTTAGACCACAAATGGAGTGCTACATCACTCAGGCTTGACTGCAAATGCAATACTGGCTTTTAAAAGCCAGTATTGCTTTAAAGAGCGATTGTAGTGATTGTGCCCTCCCAACACTTTGTCCCTAGGGCATTTGCCCTTCTCACCCCACCCTAGCTACACTGCTGTTTGTTAATACTTATACTGTGAATGTAACAGAAGTGGTTATTTTATTAGGATAATCTTAAATGAAGTCTCTACAATCATAGTTGCATTTTGTTGTTTGTAGTAATAGTGCAATATATAATACATAATTTTTTTGTTATACTACATATTAATTTGTTTATTAATGACATGATTCATTTTCTCTTTCAGTTTTGTGACGGAATTAAATCTTTTTCGATTAAGATGTTTGATTTTGTAAGAAAGGCAATCTGTACTTTATTATCTTCAGATTTATTTTTAAGTTTAGAACTAGGTTAAGATTTGAAACTTAAGCAATCCCTCTTTCTTTGTTGCATATCTTCATTTATGTTGTTTAGATTTGTTTTTAATTTATCTGTTTATTTGTCTATTAACAGCTAGCATTCAAGAATATACAAAGTGATAACATTGGAGCTCTTGTTAATATTATCCTGAGCAGAAGTATGGGTCACTGCATCTAGTACAAGGTCATTGACAGTATATACTGCTGTAATTGTGTCCTCAATTGTAATATCCTGTCACTCAATTGACCCCACTCACTGTAGGGCAAGGTGCACCCTAAACTGAAATATCACCCTCTTGTGACATGGGAAGAGAGACAGAGCTCTAACCTTAAAAGTTTATAAGTGTATAAGGGAATAGAGCTTCCAGCATTTCTTGATAGCTCGGGGATTTTAGGCCTGTGATGATTTTGATTATGAACCTTTGGTGTCTTTCTAATTGTTTGACATCCTGAAGGTGAGATTGTGCCTGATAATTGATCTGATCAATGCTGAGTACATGAGAGTGATTACCTCTTTAGACCTCGATGATATTCTTTTTATCTGTGCTAAATAAAAGGATTTTCACCAACCAATACCATATGATGGTTAAAATAAAGGCAGCTATCAACTCAAATTTCGAGGTCCCTGCCTGCATATTTGTTTTCTAGAAGGGTGTTGTATGTACAGTATGGTGAGGGTAGGGGTTATTTGCCAATAATGATGATACACACATTTAGCATTAAGACAACCCATTTTATTACACCAAGACTTTACTAAGGAGAAAGAGAGAGAGAGTTCTTTCTGGAGAGTTTGGGTATCAGAGGGTGACTTTACATCTCTTAGTTTACATTAATTTGGAAACTTTGTTATCTGGACTTTTTGGCTTTCTGCCAGGAGACCTGAGAAGTAAAAGCCTAAAAGGAGAGATTCTACCACTGATCCCTGTTGGATACTGTTCATCACTTTCATACTGCCTGATGAAGCACTTGCATCTCTTAGTGTGTGAGTTCTGTCTTTCATTCAGTTTGCTATCCATCTTACCAAAAATGGGTTGATTTTTTAAATTTTAAACATTTATCTTCTGTTTGATGCTAGCTTGGCCAAGTCAAGATATGCCATGTGTATCACATGGCCGCTGTCTGCAGCTTCTGTAACTGGGGAGGTCAAGTCTAATAATATTCTTGATATCGTAGTCTGTAAGGTCAGTTACAAAACATTCTGTGGCTTTGCAGACGAGGCTGATAAGACTTATCAGTCTGTAATTACCTGTGTCACTTGTAAGGACACTGTTATGCAGGCCCATCATCATTGCAATGCACAATGTAGCAGGAATGAAACCAGTAGCTAAACATGTAAACTTAGATCAGTTTAAAGAATGGTCTGCAATAGCATATTTAATGCTATCAATAAAGAAAGCAGATATACTGTCACATCCCATGGAGAAAGAAATTGTGGCCAATAAATGATCTTTAGAGATACTTCGGGTTGTAAAGGGCTGGAAGTTTTGGGGTGAAGCTGGCATGACATTTGTTTCCAAGGATATTGGCAATGTCTATTGGGTCAGAAAAGAAAGCATCATTAAGAATAAGTTCAGAGCAATGCAGGGTATTATTTCTTAGTATTCTAAAATATCTAAAGAAGGATTTATAAATATTTTTGATTTCAGATGCCAGTCTAAGTTCCTTGGCTGATTTAGTGCACCTAATAGTGCTTTTCTTTTTTTGTAATACTTTTGATATTTCTCCTGAAAAGTGGGGGAGGAGTTGGATTGATTGTACAGTTAAAGGAGTTTCCCTTTTTGTTGTAGAGCTTATTTGTAGTGGTGGATCACCAGAGTGGTTTATTTTTCTGTTTCCCAAGATATTTGTTTCTGGTAGGGACTGTTAGCTCTATGCATTTTTTAAAGGTATGTAGATATCTGTTGTGAAGCTTGCTGCAGGAGTGGTACAGTTATGAATAAATTCTAATATTTAATCAAAGAGTAGGTTGATGATGGCACATTTATAATCCTTAAGTTCATTGGTGTTTGCTGTCAGGGCAAGTTTAAAGAAGATGGTCACAATTTTGTGGTTAGACGTCAATAGGGAAAGAGATGCTAAAGGAGTAGTGTTAGAGACTTCCATATTTGTAAAGATCAGGCCAAGAATGCTATGTCCTCTAGTAGGTTTGCTTACCAACTACTGAAGGTAGTTTTTGTTTATAAAGTCTAGGAATTTTTCGCTATATCAGGTGTTGGATGCATAGGTTTCCCAGTTTATTGAATGTAGTAAAAAATTATTAAAAATAATGGAGTATTTGCTAACAAGGAGCTCAGTTAGAACACCAGAGAGACTTGTTTGGTCATCAGGGGACAAAGAAGGTGTTCTGTAACAAGCTATTGACTGATAATTTAATCCTGTCTAGTGTGATCAGTAATTGAATGACTTTAGTTTGTGGGTCCCTAGGGATCTTCCTGGAGGTAATATGTTCTCTGGGAAATATGGAGACTCCACCATAGTAGCCACAGGTCCTGAAGACATGAAAAGTATGAAACCCGTCTACAGAGGGAGTGCTCTCTTTATATTTAAACTAAGTCTCAGTAAATATTTGTTTCATATTGTTTTCAAATGTAGTAGTACCTGAAGTTCAGACAATTTATTGTACAGACTTTTAGCACTGAGGAAACCCACTTTAATGTGATCCAATTTTGGGACTGATATGTTAGTTACTATGGAATTTCCAAAAATTGGACTCTACCTAAAAATGCAGTACAGGGGCAACAAAGGCTTTAGCCAGTATAGCCTTTGAAAAAGATTTGCAGGACATCATTTACAAAGCAAGTCAGACTGTTGAGCATCTCTTACCAGACTGACACAAACTGGATCCCCCTGGTATCACATCTGTTTTTTAGGCAATTATTGAAAACAATTATAGGTTCATAGATGATTACTAGGCTAACAACACTAGGATGCCTTATTAATCCAGTAATGTTTTCCAATTTGTAAATGACAGGGTAAATTACCCAAGGGCATATATTTGGGTTTAGGTGGCAGAGCATTTATAAGCTGCATCTGCCAATAAGGAAATAGTTGTCATCTCAGGGGTATATTTACAATTCTCCATCCACTAGTCCAGGTTGCATTTGAATAGGATCAGGGACAAAATCTGCTTCACGTGGATGAAAAGCCTGTTCCAGATTAGAGGTAGTCTATAAGATACATAATTTTCCCTCCAACATGTTATGTTTATGGTGCAAGCAAGGTTGAAGTCTTTTGACTAGGTATTTCTAATGCTGTTAGACTTGTGGATGTGCAGCAAGTCCATAAGTACTGGATCAGATGATGCCTTGTAAATCAGGCATAAATCACCTCTCAGTAGCCTGTAGGAGACTGAGTATAAAGGTAAAACTTGGAGGGTGTCTGTATATTTCATGTGATTAAGGCCTTGTATTGTTTTGGTGAGGAATCTTTGTGGGTATTCCTGTTAGTGCAAATGCCTGCTCAGGCACATACAAAGGGGATCTTTGTACTCAAAGACTGGCCTGATGGGGGCTGAGTACAGTGGGACAATGACATCCTTGGATCTGGATGCCATACTCTTTATAACAATATAGAATAATTTCCTTACAACAGTAGACACAGGATGGTCAAATGCAAAGTCACTGTGCACATATGATGTCCTTCTATATCATTGTTGCAGTATTCTTGAAGGAAGGGATGCCCTGTCCCTGGCAGCCTGTCACTCAGCCAGTATGGTAAAGCTTGAAAAGAATCTTGTTTGTTCCGTATGTCACATTTATACTTTTCATACAGAACTTAGAGCGTAAAAGGGACGTGTGGCTGCAACTACCCAGAACTTCTTTTGCTGCCAGTTTGAACACCATTACCATTGTTGCCAGTTGGTTTGATCATTTTGTTGTTGTTTTGACCTTTAGAACACCAGATAACTGCCCCGTCGGGGTTATTTTTCCTTTTTCTTTTCTTTTGAAAAAGTTTGTTTCTTGGTCTTGTATTTTTATCACTACTTAGAGTTCATGTCATCCAAGAGGGGAAAGTGTCAGTGTGGGAGGCAGATTCCCCATAAGGATCATCATGAACAGTGTCTTTTTTGTTTGGGTAGTTCCCACGACCATACCTCTTGCCTAAGACTTTCAGATGCCATTTGTCTTCCCTGGCCAGTTATCTTGAAAACCAACAGCTCAGACAGTTATCCCAGGGTACCATGGTGGAATCTTTTAACCCAGAGATACTCCAACCTAGTAAAAAGAAGGCCAAGAAGTCTCAGCCTGATTCTTTAGCTGTCCAGCCTCCAATGGACCTTCCTCTTGAAGCATTTAATAGCTCTGTAAGTCGTTTGGTCCTTACATCAGAATCCTCTTCTGTGACCCCACCAGAGGCCAGCATAGATCCATCTTTTCACATGTCCTCTGAGGTTTTGCAGACATCTACTCCAGATGTTGAGGGGGGTTGATTATCTCTGATGGTCTTAGAGGGATTCCACACATATTGGTCAGGAATGAAGTTCTGCAAGGATTGGAACCGTCAGTATTTGTTAGGGCTTATGTCTCTTCTAAGAAAAGACAAAAACTGAAGCCTGTTTCTCCTTGTTGGGTTATCTTGGCTCTCTTTTTGTCTTCCAAAAATGTTTCCTTCATATTCTGTCTCCCCTCCTCCTTGGGACCTTAATTGTTTTTTGGAAAAATTGACTCAGGCTCCTTTCAAGTCTACAGCTTTTGCTTCTTTGCAACATTGTACCTGGAAAATAGTTTTGTTGCTGGCTTTTACTTCTGCTCAGAGCATTTCTGAACTCCAGGCCCTTATGGCCATTCCTCCTATTTTGTTTTTTCACAGTGACTAGCTGTCCCTTCATACCAATCCTTCTTTTATGCCAAAGGTGGTAAATGAGTTCTCTTTAAATCAGTCGGTACAACTCTGGTCCTGCATACCTTGGATTTGCACAGACAGCTCAGGTACTATTAGAATAAATCTAGGACTATTCGTAAGTCTGATCAGCTTTTTGTTTCCTTTCATTCCTGGTCTTTGGATTTGGCTGTTTCTAAGCAAACCATCTCCACCTGGATATCTAAGGCCATTTCCTTTTGTTATTATATTCATGGAAAATCTCTGTCTACTTCTATCATAGCTCATTTCACTAGGGCTGTTACCTCTACTGGTACCTTCTTCAAGGAGTTGGGCATCAGTTCCATCCCTGAAGCAGCTACTTAGTCTTCAGTGCATACCTTTACTAAACATTATTAGTTGGATATTGTTTCTAGGGCCAGAGCAGGTTTTGTTAAAACCATTTTACATGGGTTTGTTGAAGGCTCTTGTTAGCCTTCCACCTCTCATTCTGTTTTTTGAGCTTTTTAACTCTTCCTTCTTTCAAGAATACTGCAACCATGATACAGAAGGACATAGTGCAGTTGTGTAAAATCTTCTAACCCCCTCTTCTTTATTGTACATTTTCCCTTCTGGATATGCATGAAGTCCTTTTTCCTATGATGATTTTTCTCTTCTGGGACAATTCAGTTCTGGGTAGTTGCATCCGTACATCCCTTTTATGTCCTATGTTCTTTACAAAGAGGATAAAGACATACTGAGCAAACAAGATCCTTTTCAAGCTTTACCATACTGACCAAGTGACGGGCTGCCTGGAGTGGGACATACCTTCTTTCAAGGATACTGCAACATCGAAGAGAAGGACATCTACTGTTATGGTAAGATTTCACACAACTGTACTTTCCCAAATCCCTAACCACTGGGTCTGTTCTCAAGGGTATAATGTTGATGTGGTAATTCTCAGGAGTGGCTGACTTTCCAAAGGATACTATTATGCATTTTTTGGCATTCAACTTTAGAACATCTCTTCCACCAGTTATTTATTTGGGATAAGCCCTCTTGGAGGATATTAGTGTTCTTGGGGGAATTCTATGATTGCACTGAGCTTGCAGTCAACCACAAACATGGTCATCCAGAGACCTTTGATGTTAGCTTTGACCTCCAAAAAGTAGAAGCCAAAAAGGAACAGCCACAACACTGAGGCCTGAGGGACTCCATTAGTGACTGACCTTTTTGTGAAGGTACAGTTTCCTGTGTCATATCTGTGAGTCAACTGACTATCTACTGGGTGACATAAAGGTTTACTGATAGTTTCATGAGTTTGTCAACAATACCCAAATGGAGAATAGTTTTGAATGCTTTGGCCAGGTCAACATTGGCAGTGTGTACCATTTGCCCTTTTCCATAGTTTTGGTGGCTTTTTCGAAAAAGTCCACCAGGCTGAATAGTCAAGATATACATTTGACAAAACCAACTGTATTGAGCCCAGTGTCCAAAAGTTTTCTATGTCTTTATTTGTATTTTCCATGATAATTCATTCCATGGCTTTACACATGAGACTAGTCATATTTTACCCTGGTTGGTAGATGGCCTGCCCTTGTGCAGATGGATAACTGTTGTAGTCCTCCATCTGATATACACAAAGCCAGTTAGAAGGCTAAGGTTGAACAGTGATTTTAGAAGGATTGATATGTCATAATACATGTTATTTAGAAAGCACCCTGAGATGATGTCAGGCCCTGTAGATACAGTATTTTTACCTTAGAGTGCACATTGAGGATTTGTTCACTAGTGAAAGCTAGGGGTGGGGATTATTATTGAGGGTATCTTATGAGAGCTGTCGGGGAGGGGTGAAATTGGAGCTAAATTTATTAGCTAATAGGTTTTCTATATCCTCTAACTCTGGATAGATGGTTTCATTTACAATTAGCTTATAACAATATTGTATATTACCTTTGAGGTTGTTGACATAGCGGAAGAAGGCCTTATGGTTATCCTTTGCCTGTGAAGCTATTTTAACATCAGATTTGGCATTGGTGAACTTGATAAGACTCCTGAATTGCTTATTTAGCTTGCTGAGTCTTATGTTGCCTTGCTGGACATTTCACTTCCTAGTTTTGGCTGTAGTTTTCTTCCTTTTGTTATACAACTTGTTTATATTGGGATTCCACCAGGGTGACATGTTTTTTTTGACTTAGTCCTGTGCTTACTCTTGGTAGGTACAGCTGCATCAATGCAGCTGTTTACATGATGGTGTAGGGTTTCTGAGAACAATTCCATATGCACAACAGACCTCACGTGGCTTAGTGGATTGAAATTTTGCCAGGGTGTTACTCAGTAGTAGAAGGTTTGCTTTGAATTCATTCCTAAATATATGCGGGGTAGATGGGGTCACAGGTTTTAGTTTAATTTCAAAGAAGACAGCTTTATGGTCCAACCTGACAAGTGAGGACTTTGCACATGGGCTGGTGCAAAGTTCCACAATGTTTTTCAGGATCAGGCCATGGGTGTTGCCACCTCCCCCCCAGTGGTTGTACATACTACTTGGTCCACAGCATTAGTGTTGACAAATTCCTGGAATCTCTGGATCTATGTTCTGGGAATTGTACATGTTTCCCAATTTATAGAGGGATAGTTGAAATCACCCAAGCTATAGTGCTGGGTTCAATGCAGAATTATTCCACTTCATTTAGGCATGTGGTATGGGTATCCTGGGTCACAGAGGGGAACCTATAGCTTGCATTGGTATGGTATGGGACTTTGCTTTTATTGAGTTGGATATGGAGAAGATTAAGTGTGTCATACTGCTTGATCAGTCTTGAGGTGTGATTGTTTTTGATGAATATTAGCCCACATCCACCTTTTGCCCCTTCCTCTGCAGTAGCTGGCCTAAATATGTGGGAGACATTATGGCCTTGCATTGCTGGGGTTGGCTCTGTGGCTTTAAACCATGACTCATTAACTACACAGACATCTATATTTTACAGGCTGAGGAGAGCTTGGAGGGAGTGGAATTTTTGTTTAGACTCCTGGCATTAAGCAATAACACCGTCAGTTTATCCAGGGATGGTTTTACTATGTTGAAAGGTTTATCAGGTTGACAATACCTAAAAAAATCCCTGTTGAAGAAGCATGCTATGTTTAGGATGGAAGCTGTGTTGGGTGGGAGATAAAAGGTTGTTTTTCAGGAGGTAATTGAGAAGTTGTGGTTGAATGCATTTTTCCAGTATTTTTGCTAGAGGGGAGATGATGGCTATAGGTCTATAGTTAGAAAAAGCGGTGGAGGTGCCACCTTTGTGAAGCTGGATTACATGGGACACTTTCCATAGTCATGGAACATATTGCTCAGTAATAGACTGATTTACAAGGATGGATATAGGGTATGCAATAGCACCTGCAGCCAGTTTAAGGTATTTACTGGAAAGTTGATCAGCACCAGTGGAAGAGCATTTGAGTTTGGATAGAAGTTTTAAGGAGTTTGTATAGGCTGAATAGTGACGAAATCAGCATTTGTATCAAGATTAGTGGGTAGAGGTAATTGAGAATTGTTTTTGTCTTTCACTAGAGATAGTATAGAGTTTACAATGTGACTGCTAAATTGCGTGGTGAAGTTGTCATGGGAATTTGTAGTATTTGGACTAGGGGTAGTGGCCTGACCAGGTTTTAGGAGTTGGTTAATGGCACTCCAGAATTTCCTTGTGTTGTTATGGTGCCTATTTTGGATTGTTGTATAGTGTTGTTTTTTTTGTCATTCTTGATTTATTTTTTTGCTAAGTTATGAAGTTGTTGGTAGTCTTGTACGGTGGTTGAGTTTTCTAAGAGATGGTGACTATACCATGCTTTGTCTCTTTGTTTGAGGAGAATTTTTTTGTGTCAGCAGAAAGACACAGAATGTGTCTGGCTTTTACATATCCTCTTCTAAGGGGAGCTAGCCTATCTAAGATAGTGAGAAATGTTTAATTGAAATATTAAAATGCTTGGTCGAGGTGGAGATGTTTTAGGGGGTACCAGTTGACTTGTTGGACAAGTGAGGTAAAGGTTTCTGGAGTAAAGTTTGTTTTGTTGTGGATATGCTTGTATGTTATTTCTCTAGCAGTACTGGAGTGTTGTTTTATCATGTAGGTTGGTAAATGATCACTCAGAAGACATCCAGAGAGATAAGGAGTCTGGATTTTAATTAGTAAGAGACCAGTCAAGGATGGAATGTTTATTAGTATGTTTTTCAACCCTAGCTGGATTGAAAATTAACTGGTTAAAGCCATAGAGGTTTATATGGTTAGAGGGATTATTAGAGCCAATAGTGTCCCAATCAAGGTTGTTTTAGGGGGTACCAGTTGACTTGTTGGACAAGTGAGGTACAGGTTTCTGGAGTAAAGTTTGTTTTGTTGTGGATATGCTTGTATGTTATTTCTCTAGCAGTACTGGAGTGTTGTTTTATCATGTAGGTTGGTAAATGATCACTCAGAAGACATCCAGAGAGATAAGGAGTCTGGATTTTAATTAGTAAGAGACCAGTCAAGGATGGAATGTTTATTAGTATGTTTTTCAACCCTAGCTGGATTGAAAATTAACTGGTTAAAGCCATAGAGGTTTATATGGTTAGAGGGATTATTAGAGCCAATAGTGTCCCAATCAAGGTTAAAATCACCCATTATAATAGTTTCTTGCCTTAGTGTTGAGGAGCACCAACTTAGTAGATCTTCAATAGCAGACAGGTCGTAGCCGTGGGACGGTAGATGGCTATGATGATAATATTCTTATGGGGGTTTATTTGAAGATGGGTGATTAGTATTTCAATGCTTGAAATAACTGGGGGGATGTTCAGATGTTCTAATTTTAAATGGTCTTTATATATTACTACTAATCCTCTACCACATCTGAGGGTTCTATCTTTCTATGGTATTGTATCCTGGGGGAAGGATTTCCTGATCCAGAATGTGCAGTTTTAACCAGGTTTCAGTTAAAATGGATATATGGGGTGAGTAGTGAGCAGTACTAGCATGAAATTCATGGAGTCTATTTAATAGGCTTCTTATGTTAAAATTTAGCATTAAAAGGTTAGAGGTATTATGGTGTAGGTTAATTATACAGGTTAAAACTGGTGCATCTATAGGGTAGGCATTCAGTGGGTGGGATGGTGGGCCTGGATTGGGGTGTATGTCTCCACATACAAGTATGTAGTTTTTCAAGGTAGGATGTGTGTACTTACAGTTTATTAAGAAGTATCAGGAATCTGTACAATGAGTTGGAGTAGGAATTTGACTGAAGAACTTTGAATGAGATGAGATGAGTTCTGGAATTTGTAAATAAATGAGGTGATATGATAAAGATGTGTGGATGAATAGGGGGATGGTGAATATCTGGATAGGTTGGGGAATGGGTAACTATGATGTGCAAATTATGATAGTGTGTAGAGATACAGGTTGATAAAAGAAAGGATGTAAGTGTAGAGAAAAAAGTAATACATTGGGTAGAAGTCGTATCACCATTTTAGGAGAAGTCTAGAGAAAAATAGTAAGTGGAGAAGCCTAGAAAAAAAAGTGTATGGATAGGATGAGATAAGGCAGAAAAGAGAAATTGGATAGATTAATTAAGTGAGAGATAGGATTTGTGGAACCAGATTGGATATTGTGGATTGGTTAGGGAAGGACTGGGTGTGACAGAGTGAGTGTATAAGTCTAAAGAAAGTAGGAGTGGTTGGGAATGGGGGTAGGGTATGGGAGAGGAGTGAGACGGAGTGTAGCGAGGGTGAACAGAGCGGGTAGAGACAGTAAATTGCTTACAATGTGAACAGAAAAAACATTTCTGTTGCTGCTGCTGATGTTCAGGGTGGTACATTTGGAGTGTTTTTGCTCAGGGCAACTCTTTAGTAGTCATATGTTTCTTCACTGGCACTTCCACCACAAAACTTCACTCTTCTAATAAATTCCTGGCCTATGTTACTGCCTCACATAACTCCCACATTGAGTCCCTTTACTCTAGCTATTTTACTGAAATCTGAACATCCCTATCTCTCTGTGTCTGACAGATCAGTAAACCCAGCATCTTCAAATCCTTACTAAAAACAAATTTCAGGAATGCCTCTCCCCCTGGATAAATTGCCTCTATCTAATGACACCCTCCACTCTTTCTAAATTTCCTTCTTTCTATTAGGATGCACAGCATCTTTCTTTTTAGATATAATTATTACAGCCTTAGTTAATCATCACTAAGTACCTCTCACTGTACGATTTCCCTTATAAATAAAGAAAATACTGTATTTAATTCCAGAAGGTGATATGCTTTACAGCAATGTGAAATGCTCTTCTGATTGATTACAGAATGTGAAATGCTCTCCCGCCATATGCATTAAGTTTTTATCTGTTACACACTGATTTTTGTTTCCTTTAATTGCTGCTGTAATATCACCTACTATGATGCAGCAGTCCATTATCTCCCCAAATGATCTTTTGGGTATTAGAATAACAGACATTATTAGGAACTTCACTCTCCATTCCCAAGACTAATATAACTATGACATGCCAGTGGTCCATGTGGGAGTGAATGACCTTGGCTACAAATCCCTGAGGGACATGGTATAACTTTCTATACATGTGATGGCTACAGGTGAGAACTGGTTCTGAGTGGAAATGCTCCTTCACCAACAAGATAATTGGCTTTAATAATAGGTTTCCTAGCTGATGACATTCCAGGAAGTTCTGGTATATATCTGCCTAGGATGAGATGATGAGTAGTTCTATTGTTTTGCAAGAGATGGCAGGCATCTCTTGTTAAAGGGTTTCTGCATACTAGTTAAAGCCTTTGCTGCCACCTTCGTTTTAAGAAGAGTGCATCTAATGGACATTCCAGCTTAACAAATGAATTTATTTATTATCTTTTTCATCAAACCCTAAATTACATACATTAAGGTAGCTTTTCTCAAAGCCAGGAGCCTCAGTAGCAAGTTGCTCCTTCTTGAAGTGTTTCTGCATCTGGACCATGTCCAGGTATGTGCAGTTGCAGAGACATTATTTAAATGTAAAAAAGTACTCCCTCTGTTCCTAGATGCAGCTCTTACCATGCCTTCAGGACTGTTGGAAACTACATTGGTGTCTCCATATTTGTCAGGGACCACATCTCATCTAGACAGATGCCCAGAGACCCAGAAACCGATCTCCTAGAACTTCAGTTTATCATGGACAAGACAAGCTTCCAACTTTATAGCATGCTACAACCACCCCCCCCCCACCGCATGACCCCAGAGGATCAGATGATCATGTTAGAGTCCTAGAAGTTTAAAAAGAAATTCATATAAGCAATAATTCCATAATTCTTGGTAACTTCAATTACCTTTCCCTAGACTGGAGCACCTGTGCCTCTAGCATATGTTTGGCTAAAAGATTATTTGATTTAATAAACAGAAATTCCCTGAATCAAATAGTGAACTCACAAGAGGCCAAAATATTCTTTATCTGGTCCAAACAAATATGGCATCTATCATTTCCCACTCCCCCTGTCTCTTCTTCACCTTTTAAGTCAGAGTTATAAATCCATGGCATTTATTCTCAGAACCACTTTACTCCTAATACCCAACATCTCCACATTTATGGACTTCAGAATGGTAAACCTTATATAAGTATATGATGAAATTTCTACATTTACGCATGAAATTACAATAGTTGACACCAACACAGAAGTCATCTTGACTAAGGACCTTTATGCCCACTTAAACAAATGCATAGATTAAGTAGTACAACTAGAACCAAATACAGTGGGAAACTTAAAAACAAACCCCACCTGTTCACCAACCGACATAAATAACATCTATAACAAAAGAAAAAAAATCATTTAATTGTACAGTAAGTCTAGAACTCATTATAATTAGGATAGTATAAAAATATCAACATGAACGTGAAAAGCATAATAAGGACCTGTAAGGCACCCCATGAACAGAGATTAGCTTCTTATGCAAATGATAACAAGTCTTTTTTTAGCTATGGTAGAAAACTAAGAAATAACACTCAGTATTGCTCTGAATTTTTCCTTAATGGGGCCTCCCATTTCCTATCTCAATGATATTGCAAATATACTAGTAAATAAGCTGGCAGGAAACTTTACCCCCAAACCCCTATTCAAACACCACTCATCCTGTAATCCCTTACCTCGCCATCACTAAGGAACATGTTCTTAAGGTATTATTACAGACCAAAAGCACTTCTTCCATGGGTCCCAACAACATACCTGAGTGCTTACTAAACAGCTCTAATTAAACCTTTCTTTAAATTGTTTAACCTAAGTTTAGCCGCATGCTATGATTTAGAGTACTAGCACACTGTTGTGTTGATAACCATCCATATGGGTAACTCTATCACTGACCCTTTAAATTACAGACCAGTCAGCCTTCTGAGTCTGATCTGTAAAGCTTATCATAACCAATCTCATAAAATATGAGATGAAGAATCTCATTAGGCTTGACCCTCAACAATATGGTTACATCAAGGGGAAATTATACATGTTAAATTTTAATCCAAATAACAATGAGTACCACAGAAAAATGTACGCTCCTGAGCAGAAAGCACAGAAATAAAATCATAAAAAATAAAGGAAACTGCTCAGGTGCAAGACCATGCAGAAAATAGCAAGCAGCATACAATGAGTCTCTTCAGACCAAAGTCATATAAATCACACCAGCATACGACAAATCTCTTCAGACCAGGAATATAAGAATAATCCAATCCAATGAAGCAAAATGCTATTAACTTCTTTAAAAACCAAATCTTTTATTAGCAGATATCTGGTAAGTGCTTTCGCATTTTCCTTTATTTTTTATGATGTTAAATTTTAACTTCCTTGAGAGGGTCATGTAAATTGTCAACAGTGGTCATGCTGTTCAGGCAACTTACTTTGATCTGGCCAGTGCTTTTGATGCCATGCTTCATGCCAGAAATGTAAGGAAGCTATCAACTTAAACATAGATCCTTAGGTGTTAAGATAGAGCCAGTTGGCTTAAAGAGAGAGCCCGCATAGTTCATGTGGTTAGTACCTCTTCAGATAGTTCTGTAATAATTAGTAGACTTATTCAGAGGTCTGTACTGAGTTTTCTGCCATTATTGCATCTTCTTCTCTGATCTCAAAACTGATAAATAGGACTTCTGATTAACCATGCTTATAGGCAAATATAAGGCCATGGTGGTGCAGCGGTTAGCGTTTGTCACCTCACAGCAAGAGGTTCTACTGTTCGATTCTCAGCTGGAGCACCTTCTGTGTGGAGTCTGCATGTCCTCCCCACAGTCGAGTGACGTTAAAGACATGCAGGTAGGTGCGAGCGTGAATGGGTGTGCCTTTGTTGAAGGTTGGGAATCGGGCTGGCAACTCAGCACCGTAAAAATCCCCTGCCAATCATGAGGGGACCGGAGTTCCGCTGTGGCGACCCCTAACCGGGAAAAGCTGAAAGTCTATAGGCAAATATAAACTAAGTGCAATTGTCAAAACACCTTCTGTTATTTGTACCTTTCATAACAGGTTTACCATTGATAATACCTGATGCACAGAAAACAGGCTTAATTTGAATGCTAAAAAGTATGTAATATTGCTTCTTTCAGGAATCAACAATTTCCCACAATACACAGTATAGACATTATGTCATCACTAAAGGAAAAAGTAATACTTGGGTTCATAGTTCCCTATCCTTTGATCATCACATGACAAATGTAGTTAGAAAATCCTTCTGCTTAGCACAACTAATAGCCAAATATATTTCATCTACTTACAAAAATGTTATTATTCCCCATATATAGATTCATTATATGCAATGCTTCCTTTAGAATGTACCTCATTGACATATCAATGGATTTGAAAAGCCTCAGAGGTACTTAACCATTAAGACCTATGGTGTTAGAACTCTGGTTATCAGGAAAGGCTGGAATCTCTTTCCCTGTACTCTGTATCTTATAGACTCCTGAGAGGTGATCTGGGCCTTGCTTACTGCACCAGTTTAAAGCCAAGCACCTAGTGCTGTAGTCTGCCCTATTGCTGACTTCACATAATTCCGCAGCCTCATTTCACATGAATGCGACTGCCTTACTACCTAAAATAACACACAGACTGAATTAACCCTATTTGATTAGCAGCTGCAAATAACTCCATCCTTTTCCATTGTAATACTTAACCACCTGTCCATAATTTTCTGCCATCCTTTCTCATTTTAGACTATATTTTTAAATATATATTCATCATGAACATAATGGTCAGCTCCTATCATGGAGTCACATCAGAATACCTTGATGCTAACAGCAACCTCTTACAAAGTATTACTAATTAGCTATTAATGTACTGTACTGTTGAGAAATTATCTTTTAATGATCTGTTTTAGTTATGAGTGGGTGTACTGCTTTACTTTTAATTTATTTATTTATTTTTGTTCTTTTTCTATATGAATGTTTGAAAATACTATTTTATGATTTGTATTATGTGTACCTTTGCTTTAGAGCTTTTCTCTCTTGTTCTCCACTGAAAAGGGGTTTAATGCCCAGTCAAACTTTCCCAGTAAACAAATGCAGTACATAAATAAAAATGAGAGATCTGGTGGTCCTTGACCTTCTATATCTCACTAAGTCAAAAATGACACCTTCATCAGCAGACAAAGAGAATCCAACCTGAATCTTCTCTATAATGCACTTCTTCTGCAGGTTAAGCAATTAATTCAATATCTTCCTTCAAACTAAAATTGGATGAATGACTGGGTATTCTCAAATTTACATCAGGATTAACTGGCATCTTACTCCTTGACAAATGAGGTAAAGCTTGAGGGGTGGGTACTGGAAGGCATGTATATACATCTTATATATCTTATACATGTAGACAAACACATACAAACATTTATGTTTCTGGGTTCTGTTTATTTTGTTGATTTGTCAGGTGGTCAACTGGATTTCTGCATTGTGACAGTTATTGTACAAGTGAGTGATTACTGAAGAATATTAGTGAGTGGGAAGTGACTGAATGCAGTAGGTTGTGCTATATGTACATCAGATATTATGGTATTTATGTGATGTTGAGAGAGTGTGTGTGTGTGTGTGTGTGTGTGTGTGTGTGTGTGTGTGTGTGTGTGTGTGTGTGTGTGCAGGAGCGGCCTTAGGTCAAGTGGTGCCCTAGGCAAAAGGGCTCCACGGCGCCCCCCATGACACCATCTGGTGCCCCCGCCCTAGTCTACCTACACCAAATAAATACTGGAAAAGTGCCCCTACTAGAGCAGCGCCCTAGGCGCCCACCTAGTTGGCCTATGCCTAAGGCCGGCCATGTGTGTGTGTGTGTGTGTGTGTGTGTGTGTGTGTGTGTGTGTGTGTGTGTGTGTGATTGGTAAGTATGTGATGTTGGCTGTGTTTGTGTAGCTGTAGACTGAGAGATTGATTCACTTCTGAGTGTGCATTTGCATGTATTTATTGCAAGTGGTTGTGGTGTGCTAGCAGTTTTGTCCGATGGTATATGGTATATACACTTTTACCCATGTTTATGTGTCTATGGCATTAATATGTATACATATGGGGGTTTAGGGAAAAGACCTCTGTCTTGAAGCATGAGGAGAGGGCTTGTCCTCTGCAAGAAATGCTGTGTGAGTGTAGTAGTGTATTAGTGACTGCGTAGTGACAGAGGTTATTTTTTTTTTATTTGATTGCGCATGATGTTTGAGAATGTGCATCTGGTAATTGCCATGTTTGTGATTGAATGAGGTGCTGTTGATTATCTGAGATGTATTTTCAATAGGATGATCCGGTGTTAGTTTTAGATTAAGTACTATGTATCAAGTGTGTTTTGTGATAATTCATGTCTATGTATGTGTATAAATATGTATATATGTATTATATATATCTATATCTATCTATCTATCTATCTATATATCTATATATATATATATGTGTGTGTGTGTGTGTGTGTGTGTGTGTGTGTGTGTGTGTGTGTGTGTGTGTGTGTGTGTGTGTGTAGAGAGAGACAGACAGACACACACACACACACACACACACACACACACACACACACACACACATACACACACACACACACACATGCATACACACAATCACATGCACTTCTGATGGTTAATAATAATTCTGATGGTTAATATGTATGTGATTGTGTGTATGCATATGTGTGTGTGTGTGTGTGTGTGTGTGTGTGTGTGTGTGTGTGTGTGTGTGTGTGTGTGTGTGTGTGGCATGGGCAACATGGCGTACTACTAAAGACCATATAAACTAAACCAAATTTAGACAACTAAGAAATGAGACAAAACAAGCTATTCTATTAGATAAAAAAAAATACTACCTCCATCTCCAACAAGGGAACCAAAATAACCCCCAAAAATTCTGGGCAGGGTTAAATAAATTACTGCACCCAGGTCAAATCACCACTCCACCTCCCTCATCCTCTGCTGATAAACTACCAGCGGATGTTGCTAACACCTTTAATAATTTCTTCACTGAAACCATCCAAGCCCTTGCTAGCCAAATACCCCTTAACTCCTCTAACCTACTGGATAGCACTCCCAGTTCCCAGACCTCCTTTAGCTTCCAACCAGTCTCTACATCTTTCATTTGTTCACTACTCAAAAAATTAAAACCTACTACCCTAGCTGCAGACCTTCTCCCAGCAGAATATTTGCAAAAAGCTGCAGATACCATAGAGTACACTGTTTCCATTCTAATTAATCGGTCCATATCAGAAGCCTCAGTCCCCTCTATTTGGAAAATATCTCGTGTCATACCCCTCCATAAAGGTGGTAACTCTACTGAGTTATCCAATTATAGACCAATAGCCATCTTATCACACCTGGCAAAAATAATGGAAAAATGCATTCATAAACAACTCCTGTACTTTCTAACCCAAAACAACCTTCTGGCTAACTCCCAGCATGGCTTAAGACCATATCATAGTACCACCACAGCTCTCCTTATCTTCTTTAATGCTATAAACTATAACAGGAACAACAAGACGTTATTGTCAGACCTCTTCTTAGACCTGTCCAAGGCTTTTGACATGGTCAGTCACCATCTTCTCATCAACACCCTGGCAACAATGTCCCTAGGCAATCACTCTCTCCGATGGTTTGAATCCTACCTGAACAATAGACTACAATCTGTCTTATGGCAGAACAAACTCTCAAACCTCCTACCCAACACTCTAGGTGTCCCACAGGGTTCCATCTTGGGACTACTTCTGTTTTCCATTTTTATCAATGACCTCCACAAAGTCATCCCTGATGCCATCTGCATTCAATACACAGATGACTCAATGTTGATCTGCACTGGCACCTCGCAAACAGAGCTGCTATCAATAACTCACAGTACATTCAACCTAGTAGAGAACTGGCTTGCCGCTCGCTGTCTTATACTAAATCCTAATAAAACAAAACTCCTACTTTTCACCCCCACGCATAGATGCCTGGCATTATGTCTCTCCATTAAGGCCAATAACAGTACCACAATCACTCCAGATGACCATACAAAACTGCTAGGAGTCATTATAGACAACAATCTTAAGTTTGATGTGCATGTCAACAAAACAATCAAAACCATTAACAGAAAACTGGGCTCACTATATAGGATAAAGCCATTCCTTACCCCATATGCTAGGCCTTCCATTGCCTACTCCCACCTACTCTCTACACTCTACTATGCTTTCCCTTTACTGGCCAACCTAAATAAAACTGACCTTAACAAACTTTCAAGATGCTATAACAGCATAGCAAGATTTGCAACTGGTCTACCCTATAGAACACATCATTGTAAAAATCGAAATTATCTCGGATGGCTAGAGCTTCCCAGGCAGATTCAGTATAATCAACTCATTGTGGCTCACAAAGCACTTAACCAACCAGATAACACACCTGCCCTGAAAGAAATCATTTATCTCCACTCCAACTCCAGATCACTCCAGTCATCCAATAGACTGTCAGTGCAAACCATTAAACTCAACAACACAGCTGGTGACTCCCTGTTTGCTAACTCTGCTGGCAAAATTTGCAATTCCCTCCCTGCTAACATTACCCTACATACCACCCTGGTGGTGCTGCGGTAGCATTGTCACCTCACAGTAAGACGCTGTCGGGTTCGATTCTCAGCTAGATCATCTTCTGCGTGGAGACATGCGTCAATGGGCGTACCTTCGTTGAAGGTTGTGCGTCAGGGCTGGTAACTCGGCACGTAAAAATCAACTACCAATCATTAGCAGACCGGAGTTCCATTGTGGTGACTCCTAACGGGGAAAAGCCGAAAGACACAACAACAACAACCACCCTATCTCAATTTAAGAAAGCTCTCAATGAGCACTTCAAGTCTCAGTGGATATGTCCTTGCTCCAAGCCTGACTAAATCCTCATGCATACTGGTTTACTAGTTCTATGTCTGTAAGAGGTACTCAATTATCTTTGTTAAGCTAGTCTAGAAGATGGTTAGACTGTATTAATCTAACTGGATTATAAAACGTGTTATATTTGTAAAAATTCAACTAGACTGTAAAATGTGTTCTATATGTATAATGTTATGAAGACTCATGATCTATATGTACATTGTAAAGATTGTATATGAAACTACCTTTGGAGCTTTTCTCCCCGGGCCTCCGCTGAAAATGGACATGTATCCAGTCGGACTATCCCAGTCAACAAATGTAAAATAAAATAAAAATAAATATAAGACATATCTGGTATTGCAAGACTGGATTACAGGTTTTGTGACTAGTTTGTTACTAGTGGCAAAACCATGAATCATGAAAGTGAGTTCCTTCATCTTATAGTGCCAAGTATTTAATGAACAACATGAGCTATAGACCCTCACATGCTCCATTTTATTGATATTTTCCTGATTTTTATTACTGATTCCTATGCAGTGCAATGCTATGTGGTTATTATGCTATTTGTATAACTTGTTTATGTTAGATGTGCAGCACAGAATCTGGAGAAGGCAACAGAGACAGAGGAGACGACCTCAGAGTTCTTTGCCGTCTGAGATTTTACTGATTCAACACATGGGAAGGATATTATCAACTTCCTGGGAATGGGACTTTCAGTGTACTAGCCTCTGGTGGGAATAGAAGCTTTCTTGTGACAGCTGCCTGCGATTTGTTCTATTGAAGGATCTGATTACCTGTGTTTGATTCACCTGTGTGATTTGCTTCTGCTGGGCAGAGCTTTAGATGTTTTAAATTACCTGAGATTTGTTCACTTTAATGTACTGCTGCAGACTAATGTAAATCATGTTGGATTAGCCTCATAGCAGCCTAGTCTGTAATAGATACAGCAGCCTTAACTTAACTTTCTTGTTGCAGATCACACAAGTTTCACTGCCTTTGCTATCTAACCTTAGCAGCATGTTTGTGCTTAATATTTTGTTAAACTTGGTTTCAGTTATGTTCCAGATACTTATTCGTTATCTTTAGTGACTGAACCACCCTTGTGTGTTTAATTATCATGCAATACATGATAGTGCTCAGTTTTAGTACTGTACTTAACTTACTTAACACATCAGCATTTCTTGGCATATCACATTCGGGTGAAACTTTGTCTACTATTATTTAAATGACTGACTGTACTCTAATAAGCTTGGAAACAGATAGTAAAAATTATTTTTGTGCAATTTTTGGTTGGATTTAAATAAACTATTTTCATGCATTTTTTCTGTTGCTTGTTATAGACAGTGGAAATTTTGGACAATTTACTGTTTGTCTGATTATTTGCACTTAAGTAAGCTAGCTCCCTAGACTTTTTATTATTGCCTTATTTGATACAGTAGAAATTGCTGTCAGTTTATTACTTTGCTAGCTTACTGTATGCATTGCATCTGGTTGCATCACTGAAATTAGCACCGTAGTTCTGATGATTGTAGTGTTGTAGCAATTGTGTGAGCTCTAGACCCTTATATATTTCATTTATCTATATTTTTCCTGTTTTTTATTACTGATTCCTATGCATTGCAATAGGATGTGGTTATTATGCTATTTGTATAACTTGTTTTTGTTAGATATACTATTGTACTGTTGTGCCTTGCTGCCTTTGCATGATTATTCATTACTAGTAGTATCTAATTAATAGTAGACAGAAACAAAATTAACTTATTATCTATGTTACTGACTGCATGTTTTGATTCCTGGTTTTGTTGTACTGTTGTTTAACAATGATTATCATTGATTACCCATTCTGTTGTGGCATTTAAAGCTAATGCTCTACAGTGCTTCACTAGAGACAATTGGATTACACCATGTGATATTTACACCGTGTAATATTTACATCATGTGATAGTCACACCATGTGATATACTCCTGATGCTTGTTACTGCACTGTAATTATTTGCTCTAAACCTAACAGTAGTTGAAACGGGTATACTTTGAAACATTGAAGTATACAAACCTCGAATGGTTAACAATTAGTCCCAAAGATCAATTGCCAAAACAATGAAGCAACAATATGCTTACGTTTTTTGCAGGAGGGGAAGCCCCCCCAAACCCCTGCTAATTATACCACCTCTGAGATTGCTCTACTGTGGGGAAAGGGCAAATTCCTGGATCCCCACTATACACAATCATGCACAGACTTTATACGAGCAAAAGTGATCAAATGACTTTCAATCACTTCTGCCAGTGTTAAACATGTTCAAGATTACTAACGTTCGATTATATGGAGTGCTCTCATTGAAACTATTTAAACTCTGTAGCTCTTGTTCTACATTTACTGACCCTGGAGCTGCTGGGTTATCTATTGTTGTGCATGAAGCACCACAACTATGCTCCGAAATGAAAAAAAGAATGTCTTCAATGCTTCCCCGAGCACAATACCCATTATTAACAGCATTTAGGTGTGCTTAACAAAAGTCTGCTAAGGGCACCCAAGTACTATCATGTCTCACAATAGCAACTAACAGCAGAAAGGACTGCCTTGCAAAAGAACAGTGCCGGAAGGAAGGAAAAACAGCTTATAGAAGCAGACGGAACTTTATTCTGCCACACTTGCAGGCAGAATAAAGTGTCTAATAGATTTTAAAGCTGCTACTTCTACAGCAGAGCATTTGAGTCCTAAATACTATCCATACCTTTCAACTGCCTCTGATTTTTCCTCATACTTGCCCTTTCCCTCATAACATTTTTGATTTTCTGGTAAATCAGTCAGGATTACAATGAATTCATAATGTCAAACGTTAGAGATTCATACTTAGGTTAAGAAAATGAACGTTGATGCAAAACATGTTCTACTGACATTTTAAGGGAATTAAAGCAATGTTTAAAAACTGTCCCTGATTTTGATTCTCTCCCATTATTTTTGAATAAATCCAGTATCCTTACGTAAAGATGTTAAAAGGTATGCTGTGGTCTGTTTGACAGTGCTAAGTGTTTTACTGGCTTTCAAAGCCAATAAAATACTATACAATACTACACCTTCTCTTTCTTTCTTTACTTTTCCCTGTAACTGGTAGTACATAGAGCAAATAAAGCTGCATGTACTGTAATGGAGTATGATTGGGACTCTCCAGTCACAACTACTTATTGTGTGTTCTCACCATGGACACCTTCCATTCTCTTCACTGTCAAGGTGAAGTTCTTGGCATCCATATCTCAAACACATAATAAGCTGGTTGTGATCAGAGGCACAATCATAATCTTCTATGTTCATTGCTATTACTAATTAGGCACAGACCCAATGGACTTAATATTTCAGTCACTGGTTGCACTTGATCTCCCTTTGATCATTGCTACTGCTACTTTACTGCTATTATTGATTGTTCTAGTATTGCAGAAATGGAACATAATGCTCCTAGTCCCTGTGCATGAAACTATTGGGTTAGACTATTGTATTAAAATGTGCCACTTGTTACTGATTACTTTACTCATAGTAGATATTGTTGTCTACCTAGTCATGCTATATTACGTTTTAACTAAATGTTCCTGCTAAACTTTCAGACTGCCACTAGCTAAGCAGCCAGCAGCTACCCCTCCTTACTCCTTCATTTCCCCTCACAGTCTCCTCGGATGGCCACATAGGCTATCCTCTCTCCCCCTTCTAGTACAGCTCCACGCCTGGTAGCTCCCTTGTTTGCTTACTGCACTACTACTTTGTCCACTAGATGTTATACTTTTCTCATCCCTATTTGGGATATTAGTACTGACTTCTGCCTTACACTTTTATTCTCCCCTCCTTATACTAATCCTTTTCCTCCTTTACCTCTCTGTCTCATCCTCTCCCCCGAGGATACTTTCTCTTGCCTTGATTCCCCCTTCCTTCTCTGATACTTTTTCCACTTTCCTCTGGTCTACTTTGTGTTTTGCTCACACCCTTTCTCCTTGGGCTCCCTACTTGCTTCTCCTGTCTCCTTTGAGCCCAGGTCTGTACTCCTGTTTTACCCTTTTTCACATACTATTGTATTTACTAGGCCCCAATATCTGTATGCTTTATTACCCTTAGATATTACTCCTGTTCCACATCCTACCCACTTAGCCTCTTATCTCCTTCCCTAGCCTATTGTTCTCTTTACTGAACCTATTACTATTCTATCCCTTTTCAGCCAGATCTCTGCACCCCCCTTCCTTTCCGGTCTATACCTGCCTCCCTGCTATCTTCCCTCCCCCCCTTCTATTAATCTTCCTACTGCAACCTTATTATCCTATCCTTTCTTCAGCCAGGTTTCTTCACTCCCCTCCTTTTCCGGCCTATACCTACCCCCTACTATCTCCGCCTCCTCCTCCCTAGGGACTTCCTGTGGAAGTTTTTAAAGACTGCCCATGTCCCAAAGGCGCCATCTTTAAATCTGCCCTCCTCGCTGCTGCTGAGTCTGCTTGGCTGTGTGCGACAGCTCTGAAGTAAGTTTTAAGATGTATATTGCACTCCAGTTTTCAGGAATTGTATTGTAACATTTCTAGAAGTCGGTGTTTAACTGCTGTTTATGTTAAATGTGTTTAGCTTGTGCCATATTGCTGTAGTAACCTGCTATCTACCTATAACACTCCAAGTCAGGTGAAACTTATGATTATATGCTATTCCAGCTTATGTTCAGGTTAACGCGACTGTGTTTAGTATAGCCTTAGTTGAAGGACCGCTCTTTTACTGTCTGGATTTGTGCTATAGCGTGTGTACTTTTTCTAGTGTAGGACTGCTCTTTTACTGTCTGGATTTGTGCTATAGTGTGTGTACTCTTTCTAGTGTAAGTGCGAATGTGTTTAGCACTTGGGTGGTACTGAATACATGGGACGGCTCTAGTACTGTTGTGTTCAGGTTGGTGGGAGTTGCGTTGATGCAGCCTCTGATATAAGACTACTCATCTACCTCTGATACTGATAGAACAGCGTGTTTACTATTACTAATCCAAACGCGAATGCGTTCAGCCTTAAGGTGGCACTAAATTGGTAGGATTGCAATAATATTGTTGGTGG
Source organism: Protopterus annectens (assembly GCF_019279795.1). NCBI lineage: Eukaryota > Metazoa > Chordata > Ceratodontiformes > Protopteridae > Protopterus > Protopterus annectens. The sequence goes on along the minus strand of NC_056744.1, from coordinate 456,379,355 downwards.
ACAGATTAACGCGAATGCGTTTAGTATAGTCTTTCTTGTAATGCTACTCCGCTATTGGCTGCATTGATTCTGTAGCACGTGGATCTTTGCTCAGCTATACGCGAATGCGTTTAGCTTTCAGGTAGCGCTACATAAGTGGGACCCCTCTGATACTGATACCGATACTGCTTAAGCTGGTATAGGAACCATTTAAATCTCACGCAAATGCTGGTTTTGTATGCTGTGCTGTTCCAACCTATGAGTACTTACGGGCTGTGCAAACGTGAATAATTTTAGATAGTTTGGCTAGCTTTTAAAGTGACTGCTCTTGACTTTGTTGCTAACTTAGAAGTGAATGCGTTTAGTTATTAGGTTTGCCTTACATTGGGACTGCTCCTATCCTAGTCCTCACACCTATTGCTTTCACATATCATATTTCTGTATATGCAATAGCGTTCCGTGTTATGACTTGCTATTTACACCATCTACCCCTCCTAAAGAGACTGGAAAGTGTTTCAATTGAATTGTTTATGTTAACGTGAATGCGTTCACTGCATTACTCTGGTGTGTGTGGTGATTTGCTGTAACACTAGGCTCTATATATTATTAGCTATACAGTTATTTATTTGAAATGTACTTTTCACCATTAATATGTACATCCTAAAGAGTTATATCAACTATGTGTAACGTTGCTTTGCTTACCAGTTGCATAACCTGTCTTTTATTGCATTTTGACTCTGAATTGTAACCCTGTATGTTAATATTGTACTCTAACATTATCTTTTTGTCCTCTCTCCTCCTCTAACAACTATCCGTCCACGACCCTGTGTCTTTGCCTGGGTTGTATCCCTCTAATTTCACTATTAGGGTGTTCCCCACAGAATACCCTTGGACTCGGTCAGGACATTGTCTTCTTCTACCACCCTCTACCACCAGAAAAAAGAGAGTATGTCTACCTAGTCATGCTATATTACGTTTTAACTAAATGTTCCTGCTAAACTTTCAGACTGCCACTAGCTAAGCAGCCAGCAGCTACCCCTCCTTACTCCTTCATTTCCCCTCACAGTCTCCTCGGATGGCCACATAGGCTATCCTCTCTCCCCCTTCTAGTACAGCTCCACGCCTGGTAGCTCCCTTGTTTGCTTACTGCACTACTACTTTGTCCACTAGATGTTATACTTTTCTCATCCCTATTTGGGATATTAGTACTGACTTCTGCCTTACACTTTTATTCTCCCCTCCTTATACTAATCCTTTTCCTCCTTTACCTCTCTGTCTCATCCTCTCCCCCGAGGATACTTTCTCTTGCCTTGATTCCCCCTTCCTTCCCTGATACTTTTTCCACTCTCCTCTGGTCTACTTTGTGTGCCCCGCTCCGCTCCCCACCCTACCCCCATATCCCACCCACCCCCAGGGTTCCTACATTTATATATCTACAAGCCACACCTCCTACTACTGCTATCCTATCCAATTCACAGTCTCACAGATTGTGTAACTTCCTTCACTTAGTCACACCTACATACCACTTTAACCAACCCACCACTATCTCACTAAAGTCCTATACCATTACAGCCCCTTCCACTCTACCCCCTACTCCACTCTACCCCCTACTTCCACCACAGACCCCTCTACAACATATCAGGAAACCCTACTTCACATACAACTATCTTATCATGTCTACAACTATCCTCCACTCACAACTTAAACTACCTATCACCTTCTTACTATTATTCCTTCTCATTACTACCTACTTCTTAACCTCCTATGAACACTCCTTAACTATTTCTCTCTCACTTCCCTCAAAACATACTAGTACACCTACAACATACCTACCTTCATCCTATTTACCTACCTCATCACAAACCATATATCTACTTCCCAAACACCATAGACTATTTCATTGTAAACTACTAAAAACTAAATCAAAGAAAGTATTTGACACATCTCTAAAACACATATCCAAAAACTATGGTCTACTACTCCATCTACTTCAGGACGGTGACATACACCCCAATCCAGGCCCTCAACCTACAACTACTGAAACACACAGTCACCATATAAAAGCTCTCCTTCCTCCATCAACTATAACTACAAACATACTATCCTTGGCCCACCTAAATATACGCAGTATCTGTAATAAAGTTAGTCAAATACACGCCCTACTAGAAGTACACAACTTTGACATTCTATGCTTATCAGAAACCTGGCTAAAACCATCTATTAAAGATATTGAAATTACCCCACCTGGATATAACATTGTTAGACTTGATCGCACCTCCAAGAAAGGAGGTGGAGTAGCTATCCTATATAAATCTAACCTGAAGCTTACTCTTCTTGACCTTGCTCTTACCCAAAACAATAATGTCGAAATAATCTGCTCTAGAGTTCAAATTAATACTACTAAATCAATAAACATCATTTGTGCTTATCTGCCTCCAGGAAATAATATCCCCACATTAGAACAACTTCTTGAACAACTCTCAAATTACCTCCCCCAAGAAACACTACTTCTTGGAGACTTTAACATTGACTGGAAATCTTGTAACAATGCTAACCCTACTTCCCATTTAAACCTTTTTGGTTTCAAACAACTAATTGATAGTGCCACTAGAATAAATAAAACAAGCAAAAAAGAAACCACCTTAGACTGGGTTCTTACAAACTCCCCCTCACAAAGCTACAAAACTGGCATCCTTCCTGATGACCTTAGCGATCACTCCCTCACATATGTCATTAGAGCTAAAACTCATCAAAACTTACCTACCTCACATAGAACACTATATTCAAAGAAACAATTTAATCCCCAAAGATTTCAAACAGAACTCTCACAATACAACTGGACCCCTCTAAAGCACCTCTCTCTCAACAAAGCCATAGAATATTTCAACTCAGCATTCCTTACAATCCTAAACCACCATGCCCCATGTCGTACCATTAGAATAAAGACCAGAACAGCACCCTGGCTTACCTCTAATACTTAACAAAAGATCAGGCTTAAAAATAAATCTTGGAAGAAATGGCACTCCTCTAGAAACCCAACAGACTATCAAACCTTTAGAGAGCTGAGAAACAAAACCAAAAATGCTATTATTTCAGACAAAAAGAACTACTATGTAGAACTTCAGCAATCCACAAAAAAAGAACCAAAAAGGTTCTGGTCTACTATCAATCATCTACTTACCCCAGGTAAAATAGTAACACCTAACCCACAGAATCTAGACCCTGATAATCCCTCTTTAATAGCCAATAACTTCAATAGCTTCTTTACTACTTCCATACAAACACTAGCAAGCCATTTATCCCCTGATGCTTCCCAACTGATCCTAAGTAACACCAACAACGTCATTCCTTCCCTTCAACTTCAACCCATACCCACCTCCTACATACAATCTCTCTTACAAAAACTTAAACCCACTACCCCCTCAGCAGATAAGCTTCCTGCTGAATTCCTTCAGGTAGCAGCAAAAGCTATAGCCTACCCTGTTTCGATCCAAATAAACAGATCCATAAAAGAAAGTGATTTTCCAGCAATCTGGAAGATATCACACATCATACCCTTACATAAAGGAGGCAAATCCACTGACCTCTCTAACTACCGCCCAATAGCACTATTATCTCCACTAGCTAAAATCATGGAAAAATATATACACAAACAACTACTTAACCATCTCCTTCAAAATAACCTACTAGCAAACACTCAACATGGATTTAGACCCTCACATAGTACGACCACTGCACTACTTTCCTTTACTAACACAATAAACTGTAACCGTAATAATAACAAACTAACTGCTTCTCTTTTCCTAGACCTGTCAAAAGCCTTCGACATGGTCAACCATAAACTTCTCCTACACATACTAAACTCACTTGCCTTGGATTTTTCCTCCTTAACGTGGTTCTCATCCTACCTTGAAAACCGACAACAAGCAGTACTCTGGAAAAATTCTCTATCTGCTCTACTACCTATCTCCTTAGGAGTACCTCAAGGATCAATATTAGGCCCACTCTTGTTCTCTATCTTTATTAATGATCTTCAATCATCTATCCATAACACTACCTGCATACAATATGCAGATGATTCTATCATCATCTGTACAGCTCCCACCCAATCTGAACTCCAGTCACTCACACAATCTACCTTTTCAACCATTGAACAATGGTTCTCAAAAAGATGTCTCCTTCTCAACTCCAAGAAAACAAAACTATTACTATTCTCACCTACCCACAAATCTCCTCAACTAAATTTTACTATTACTGCAGCTGACAATTCTCTTATCTCCCCAGACTCTACTACCAAACTGCTTGGTGTTACTATTGATAATAATCTTAACTATGATTGTCATATCAATAACACTATAAAAGAAGTAAATAAAAAGATAGGTTCACTGTACAGAATAAAACCCTTCCTTACTCCAGAAGCACGGACCACCTTAGCTCAATCACATCTTATCTCCACCCTACTGTATGCTTCCTCTATTTACACCAATCTCTCTAAAGGTAACCTGAAAAAACTAACTACATCCTATCATAATATAGCCCGTTTTGCCACAGCATCCCAGTACAGAACTCACCACTGTAATAACTTAAAACAATTACAATGGTTAGAACTACCTAACAAGCTTATCTATCAACAACTCTTAATTACACATAACATTCTTTATCAACCAACAAAAACACCAGCTCTCAGTAACCTCCTTACTCCCTACAAAAACTTGAAACAGTTGCGATCTGCCGAAAAGATACAAGTCACCACAACTAGAATTACAAATTCAGCAGGTAACTGTCTATTTTCAAACTCCATAGGGGAAATATGGAATAACGTCCCCCCACACATTACCTCACTAGACTCCTTTCAACTTTTCAAAAAACAACTTCTATTACATCTTAACAACTTCTGGCTCTGCTCCTGTACCAATCCAGACTAAATGACTTCTTCGCTCTTCAGCCATACCTCCCTACGTAAAAATCATTATCTTTCCCTGCTATTTCAAATGACTAAATTACTGTACTGTTCTAAAAAAAAAAAAAAAAAAAAAATATGAATATATAGCTTAGGCTATTTGTTTTTTACCTGTTTTTTTTCGCTGTATTTTCTACTACACTAAAATGTATGCATTGTTGCTTAAATGTTTAACCTTGTTTTAATTGTGGAGCTTTTCTCCCCGGGCCTCCACTGAAAATGGAAATTATCCAGCTGGACTAGCCCGGTCAACAAATGTAAAATAAAATAAAATAAATAAAATTGTTACTTTTACATTTTTTTGCAGTTGCAAATGCTACCACTGAATTGCAATTGAAGGTACTAGTTATTATATTCAGAGTCACATTTCACATTCTGGTTTCCTTTAGCCACATATCATACTGCCACCATTTTCTTGTTCAGTCCATTACATCCATCTGTCTTATACCATAAGAGGGTTATTAATCTGCCCTGTTTTTCATACTCCATTGATTACACTGGTAGTTAGGGAATCTCAGTCAGTTGTTGCCCCTTTTGTAACCAGCATGATAGCACTAGGTATTTTGAGGCAGAGTGGCGAATGCCTCAGGATTACTGAAAAGCCTTTATTGCTATATCAAAATTGCTATTTCCCAGTGATGAAATATGTGACAGGTGTTAGCATTTAATGAAAATGAAGGCTACCCTCTCACCTTAAAACCCATTTAATAAGAACAACAGACATTTATCTTTAGCAGAGAGCAGCAACACTAAATCAGCTTACAGTGAGGTTAAGAGAAGCTTTCCCAAGCCTCTCAGACTAAGGCCTAATAAACCTCAGACATTAGCTAATGCAGCAAGACCATCACCTTTAACTTACATAGCTATAACCAATATGCATACTTTTAAGAGTCACAGGGGAAAAAAACTCCAAAGCATCCATCCATGGTAATGTTTAGTAATAGGTGACTTTTATTGTCTGGCATATGGACTCCATTCTAAACAGACTTGGCAACAGTAAGGTGACAGATGGCTTTCAGGAGACAGGATCTTGGACATGATGAGGGATCTTAAATGCCTTTGTCCTGAAAAAGGATGCTGATAGAGGTCAATGTGTGCTGAATAACCTTAGGTGCTGTACCTGGAGAGATATGTAGAAGATTATGACTGATCTTGCTAGGCATGTGTGTGTGAAGCTGGTAAGGCACTGGTCTCTGAGTGTCATTTTGCCATCATCTAGAATGACACACTTTGCCAGAGATGGTCTGCATGTCTTACAATGGCTTTTGTATTTTGGCTAATGTCTTTGCTGCCTTCATTTAGTTCCTTTTTTAGTTAGTGTTCATCTCCTGGACATGTCAACCTCTTAAAGTCTAATTTGGAACACAACATGGCTCTACCCAATGTCAGAAGTCTTAACAAAAAATGCTCAAAGCTGAGTCCCTTCTGCAACTTGAACATATTCTGAACTGTGTAGTTATGGAGGGTCTATATTAGAACATCGAAGTTTTAAAACTTTGAATGTTCTAATATCGACCCTAAAACAGCGAACACTGAAAATAGCGAAGCTGAAGAACACCAATTTTTTTCCTAGGGAAAGAATTTGGTTGGCCGTTTATGTGGCTTCGCTATTTTCAGCACTGTGGTGGAAAGTTACGGGTCAGGTTCAGGTAAGTGTGCGATTGTGTGGACGTTAGGGCATGGGTTAGGTGAGTTAGGGTTAGTGCACGGGTGAGGTGAGTGTGCGATAGTGACAGACATTAGGGTTAGGGTGGGGTAGGTGAGTTAGGGTTATGGCGCGGGTCAGGTGAGTGTGAAATAGTGACGGATCTCAGGGTTAGGGATTGGGCTAAGGTAAGTAGATAGATAGCAGTGTATGTACAGTTTAGTGTAGGGTAGATGTAGGATTTTAAGTGTATGTGTGTGGATTGCTGTTTTTTTGGTGTGCTTGTGTTGTGTGTGTGTGTTTCTTGGAACAGCGAATTTCTTCCCAGGGAAAAAATTCGCTGTTCCAGGAGTTTGAGATTTTAAGCTTTTGCTTAAAAGGGGTCGATAAATTAGCATTCGCTTTTCTAAGCATTCGCTAATTTAATATAGACCTGTTATGGAAACATGGCCTTAAATGAAAACTCTCCTTCAACTCTTGGGTTTAACGCCTATAATGTTTTCAAATACACTGGCAATTGTAAAGGCATATCAGTATTTGTCAGTGATACCATTGCCTCATAACTGATTGCTCAAAACCTCAAATTTAAACTCTTAGATGTCCAAAAGACCCTAAAAATGTAATTAAAATTTCACAGTTAAATATAGAATACTGTTTGTGTTTTTTACTGCACAGTATGGCTATCAATGTCTTCACTGACATCTTAGTTTATCTCAACACCTCTATAAACCCATCAATAAATTGATTGACCTACTTTACCAATGGTTTGCATGTACAATCCTTCCTTGACAGTGGTGCAGCAGTTAACATTGTTGACTCACAGCAAGAGGTCCTCTGGTTAGATTCTCAGCTGGGGTGCCTTCTGTGTGGAGTCTGCATGTCCTCCATGTGTGAATTTTCTCTGGGTGCTCTGGTGCCCCCCCCCCCCACATTACAAATACATGCATCTGGAGCATTTCTCCACGGGCCTCCAGTAAAAAGTGGGTCATTCCAAGTCAGACTTTCCCAGTAAGCAAGTAATAAATAAATAAATGCTAATTCTATTGCTCAAACCATTCTACTAGGGTCCCAAATATTCTTGTTCTTGCCCTCAAAATTATGACACTTTCCTACACACCTCTATGTGCATTATCTTCCCTCATGAAATCAGACCATAATTCAGGGAGCTCTTCCTTTAAAATGTTTGATATTTCTCCTCCAAATACCTCTCTGTTTAGGGACATCTCAAAAGCAAACTTTCTTTAGCTACCTGATGACCTAAATAAATTACACTTAGTCCTTCTTTGATGGTTACTATTGCTAATCCCACCACCTATGTCTCTTACTTCTACTCACACTTAAATAATTGTACACATAAAGCAGTCCTTATCTGTACCAAATATAACTGGAAATTTAAAAACAAATCCCTGTGGTGGAATAACGATATAAATAAAGTGTAAAATAAGGAAAAAAAGTGTCCTAATGTTTATAGAAATCTCCACGCTACCCATTTTAACATCAGACTTAAGCTAGAAAAGAGCTTAAGAGTAGTATTAGGAAGTTTAAAGCCAAATAATACATTAGAATAGTCACAAAAATTAGAAATAATTGCAAATCTTTCTTTAACTACATTATAAAGTTAAGAACAAACAGCTAGCAATGTTTAGAGCTAGTCCACAATAATACTGCACACTCCAACCCAAAAGAATTGGCTAATATCCTAGCTTAGAAAGTCAGTACACATTTTATGTCAGCCACAATTATAACTATTGCACTGATTCCAGATTTATAACCACCACCTATAATTACTATGGAAGAAATCCAATCAGCCCTCTCAAAAGCTAAGAGCACCTCTTCCATGGGTCCTGATAACTTACGAGGTTGCCTGATTATCAGTGTCAAATATAGTCTATCTGATTCCTGCATTTAGCTCTTCAGTCTAAGTCTCTTATAGGTTCATAGGTTCATAGGTGTGTACTAGGCTAATGACCCTGGAGCCTTTACAAGCCTAGCCCATAGAAGTGCCCTGGCATCATGCCACCCAATGTTATTTTCCAGTGCCTCTGTCAAGTAGACCCACTGGAGTGATCCTCGGGGTGAACTTTCTATTACCCATCCATGCATCAAGATTTCTCTTGAAGAGGGACAGCGAGGTGCTCTGCTTGACATGCATGGGAAGTCTATTCCAGAGCATGCGCAGTCTCTGGGTGAGGAACCTATCTCTCCAGCATGTTCTTTTGATTGTGGTAATGAGGTTGAGGTCTCTGGAGCATGTGGTGTAGAGGGATTGGGATTTCTTTAGATGTAGTATTTCTAACAGAGCTGGGTCAGACAATGCTTTATAAGTCAAGCAGATATTGCCTCTAAGTAGGTGATATGAGACAGAGAATAGCTAGAGTCTTTTGAGTTTTACTGTGTAGGACATGTGTTCAATGCCTATGATCCTCTTTGTGAGGTACTTCTGTGGCCTCTCCAGCTGTTGCAATTGTCTAGTGAGGTACATGCCAAATGGGGCATTATACTCAGTGATTGGTCTAATCAGTGAAGAGTAGAGAGAGATGATGACCTCTTTCTTCCTGGATGCAAAACCCTTGGTAGTGAGAAGTGCCAGATAGAAGGACTTCCTGACCACATTGGCAATGTGGTGGTTGAAGGAGAGGTTGCTGGCAACCTGCATCCCCACATCTCTTATAACATCTTCAGTGTTCAGTGGGTTCCCATCAATGTGGTAGTTAGTGGGAATTGAGTTTTTACCATAGGGGATGACGACATATTTTTTGGTGTTAAGCTTAATGCCATGGATTTGACACCAGTCATTGGTCTCAGTGAGGCCTTTCTGTAGGATGTCTGCATCACTTGGGGAGTTAATAATGGCTCTCAGCTTGTAGTCATCTGTGAACTAGGTCAGCCAGAGTCCCTTTGTGTTGGTCTGAACTGCTGAGAAGTAGATGCCGAACAGGAGAGGGCCCAGGACCGATCCCTGTGGGACTCCACTCATGACTAGTCGGCAGTCTGACTTGTAGTTCACTACTTTCACACTGTGTGCTCTGCCTGTGAGCCAATTTGCAACCCACCTAGTGATATAGGGGTTGTTGTCTAGTTTGGTGAGTTTATCAATAATTCCTGAGTGAGGAATGGTATCAAAGGCCTTGGCTAAATCGAGGTAGGCTATATGCCCTGCCTTACCTTCATCCACAGCCCTGGTGACTGACTCAAAGAAGTCAACCAGGTTGAGCAGGCATGATCTCCCATTCACAAAGCCAAACTGCGCGGAGTCCAGAGTTTGTAGATTTTCTGTATCTTTGTTAATCAGGTCCATGATGATGCTTTCCATAGCTTTACATATCAGACTCATCAGGCTAATGGGGTGATAATTCCCAGGGTGTGTAGTTGCTCCCCCTTTATGGAGAGGGATGACTGTAGCAGTGTGCCATTCTGTAGGGACAAAGCCTGATGTGAGGCTGTGACTGAACAGGGCACACAGATGTGGTGCCAGTTTGCTTTGTAGTTCATGTAGAACACAGCCAGGGATATTATTGGGTCCCATGGAAGCTGTATTCTTGGCCTTGGACAATGCAGCTTTAACCTGGGCTGCTGTAATGCTGGGTGCCTGGCATTCTCCTGGTATTGCGAATGGTCCTTTGGGGGGGGGGAGAGGAGTAAAGTTGGCACTGAATCTGTTGGCCAGTATGTTGGTAATATCTGTTGGCTCAGTATAGGAGGTACCATTGTGCAGTAACTCAGAGCAAATTGGGTTATTGCTGTGGAGGTTCTTGATATAACTATAAAGGGCTTTGTGATTGTTTTTAGTGTCTGCCGCAATTCTGCCTTCATAGCTGGCTTTAGAGGACTTGATGAGGGATCACAACTTTTTGTTGAGGCTAATAAGGGAGTTTTTCCAGTCTTGGGACTTCACCTTTTTCTGCAATAGTTTCTTCCTTCTGTTGTAGAGTTTATTAATGGCAGGGGACCACCAGATTGGCTTCTTTTTTTGGAGGAGAGCATCTTGTCTCTGTTGGGTATGGCTAGTTCCATGTATTTATGTACATGTTCATACAGTGCATTAGTGTATGATTCGGCAGTCATGCAGTTATTTTCCACTGGAATGAGTGCTGTGAAGTTAGTCACCTCTGATTTTAGGAGTCCAGAGTCAGCTTTGGAGAAGTTTTCAAGGTGGTTACCTTTGAAGGGGGTGTGGGTGAGATGTGGATTTCCATGGTGATTAGTTTATGGTCAGATCTGACCAGGGAAGGATTGACTATTGGTGTAGAGCAATGGTCACCCATGTTAGTAATAACCAGGTCAAGGATGTTGCTTCTTCTAATGGGGGTCAGAATGAGCTGGTCCAGGACATTGTAACTGATGTATTCCAGGAAGCGTTGGGACAGTGTATTGGTGCTTGAATAATTTTCCCAGTTGATTGAGGAGTAGTTGAAGTCTCCTAGTATGAAAGTGGTGGGTTGGACCTTAATAGATTCCAGGGTGCTTAGGAATGTGGAGTGAGAGTCCAGGGACATGGTTGAGGACCTTTAGCAGGCTATGATCTGGATTGCAGTCTTACCCAATGTTAGTTGTACCTGAAGTATCTCAGATGTTACTAGTCTGGAGGTGTGCATATCCTTTATGAATATGGAGACACCACCACCTTTGGAGCTTTGTTCCATGTTTCAGGGCCAAAAGGTGTGGAATGAGTTATAGCCTGGTAGTTCAGGGGTGCTTTCTGCCACTTTAAACCAGGTCTCCATTACAGCACAAATGTCGATGCTCTCCATTTTGAGGAGTGCTTCGAGCGAGTGCATCTTGAGATCTCGACTTCTAGCATTGAGCAGCATGACCTTCAGATTGCATTAATTTATAGCTGTTACAGTGGTAATTTGGTCTTTGGAACACCACCTAAAAAGGCACTATAGGAGTGGCAAGAGCCTTAGCCAGTACCCAGAAACCCAGGGGTGATAGATGCAGGCCATCTCTGGCAAAGCATCAAGGTCTGTCAATCATGTCATCCCAGGCAGACAGATACTGGATCCCCTTAGAATGACACCAGAAACTTAGCCAATTGTTGAAGTCAATCATTTTTATTTGTACTGTGGTATCATTCTGGGTGATGGTAGGATACTGCTCAGGGCTAGTTTATATCTGCCTGGGCTACATAATCCAAGAGATCCACCAAGTCTCTTTTCATGTAGTTCAGGGAGGTGCATCTCAGATCATGCACACCCACATGGACAATGAGAGAGTCATACTTGTACTTGTTGTGGAGTGACCTAAGTGCATGTGTTATGTGTCAGATTCTGACACCTGATAGGCAGCTGACTGTTACTTTCTCCTTATTCAACCTAGTGAGTGGGACATCTGTGTGCCTCAGTATTGAGTCACCTATGATTAGTGTATTGGGCAAGGTGTTTAGCCTCAGGATCTTAGGTTGACAGGGCACACTTTTGAGGTGAGCTATGTGTCCTGCGGTTTGTGCTGTGTTGTGGTGGTCGCGTGCATTTCTGTCTTGGAGGATCTGCTGTTTGGGTACATTTCTATTGAGTGCCTCCACGAAGGTGGGTGTGCGATTTGTGTTTTTATGTGAGAGCTGTGATAGTGGGTGTTCTGGAGGGCTATGTGTTCCATGTGGTGTGGTGCAGGTGTTGACCTTCTCCTCTTGACCAGCTAGTCCAGTCTTGGCTGGAGAGTGCATAGCTTCCAATTTAGTGATATAAGTGCATCTCTCACAAGTCTGAGTGTTGGGAGGTAAGAGGAGAGGGTTGTCTATGTACATGAGGCAGTTGATACATTGCCTCTGAATGCCCAAGTACACCAGGTTAATAGGAGAAAGCACAAGGAACTGCCCTTTAATCATGCCAGGAGGGGTGGTCATAACTATTAAGTACTGGAGCTATTTCCATGAAGAATGACTAGTGCTGATGGCTCTTAGGTATGCTATAATAATTGCTACAAAAACCTGTTGAAGTGCAAAGTGATTAGGATATTTGAAGTGCAAGAGAGAAATAACTAGCAAGATATAAGGGAAAAACTGCCCAAAAGGCCAATAAACTACACTTTCTGGGCCAGGAACCACTCCTCTTTTAGTAGATAGGCTAACTAGTGCTTACCACTCCCATTGATAAGCTAGAAGGCTTTCCTCCAACACAGAAAGGCTTGGGGGGGGGGGCTCAGAAGCTTGCAAACAGTTCTGGATACAGCAAATTTGTATCTGGAGTAGACTAGTTACAGGAAAGGTGGGAAACAAGCTTAGAACTTTTTTTTACAGAAAAGCAACTAAAACAACAGTAAAAAAATCAAATGCAGTGCAAGTTAGCACACTTGAGTGTGTAGCAATATTAAAGCAAATACAGTTTAAATAAATGCAATTAAATTAAAAAAATGACTAAAAACATGTGCAGACAGCAGTAAATTAGGAACAATCAAAATGGAGGCACTTTATCAGAAAGCAATGCCAGCACATATAAAATAATTCAGTCAAGCACAATTTAAGACTGCAGAACTCTAAACAGTTAAAAAGTGCCAAAAATGTACTTATCAGCTCTATATTTCCAGATTGTTTGAGAAGCACACTCAGTCAGAACACAAGGAGATTCTACCAATGGTAGATTCTAGCAAACTGTTTTTTAATAAAGTGGAAAGGGAGAAAGGAGGAACAGAATATAATTCAAGGTTAAGAAACTAAGTGGGTTGACCTTTTCAAACGTTTTCTCTGTATTAGGTAGAATGAGCTAATGACAGTAGACTGGGAGGAGTGTTCCAGATCAAATTTACAGTAGGGGCGGGCAACTGGAAAGCTACCAAGTATAGCAACAAAAGACCAACAAGGAGGGAGGGTGGAAAACTATACTAATGCTACTAGCTACTCACAAACAGAAAATACAGCTCTCATTATGAAAAAGCAGTTTACAGTTAAGTAATTCAATAAAAAATGCAATTATAATAATGAAACTATCTAGCAATGAAAAATACAGTTAAAAAGTACAAAACAGTACACAAATATAGTGAAACATTCAAAAAAGCTTTATAACAGTGCAAAATGTAGTAGATTAACTGTATAGCACAATTATAAGTGTTAAGAAGTGCAATTCAATGAAATAAAAGTAAGAAAAAAATGTATTCTGCTGTTGGAGTCTTAGGGAATTTCTGCTTTGTCACAGGGATGAATCACCATTTCACAGCCTGGTAAAAGCAAGCACAGCCCCCTGCAGACACAGGGTTTAAATACCAGAAAAGATGGAAGAATATAGAAGCTCAAATTACTACCCAGTCCCCCTAGCCCCTGCTCTTTCAACCAGTCACTTGTGCTAGACAAGGTCAGGCAACCCTGTTACTCTCACTATCAGAGAACATAAGACACTATCAGCAGAAGATGGTTGCTGGAAACACGGGAAACTCAACAAACAAAACAACCAGGCCTGGATAACAGCAGGCCTCTATCCAGACTGTGCTACCTGACTAGAACACAGAAACCTCACAATAAATGCACAGAAAAGCACTGATAGTGAACTCACAAACAAAAAAATACATCTCTCCGTATGAAAAAGCAGTTTACAGTTAAGTAATTCAATAATAATGCAATTACAGTAATGAAACACTAGCAATGAAAAATACAGTTGAAACAGTATAACACAGTACACAAATACAGTGAAAAGGTAAAACTTTAAAACAGTGCAAAATGTAATAGATTAGCTGTATAGTGCAATTATAAGCATTATAAAGTGCTATTCAATTAAATAAATTTAAGAAAAAATGTATTCTGCTCTTGGAGTCTTATGGAATTTCTGCTTTGTCACAGGGATGAATCACCACTCCACAGCCTGGTAAAAACAAGCACAGCCCTCTGCAGACACAGGGTTTACATACCAGAAAAGATGGAAGAATCTAGAAGCTTGAATTACTACCCAGTCCTGCTAGCCCCTGCTCTTTCAACCAATCACTCCTGCTAGAGAAGGTCAGGCAACCCTGTTACTCTCACAAACAGAGAAGACAGGATGCTATCAGCAGAAGATGGCTGCCAGAAACACAGGAAACTCAACAAACAAAACAACAAGGCCTGGATAACAGCAGACCTTTATCCAGACTGTGCTACCTGACTAGAACACAGAAACCTCACAATAAATGCACAGAAAAGCACTGATAGTGAACTCACAAACAAAAAATGCATCTCTCAGTATGAAAAAGCAGTTTACAGTTAAGTAATTCAATAATAATGCAATTACCATAATGAAACACTATCTAGCAATGAAAAATACAGTTAAAACAGTATAAAACAGCACACAAATGCAGTGAAACAGTAAAAAGTTTTACAACAGTGCAAAATGCAGTAGATTAGTTGTATAGCACAATCATAAGCATTAAGAATTGAAATTCAATGAAATAAAAAATTATTCTGCTGTTGGAGTCTTAGGGAATTTCTGCTTTGCAACAGTGATGAATCACCACTCCACAGCCTGGTAAAAGCAAGCACTGCCCCCTGCAGACACAGGGTTTAAATAACAGAAAAGATGGAAGAATCTAGAAGCTCAAATTACTACCCAGTCCTCCTAGCCCCTGCTCTTTCAACCAGTCACTTGTGCAAGACAAGGTCAGGCAACCCTGTTACTCTCACTATCAGAGAACATACAACACTATCAGCAGAAGATGGCTGCTGGAAACATGGGAAATTCAACAAACAGAACAACCAGGCCTGGATAACAGCAGGCCTCTATCCAGACTGTGCTACCTGACTAGAACACAGAAACCTTACAATAAATGCACAGAAAAGCACTGATGGTGAACTCACAAAGATAAAAATACATCTCTCAGTATGAAAAAGCAGTTTACAGTTAAGTAATTCAATAATAATGCAATTACAGTAATGAAACACTAGCAATGAAAAATGCAGTTAAAACAGTATAAAACAGTACACAAATGCAGTGAAAAGGTAAAAAAAACTTGAAAACAGTGCAAAATGTAATAGATTAGCTGCATAGTGCAATTATAAGCATTACAAAGTGCTATTCAATTAAATAAATTTAAGAAAAAACGTATTCTGCTCTTGGAGTCTTATGGAATTTCTGCTTTGTCACAGGGATGAATCACCACTCCACAGCCTGGTAAAAACAAGTACAGCCCCCTGCAGACACAGGGTTTACATACCAGAAAAGATGGAAGAATCTAGAAGCTTGAATTACTACACAGTTCTGCTAGCCCCTGTTCTTTCAACTAATCACTCCTGCTAGAGAAGTTCAGGCAACCCTGTTACTCTCACAAACAGTGAAGACAGGATGCTATCAGCAGAAGATGGCTGCCAGAAACACAGGAAACTCAACAAACAAAACAAACAGGCCTGGATAACAGCAGGCCTTTATCCAGACTGTGCTACCTGACTAGAACACATAAACCTCACAATAAATGCACAGAAAAGCACTGGTAGTGAACTCACAAACAAAAAAATAGATCTCTCAGTATGAAAAAGCAGTTTACAGTTAAGTAATTTGATAATAATGCAATTACAGTAATGAAACACTATATAGCAATGAAAAATACAGTTAAAACAGTATAAAACAGTACACAAATGCAGTGAAACAGTAAAAAAGTTTTACAACAGTGTAAAATGTAGTATATTAGCTGTATAGCACAATCATAAGCATTAAGAAGTGAAATTCAATAAAATAAATGTAAGAAAAAACTTATTCTGCTGTTGGAGTCTTAGGGAATGTCTGCTTTGTCACAGTGATGAATCACCAGTCCACAGCCTGGTAAAAACAAGCACAGCCCCCTGCAGACACAGGGTTTAAATACCAGAAAAGATGGAAGAATCTAGAAGCTCGAATTACTACCCAGTCCCCCTAGCCCCTGCTCTTTCAACCAGTCACTTGTGCTAGACAAGGTCAGACAACCCTGTTACTCTCACTATCAGAGAAGACAAGACACTATCAGCAGAATATGGCTGCTGGAAACACAGGAAACTCAACAAACAAAACAACCAGGCCTGGATAACATTAGGCCTCTATCCAGACTGTGCTACCTGACTAGAACACAAAAACCTTACAAACAATTGATAGAAAAGCACTGAACGAGCACTCACAAACAGAAAATTCAACTTTCAGTGTGAAAAAGCAGTTTATAGTTGAATTCAATAAAATGCAATTACAATAATTAAACACTATCTAGCAATGAAAATACAGTTAAAACAGTATAAAACAGTATACAAATGCAGCGAAAAAGTAAAAAAAGCTTTATAACAGTGCAGAATGTAGTAGATTGACTGTATAGCACAATCATAAGTGTTAAGAAATACACTTCAATGAAATAAACTAAGAAAAAACGTATTCTGCTCTTGGAGTCTTAGGGAATTTTTGCTTTGTCACGGTGAGGAATCACCACTCCACAACCTGGTAAAAACAAGCACAGCCCCATGCAGACACAGGGTTTAAATAGCAGAAAAGATGGAAGAATCTAGAAGCTTAAATTACTACCCAGTCCTGCTAGCTCCTGCTCTTTCAACCAATCACTCCTGCTAGAGAAGGTCAGGCAACCCTGTTACTCTCACTAACAGAGAAGACAAGACACTATCAGCAGAAGATGGCTGCAAGAAACACAGGAAACTCAACAAACAAAAAGAAAAAAACAGGTCTGGATAATAGCAGGCCTTTATCTAGACTGTGTTACCTGACTAGAACACAGAAACCTTACGATAAATGCACAGAAAAGCATTGATAGTGAACTCACAAACAAAAAAATGCATCTCTTAGTGTGAAAAAGCAGTTTACAGTTAAATAATTCAATAATAATGCAATTACAGTAATGAAACACTATCTAGCAATGAAAATACAGTTAAAACAGTATAAAACAGTACACAAACGCAGTGAAACATTAAAAAAGTTTTACAACAGTGCAAAATGTAGTAGATTAGCTGTATAGCACAATCATAAGCATTAAGAAGTGAAATTCAATGGAATAAATGTAAGAAAAAACTTATTCTGCTGTTGAGGTCTTAGGGAATTTTTGCTTTGCCACAGTGATGAATCACCACTCCACAGCCTGGTAAAAACACTGGATATATTGCCAAAACATGGAAAACAGTACCCATAATGCCATTTCATAAGCATGGCCTAACCAGAGACCCTGGTATCTAGAGACTGGTTAGCCTCACTAGTCTTATCAATGAATCTATAGTATGTATAATTTTAGACCTCATTTACTGGAACATTAGAAATCTCAGGACACTGTTCAATTTGGCTTTGTTAAGGGAAGGTCCTGCCTCCCCAACCTCATTAATTTCTTTGGAAAACACCACAAAGATGTGGACATCTCTTAGGCCATACATACAATGTATATGGACATGCCCCCTTTCCCCTCTTTTTTTTCTGCATAAGGTCAGGGTGTTGCCACCTCTCTTAATTGAATGCAGCAAATAGTAAATTGATTTCCTGAGAAAACCCATATATTTGGTATCACAGGTGCCACTTCTGAAAACAAACAAAAAATTACTAGTTGTGTATCACCAGGCTCAGTGTTAAGACCTTTCCTTTTTGACATCTATTTCTTAGACCTTCAAGCCCACACTTTTACCTATTGGCTTTGCAAAGTTGCAGATAAAACCCTTGTAGACAACTGTAAATTGGGTATTGTCATTCATTATTCCAATCACTCATAGTTGTTCTAGCATGGGTTAGACTGTACTAACAACTGATACAATTTCAACTGTCTCAAACGAAATAGGGAAAAATGTTTATATGTGCTTATATCACACATGAAGTGCTTCAGTCCTGACCACAAAAGGTGTCTTATCATTTATCTCCTTACCAGCATTCAGAAATGCCAGTGTGGAAATGAATGTCAGTGCTATTTCACTACCGACCTACTGCCATCTGTCGATCATGCTTCCTAACACCTTGCACATGGGGTGTTTACTCCCTTTGCCCCAACTTAATTACTCCTCTGCCTTTCAGTAACACTACTGCTACACACATTACATAGAGCAGCACACATGTACACTAATAAATCTATCCACTTCTCTGGCCCTGACATAAACTCTAACCATTAACCACTTACACACATGCGTACTCCATCTCCCAGTGCCAAAACATTAGGTATATCTGAAAGTTTCCATATTAAAATCTCAGCCCACACTTAGCCTTATACTACCAAGCACACTTAATCTACTTCTTTCAACATCTCCAGCACTCCAATAAAGTGCTTATGATCATTTTTTTAAGTACTTCACTCTGTCAAAAAGCTGATAATGCCACAGAGTGAAGTGTATCTGTAGCATAACTTGGGTATGGCAAAGGGGACAGCCACTGTAGGCACAATGAGCCGGATTTCATAAAGATCATGGAATCTGGTGCATTACACTGATATCAGTGCTAAAGTTGTGGAAAACAATGTCATATGTAAATATGTCACAGTAAACTCAGAATACCTTGGTGCACGAGGGAGTATCCCAGTAGCAACAGCACACTAAAGCATAAGTAATGAAAAATCGCTGTCAAAGTGTGATGTATATTAACAAAGTTACGGAAAGATTAGCACAATTCAAGCATCTTGACAGTCTTAAATACATATCTATAACATAATCTCTCCAGTAAGCTTAAGGACAACTATGGAATATAATTAACTCCTTTATTATAGAAAATGTTAACTATCCCAATGTAAGCTGCATGGCATTCATAATACATATATTTAGCAATCTATCCAGTAAGGTTAGAGACAACTACGGATGTCTCCTTAAGTCATGCACTAATGAAATATGCTTGCTTTCTTACACTTAAAGATTCTGATGGAATCCATAACATTTCTAATAAAAAAATTAATAAAGTAAAAGGGCAATCATGGCCACATCACCACACCTAACATTAGCTAATAATGTGTGCAGGATCTGTTTGGGGAGCACAGGTAACAGACACACCAAGAAAATTGGGAGATAGAAAAGAAAATGTAGGGTATGGGTAAAGAAGAGGGACACACTAAAAAGGATGTTTACATAGGAAAATCTGAGGGAAAGTCATTGGGGCATGGGTATTTTTTATTTTTTTTTGGTGGGAATAGGCCCCATTTTTTAGTTTTTTCTTCAGAACAGAAGGAAAGGTAAAAAGTAGGAAAGAGGAGGAGAAGGCCATCACAGCAGGTATACCCACAGAACAAATATAATGGCACATGACAGACAAAAGTTGGAAAAAAAACAGTATGGACAGGTAAGTTACACTAACTGCACATTGTACAACACAGGCAATGGAAAGTTGTCAGACAGAGTGGGGATACATACCAGCCATGGTGAAATGCAGAAAATCATATCTGCCTATGCACTATCACAATATTTTGCAAACTGTGTGTCAGTCATACCTGGATGTGTATGACCAATGGTTGGATCATAGTACAAATTGGATAAACAAACACATACCTAAGTAGTCTGTCAGCTATGCAAGCCAAGTGCCATCATAGTTGAGCAAATGCAGATCTAACAATGCCAGACAACTCCAGCAGAGGACAGAACCAAACCTCTGGCCACATATGAGAAAGAGAAACAACCAAACACAGTGCCAAACAGAAATATTCAAAAAAGCAGCAAAACAGCTACTAAATACACAAGCAGGTGTACACAACCCAAACAAAAGTGTGATGGAATGCATATATGTGGCACACATATGCCATATCAAAGGCAACACACAGGTATAGGTGTATACATATAACTGTTACTAGTCTAAATGGAATGTACATGAAAGCAAGGCCAATACACACCAATGACATGAAAGAATATTTACAAAAATATAACATTACAGCATAAAAAATATATCAGGTTGTATACATGGATTTCAATAATGTACACTGATTAACACACACGTATAACAGAATCAAGAATGTATTGCAAACAGTAGCCAGTGATGTGTGCAAATGACCTGCATCTGTAAAATGGCCATACATTTGGTACATGTTCACCATGTCAACTATGTAATACAGGGCAACAGTCAATAACTGCAACAAAGGCAAATATATCTGCAAAATATAATACGGAAATATGAAGGTGGAAGGTAGGTGGACAACCTGGGCCCACATCAGGGAAAAGCAGGGCAAGATAAGTTGACACATTGCAAATGCATATGTATAGCACACAGGGTGCTGTAGAAGCTATCCCAAAATAAATTTAAGCAAATGGCAAATGTATGTCATATGAGCAGAATGATTACTGCTGTCCACAGAAATGGCCATGTATACATCACACAGACACAATAATGTGCAGCCATGTAACATCAACATGTATAGGTAAGGAAGCTAAGAATTTCAAGCACATGCACATATACTGTCATGCAAATGTTCAATAAATAATCGTAGGTGTTTGTCGTGCACCCATACCTATCAACTGTAAACATTTTCACAGAATGTCCAGGTTTTTGCTTCATATTTTTAGTCCAGTTTTCATAAAATTGTGGTTTGTTGGCAAATTAGTGGCGAATCCATAAAGATTAAAGTTAGAAAATAATGACAGACATTTAAGTTTCAGACGTCATGCCCGTCATAAAATTCATGCTAATGCAAAACCTGTTATTCAGTCAACTTTCAAAGTTTGTAAGAGGAATATTTAAAAATTGTCCCTATTTTTTTAACTTTTTTCCCCCTTTTATTTATGGTTTTGTCAAGATTTCTTGCTGTAAGATGTTGAGAGGTATGCTGATGCACCCTGCTCATTACTGAACAGAGGACACTGCTGTGAGTATCGTTACAACACATCAGTGCTAAGTCAGTGAATGCTCCCATGTCTACGGTACACTTGTGTATAACTATGGATCTGACTGTGCAGACACATGTACAATCAGTTAATGTGTACAACTATTTGCGGAATGTGTGAACTTATGTGAATAAGTAATGGACATGGAAATGTGATATATAGCAAAATCAGCATAATTACTGTTACAGAATAAATTATCTGTACTACTGTGCATACATTAATGCTACACTGGTGCTTGATGCAGTCAGAAAAGGAGAACTGCTCATAGCTATGACATACTTGTACATGACCTCACATGGCAGCAGCGTTGCCAATGCATGCCAGTGGGACATCATGACAACTGTCATCCAAAACATATGGGAAATGAAATTTCCTTATTTTGCACATTCATGATATCCGAACAACTGAAACACCTGAATCAAGCGTTTTGCTAAACAAATACGATAGTCCAACACAACTGTAGCAAAACACAGGAACACCACTTCACCTGGATGTTAACAAAGGAAGCCAGCTGCGTAGATCAATAAATCCAATAAAAGTTTATTAATGTGACTGAACAGTTGGTCAAGCGCTTTCACTCGTCATATACGAGCTTCATCAGAACATATTGCACATTCAAGTGTGTCTTTTTAAATGTAAAATGGCGCCAAAATCTTCTTAACCTTAAAGTTGTATATACATAATATATAAAATATATATATATAAAATTAATACATATTAAAATTCTTTACTGATATGATATATAATTGCATAAACTGTTAAAACATTTAATTTTTCAACATTAGTACAGGTTTAACAGAAATATAATCATTAATGCCTGGTGGAAACATAGCATCTGAATACAATTGCCACCAATATTCTCTGTATGCTAGCAGATTCTTAATATTACCACCTCTTGGGTCTACCTTGATAATGTCCAAAATTGCAAACTTAAAGTAATGTTCATTACCATATTTGTTAATATGTCTACATAAAGCATTCTTGGTGTCATTAGTTCTAATGCTGTACCCGTGGGCATAAATTCTCTTCTTAAACTGTCTTTGAGTTCTCCCTATGTAATATGCTGGACAGCACATGCATTTAGCCATGTAAATTAACATGCTGGTGTTACAATTTCCTTTCTTAAATTTAACAATAGTTTTGTTAACATTATTTAAAATAATGCATGTGTCTTCCAAGATGTCCTTACATTGTTTACATGCTCCGCACTTCGTGGTGTGTGCATCTTCCCTTTGATAGATCTTATTACCACATTCTAAAAGATTCTTTAAGTTTCTACCCATTTTGTATACAAATCTGGGTTTGTTCCCAAGGATACTTGTTAATTCAGGTTCACTAAAAAATATATGCCAATTCCTGTCCATAATTGTCTTTACTGCCTGTGAATGTGGCCCATATTCAACAACACATGCTCTTTTATAGTTCTGAGTGTTTTTGACTTCACTTAAATTCTGCTCATGTGAGTCTGTCTTCTTCATGATGTCATCATTCCTTGTATGCTTACTATTTAACCCAAAAATAGATGTATATTTATTTCCCCATTCTCCAATGACATATTCCTTGATATTTGACATCATATTCTCATCATACCCTCTTTCTCGAAATAACATAGTAATGTATTCCACCTCTTCAATCATATCCTCATATTCCGATGTCATTCTCAGTGCACGGACTAATTGTCCTTTGTATATATTTTGTTTGAGCAATTTTGGATGGTTGCTACCATAATCTAGATAGGAATTGGTATACGTGGCCTTTCTGTGTATCCTTGATTTAAATTTTGTCCCATTCATTGATACTAATGTGTCTAGGTATGCCACACCATAATGGTTATATTCAGAAGTGAATTTTAAATATTTACTACTGCCATTAAGGTACTGAACAAAATCTTTAAATGAATCTTGGTCACCGTTCCATAAGATATAAATATCATCAAGGTAACGGGAATAATATATTATCGTGTCCTGGTACTTACTGTTGAAGACGTAGGTTTCCTCCCAATCGAGTAGCACTAGATTAGCATATATGGGGGCACAAGCTGCCCCCATGGCTACTCCATTGGTCTTCCTAAACATCTCCCCCTCAAAAAAGATGTAATTGTGGTCTAATACTATACTCATCATCTCTGCTAGTAGTCTTATTTTGTCCCACGTCAATTTGGTGTGTTTTGCCATACTGTTAGTGAAAGCTGTAATTCCATCGTCATGCGGAATACACGAGAACAGGTCCACCACATCTATTGATGAAAACACTAAATTCTGACAGTCAATGTTAACAGGAAAGTTTTTTAGAAATTCCCAGGAATCTTTTACTAAATGTTTAATTCCAGAATACACTGGTTTCAAGTATGTGTCAATCGCTACCCCTAAAGGATAGGTTTTGGACCTACTGCCTGAAACGATAGGGCGAAACGGGGGGTTCAAAGGGTCTTTGTGTACCTTTGGAATACCTACAATGGTAGCCATATAAGGATGGTCAATGGACAAATATTGATGTAACTCATCAGTAATTCTTTGCTCCAAAAGGAAGTCTTCTAAATACATGTCAATTCTCCTGTATGCTGTATGCACTTCATTAATAGAGACTTCCTCATAATTCCCTGTATTATGTAGGATGTCATGTATTGTTGAACTGTACACTGAGTTGTCAAATAAAACAACTCCCCCGCCCTTATCAGGTTTCATTATACGTACACTACTGTTGTTACGCAGCTCTTTTAGTAGCAGTATTTCATCTTTAGTAAGATTTTTTGTAACATTTTTGCCTATAGCTTTGTTCTGGTATTTATATAATTCTCGGGAAACCTTCTTTTCGTACCCTTGAACCATCAGGTTATTGGGCGGTATGAAACAACTTTTCTTCTTTAGTGTGAAATGTTGATCTGTATTGGTCTCACTGTTGCCAAATAGTATAGCTAAATTCAACTTCCTAGCATATTGTTTTAACTCACTGACACTGTCCACAATGTTGAACCTGGTCGTTGGAATAAATTTCATACCTTTAGATAAAAGTCTAAAGTATGTGGGGTTTAATTGCACATTGCAGTAATTAAATATTTTAAAGTGGTCATATTCAAATGTATTTCCATCTTGTGTGATAACATCAGTATTGGACACGTTGGCTATGTTAGAATCATGTATGCTAACTTCAAAACCTGCCACGTGGTTTGTACTGATGTCTACATTCACTGTTTCCTTTTCCACCCTCCTCCTTGTTTCCATCTGGGTGCATTTCCCCTTTTGGGTTTGGGAAAAAAATTATTATTGTCATAATCCCCATAGTGTGTATTCTGCTGTTCATCACTGCATTCTGTAAACATATTGTCAAACTTAAACCCATTGTTACCATTTCCCCATCTGTACATGTCCTGCCTAGAATACTGATCAATATCCCTGTTTAATTTCTTACTTTTTCTGTCTAATGCTTTGTTTGCTTTGTATTCTGCTGACTCAAACTGTTTGTAGTATAAATTTTCCCACTGGGAAAATGTCAAGTCCTGTGTAATTATACTATTCAACCTTTCGACCTCAGCAATAGTTTTACATAATTTGACATCATTGTATTTAATTAAAAGTTTCATAAAATCAAAACCAAACGAATCAAATAAATCATTGAATTCCTTTTTAGTTTCAGCTGTAACATCAATACCCATGGGTGTTTTATAGAAACGCAAACCCATAGGAACTACCTTTAAAGAAATGCAATGGGACAAATAAGCATTGTCTAACTTCACAGCATTTAAAACATTCAACTTTTTCCCAAACATATATATAATGTCCTTTAAAGTGCCTGGTATAGGCGTAGAATTGTTATCCGACTGTCGGCCATTATTACAGTCAAAATTGCAATCCTTACTGAGATATTCTTTAAAATTAAATTGTCTTTTATCCTTAACAGTTGGATTAGTATCTTTACATTTGTTGTTATTAACAGTACCTGAAGGAAACACATCTCTCGTCACTGCCTGGCCGTATGTACGCATGGGCTGTGTAGTTTTAGGCTTAGTGCCAGTCCTTCTAGCTTCCTCTGTCAAATTGGAGAAGGAAAAATCAAAGGTAAAATCTCTCGCTTCCATTTGTTCAAAATCCGCTCTTCCGACAGAGCGAGGTAAATCAATGCTAAGTCCATTTTTACTGTTGGTACCCTGACCATTTGGTATGCCAGGAGATGAAGTTGTAGGAGTTACATTATGAATTTCACCTTCCAAACGGTTGGCGCCGAAAGCATTGTCCGTGACGTTGTTTCCGGTATTACTACCCGATAAGCAGTGACTGTCTGCTCTTGAATTGCGATCCTCTGGCTTTGCGCTGGTAACCTCCTTGTTGAACAGCAAAAGTAGCTTTGTTACCTCCCCACGTAGTGCTCGTAGATCGGCCCGGAGGTCCGCTATCTCACTGCCATAATTGGGCGAGGTTGCGCTGACAGGACTGCTGGTGGTGTCCATCCGAACAACTGAAACACCTGAATCAAGCGTTTTGCTAAACAAATACGATAGTCCAACACAACTGTAGCAAAACACAGGAACACCACTTCACCTGGATGTTAACAAAGGAAGCCAGCTGCGTAGATCAATAAATCCAATAAAAGTTTATTAATGTGACTGAACAGTTGGTCAAGCGCTTTCACTCGTCAAATACGAGCTTCATCAGAACATATAGCACATTCAAGTGTGTCTTTTTAAATGTAAAATGGCGCCAAAATCTTCTTAACCTTAAAGTTGTATATACATAATATATAAAATATATATATATAAAATTAATACATATTAAAATTCTTTACTGATATGATATATAATTGCATAAACTGTTAAAACATTTAATTTTTCAACATTAGTACAGGTTTAACAGAAATATAATCATTAATGCCTGGTGGAAACATAGCATCTGAATACAATTGCCACCAATATTCTCTGTATGCTAGCAGATTCTTAATATTACCACCTCTTGGGTCTACCTTGATAATGTCCAAAATTGCAAACTTAAAGTAATGTTCATTACCATATTTGTTAATATGTCTACATAAAGCATTCTTGGTGTCATTAGTTCTAATGCTGTACCCGTGGGCATAAATTCTCTTCTTAAACTGTCTTTGAGTTCTCCCTATGTAATATGCTGGACAGCACATGCATTTAGCCATGTAAATTAACATGCTGGTGTTACAATTTCCTTTCTTAAATTTAACAATAGTTTTGTTAACATTATTTAAAATAATGCATGTGTCTTCCAAGATGTCCTTACATTGTTTACATGCTCCGCACTTCGTGCACTTCGTGGTGTGTGCATCTTCCCTTTGATAGATCTTATTACCACATTCTAAAAGATTCTTTAAGTTTCTACCCATTTTGTATACAAATCTGGGTTTGTTCCCAAGGATACTTGTTAATTCAGGTTCACTAAAAAATATATGCCAATTCCTGTCCATAATTGTCTTTATCAATTGTCAAGTATCCTTGGGAACAAACCCAGATTTGTATACAAAATGGGTAGAAACTTAAAGAATCTTTTAGAATGTGGTAATAAGATCTATCAAAGGGAAGATGCACACACCACGAAGTGCGGAGCATGTAAACAATGTAAGGACATCTTGGAAGACACATGCATTATTTTAAATAATGTTAACAAAACTATTGTTAAATTTAAGAAAGGAAATTGTAACACCAGCATGTTAATTTACATGGCTAAATGCATGTGCTGTCCAGCATATTACATAGGGAGAACTCAAAGACAGTTTAAGAAGAGAATTTATGCCCACGGGTACAGCATTAGAACTAATGACACCAAGAATGCTTTATGTAGACATATTAACAAATATGGTAATGAACATTACTTTAAGTTTGCAATTTTGGACATTATCAAGGTAGACCCAAGAGGTGGTAATATTAAGAATCTGCTAGCATACAGAGAATATTGGTGGCAATTGTATTCAGATGCTATGTTTCCACCAGGCATTAATGATTATATTTCTGTTAAACCTGTACTAATGTTGAAAATTAAATGTTTTAACAGTTTATGCAATTATATATCATATCAGTAAAGAATTTTAATATGTATTAATTTTATATATATATATTTTATATATTATGTATATACAACTTTAAGGTTAAGAAGATTTTGGCGCCATTTTACATTTAAAAAGACACACTTGAATGTGCAATATGTTCTGATGAAGCTCGTATTTGACGAGTGAAAGCGCTTGACCAACTGTTCAGTCACATTAATAAACTTTTATTGGATTTATTGATCTACGCAGCTGGCTTCCTTTGTTAACATCCAGGTGAAGTGGTGTTCCTGTGTTTTGCTACAGTTGTGTTGGACATTCATGATATGGCAATACACAAATCTGAACCATATCACAGTGGGGATGCTGGACCATGGACAACATCTGTTGTCTGTCAGTTGTCCTCAGTAAAACACATTTACAGGCTAATTGCTGCAACACTAGCTGCAAGTTAACTGCCACAATGCATGGACAGCTGAATGCTGGAGGAAAGCGTAATGTGTTAATGTGTGTCATGCACACATTGAAACATAATTAAATGTCATATGACTATAACACATAAGTGTGTCAGCTACATGGTATACTTGCACAAGTATGGATATAGTCCAGTGAATTATATAGAAATCAGCATTTTGACAGCATGACAGAAGTGGAGCACACAGATAATGCTTACAGACCCGAAGGACCATGCTGATGGGTATGATCCACATGAATAATCTCCTTGGATATCTCTCTGAACAAGTCACTCATAGCATATACCATATCCTAGAGGAAGTTCCCTATCATGTCTCTCATCTATGTTTGAAACACATTGGTCACACCCTCCTGGATCTTCTCTTAATAGTTGTCTCTGTTCCAGTATTGGCATCGTCAACTCTGGGGTGCAGCAGGCAGTTGTGGTTCCAGCTTCCTCCTCCTCATCATCATCATTATGTGAGGACTGTATGTACTTGTCAACTGTGTTTGACAGGTAAATGTTCATGGGTTCTCATGCTCTGTCAAAATGAAATGCAAAACATGACTGAAATGAAAAGCAAATGTCTATCATACAGCACATTGCCATGAAGATCATAGCTGACCTTAATATGAAACTGATGCACATATCTGCAATCTAACATACTTAACTAACATACTATCCACTGGTGAGTTCTGCAAATACAAATATGAGACTGAAGGTGCAGTAGCATGCATCAAGCTTCTTATTTAAAACACAGTTCAATTTTAAATGGTGCAAACATTAGCAAGTAGAGCAGTTATAATCAGCAGAATTGCTGCTAGTGAATGGCTGCTTATGCAGAAAACACCTTCCCTGTGTCACTTTAGCTAACAGAAACTATCAGGGGGAATGTATCCATCACCAATGTGAACAATTCAATGACATGCATAACACAGCTTACCAGTGAGAATCATGGCATCAGCTGAACATTTGAATACTGGCCAGCATGAAGCATGGCAAGCATATGCAAACCAAGCACATGCAACATATCATGACATTTGAACTGAAGCATGCCCAACATTGCCTCGTTAACACAACTGGACGTTTGGCTCAGTAAACTGTTCATCTGAGTGTAGGTCATTATTCCCTTTCTTTTTCCCTTGCACATGTTCCCTGAGAAGTTATGTCTGTGTGTGAATGTAAATGTGAGGTTCATCTGAAATTTCTACCCCCACTCCCCAACTGATAGTCCAAAGGAAATACCATATACCATGATCCCCACAACCATTACTAGGGAACAGGTCTTCAGTGCACTTTTCAAGGCCAAATACACTGCAATGATGAGCCCCAATAACATCCCTAGATGCTTACTAAATAGCATGAAACATGACCTCTCTGGCTCACTTGAATTACTTTTCAACTAGTACCTACTGTCAGGTTTTAAAGAATGGAAGATGGCTACAGTCATTCCCTGCACAAAGGCGGGCCAACCATCAATCAGGGTAACTACAGGCGCATAAGTCTGGCCAGTTTCATATGTAAGGCCATGGAAAAAATGATCATGGATATGATAAGAGATTGTGCTAGACAGTCAAGAGGAGAAGGTTAACACCTGCATTACACCTCAAGCAACTCATAGCCCTTCAAAACCCACACCATCAACACCCACACATAGCAACACTAAACCCACATATGCGGAGGCCCTTAACATTAACCTGCCCAAGCAACAGGGACCTCCGAAGCCGAAAAGCAAACAAACACCAGTCACAACCAAAGTGATACATAGCTCACAGCACCAGTGTGCCACCCAACAAAAGCCCCTAAGGCAAGACAATGTACCCAACACTTTAATCATAGGTGACTATAGTCAGGCACACTGATGTCCCACTCACCAGGCTGAACAAGGAGAAAATTACAGTCAGTTGCCTGTCGGGTGCCAGGATCTGCCACATAATGCATGCACTCAAGTCACTCCACAACAAGTACAAATACGACTCTGTCATTGTCCATGCTGGAGTGAATGATTGAGACGTACCTCCCTGGACTACATGAAAAGAGACATGGAAGAGCTCTTGGATCATGTGACCCAGGCAGGTATGACCCTAGCCCTGAGTAGCATCCTGCCTTCACCCAGAATGATACCACAGTATAAGGACAAAATGATTGACTTCAACAATTGGCTAAGCTTCTGGTGTCATTCAAAGGGGATCCAGTATTTGTCTGCCTGAGAAGACATGATCGACAAACCACAATGCTTTGCCAGAGATGGTCTGCACCTGTCACCCCTGGGATTCAGGTTACTGGCTAAAGCTCTTACCACCCCTATAGTGCCATTTTTAGGCAAGGTTCAAAGGATAAAACCACCACCGTAACAGGCACAAGCATGCAAAATCTGAAGGTAAGGCTACTCAATGCTAGAAGTCTAAACCTCAAAATGCACTCTCTCGAGGCACTCCTAAAAATGGAGAACATCGATATCTGTGCAGTAACTGAGACCTGGTTCAAGGCTCCAGAGAGCACCCCTGCAATACCAGGCTACAATTCTTACCACACTTTTCAGTCACAAAACCAAGACCGAAACACTAAAGGTGGAGGAGTGTCCATATTCACCAAGGATATTCACACCTCCAGGCTAGTTGCCCAACACAATGCATCTGAAATTCTCCAGGTGCAACTAACACTAGGTAAGACTACAATCCAAATTGTAGTTTGCTACAGATCCCCCACCATGCCCCAAGATTGTAACTACACCTTTCTAAACATACTGGAAAATATTAAGATACAACCAAACACCCTAATACTGGGTGATTTCAACTGCCCTGACATTAATTGGGAAAACTACTCGGGTACCAACTCCTTTTCCCAACGGTTCTTGGAATTCATAAATTCCAACACCCTAGATCAACTAATCCATTGTCCCACTAGGGGCTCCAATATCCTAGACCTGGTCATTACCAACATGGGAGATAGATGCTCCACACCAGTGGTCACCCCCTCATTGGTCAGGCCTGACCATAAGCAAATCACCCTTAACATCCACATCCCACCCCCACCCCCCAGTAAGGAAACCTCCTTAAAAAACTTCTCCAAAGCCAACTTCAAGCTACTGAAGTCAGAAGTGACAAAATACACATTGGGATCTGGAAGTTCCACTGCAGAATTCTACACTAAGGCTCTGTACGAGCATATCCACTCGTGCATGAATCGAGCCATCCCAGATAGAACCAAGATGCTCTTCTCCAAAAAAAGGAAGCCAATCTGGTGATCCTCTGCTATAAACAAACTATACAACAGAAGGAAGAAACTGTTGCAAAAAGAGGAAAATCCCAGGATGCAAAAAACTCCCTCACCAGCCTCAGTAAGAAGCTGAGATCCCTCATAAAATCCTCAAAAGTTAGTTACAAAAATAAAATTGCCAAAGATTCCAAAGACAACCACAAGGCATTCTATAGTTATGTCAATAATCTAAATGGCAATGCTCAGATCTGCTCTGAGCTACAACAGAATGGCATTAAATATACTGATCCCAGGGATATTGCCAATATCCTGGCAGACCGATTTAGTGCCAACTTCACCCCCCTCTCACCCCCTAAAGGGCCCATCTCAATACCAAAAGATTGCCAAATTCCGATAATCACGGCCACACAGGTAGAAACCGCACTCTCCAAAGCTAAGAATACAGCATCCATGGGACCAGATGACATCCCAGGCTGTGTACTACATGAACTACAAAATGAACTGGAACCTTCCCTAAGTGTCATGTTTAATCATAGCCACACCTCAGGCTTCATGCCCACTGAGTGGCACACAGCTACAGTTATCCTGCTCCACAAGGGAGGATCCGCCTTGGATCCCGGGAACTACCATCCCATCAGTCTGACAAGCCTGATCTGCAAGGGCATGGAACGCATTATCATGGAACTTATAAACAAAGACATTGGCAACCTTCAAACACTGGACCCCACCCAGTTTGGGTTTGTGAAGGGCTGATCTTGTCTTCTGAATCTGATTGACTTCTTCGAATCAGTCTCCAGAGCTGTGGACGAGGATAAGGCAGTCCACACCGCCTATCTGGACCTCGCCAAGGCCTTTGACACCATCCCCCACTCTGGAATCATAGATAAACTTACTAAGCTGGGCATAAATCCCTACGTCACTTGATGGGTTGCCAACTGGCTTACTGACAGAACCCAGACTGTAAAAGTAGCCGACTCCAAATCCAGCTCCAGACAAGTGACAAGTGGAGTACCTCAGGGTTCACTTCTGAGACCACTCTTGTTTGGCATCTACTTCTCTGAAGTACAGGCCAACACTATGGGACTCTGGCTAACAAAGTTTGCAGATGACTGCAAACTGGAAGCCATTATTGAATCCCCAAATGATGTGGATATTCTACAAAAGGGCCTTACAGAAACAGATGCCTGGTGCCAGAGCCATGGGCTCAAGCTTAATGCCAAGAAATGTATAGTTATCCCCTTTGGAAAAAAAACATGTACCCATGAATTACCACATAGGTGGCAGGACACTAAACATCGAAAGTGTGATGAGAGACTTAGGGACACAGATGGACAGTGGTCTCACTTTCGATAATCACATCACCACAACAGTCAGGAAATCCTTCTATGTGGCACACCTCATCACTAAGGGCTTTTTATCCAGAATAAAGGAGGTCATTGTCCCACTGTACTCATCCCTCATTAGACCCATTATAGAGTATAATGCCCCATTTGGAATGTACCTCACAAGACATCTGCAACAGCTGGAAAGGCCACAGAAATACCTCACTAAAAGAATCACAGGCCTAAATCAGATGCCATATGCTGACCATCTAAAAAAACTCCAGCTATACTCTGTGGCATATCGTCTACTCAGAGGCGATCTCTGCTTAACATACAAGGCCATGTCAAACCCTGAGCTGTTGGACATGCTCCACTTAAAGAAATCCCAATCCCTCAGAGCCACACACTCCAGGGATCTAAATCTTGTCATCACAATGAACAAAACATGCTGGAGGGATAGGTTCCTGACCCAGAGACTTCCCATACTCTGGAATAGACTGCCCATACATGTCAAGCAGAGCGCCTCATTGGCCCTCTTCAAAAGGAACCTTGATGATTGGATGGAAGATAGGAAATTCACCCCGGGGATCATGTCAGTCACCCTGCTAGACAGGGGCCCAGAGAAGTAAATATTGTGGGAAGAAATATCCAGGGAATTGTTATGGCTAGGCTTGCATAGGCCCTAAGGCCGATAGCCTAGTACCAACCTATGAACTTATGAACCTATAAATGAGGACATAGGTAACATGCAAATGCTGGCCCCATCATATTTTAGCTTTGTTAAAGAAAGGTCATGCCTATTAAATTTGGTGGACTTCACTGAGACAGTCACCAAAGCAATCGATGTGGGTAAGACTATGCACACTGCTTACCTCGTCCTGCCCAAGGCTTTTGATACAATACCTCACTTAAACATTATAGACAAGTTCACTAAATTAAGTATAAACTCTTTTATCACCTGCTAGATAGACAAATGGCTCATTGATAGGACTCAGGTGGCCAAAATAGGTGAGGCCACTTCTACCAAGAGGCCAGTCACTAGTGGAGTTTTCAATGATTCACTGCTGGCTCACTGCTTTTTGACATTTATTTCTTTGAAGTGGAAGCAAATGGTGAAGATTTATGGCTGACTAACTTTGCAGATGATTGGAAGCTGGAGGTTATCACTGACTCCCATGCAGACACAAGCATTCTTCAAGAAAGCTTACATCTGACTATGAAATGGTGCCAAACCCATGGTCTTAAAATCAATGCCAAGAATTACGTAATTGTGCCCTTTGGAAAATCAATCATCCAGCTAATTACCATGTTGATAATACACCCCCAGAGATTGACCCAGTGGTCAGAGATGTGTGTGCATGTATATAGAGTGGCCTTACCTTTGACCACCATGTGGCTGCAATGGTGAGGAAATTCTTTTGTGCTTTGCAACTTAATAAGTAAGGGCTTGGCAGCTAGGTCTAAAGAGGTCATTATCCCATTGTAGTCTGCCCTTATCACAACAATCATATAGTACAATGCTCCCGTCAGTATGCACCTGACCAAACATATGCAGCAACTACAATTACCTCAGGGTGTCAATACAAAAAGAATACAAGGCATAACAAACCGGCCTTGTGCAGAGTGCCTTAAAGAGCTTTCCCTCTACTCAGTCTGATATAGATTGCTGAGGGGTAATATATGCTTAGCTAATAAGGCATCCACAGACCCCGCAGTTATGAATCTCCAGTGTATTCATAAATCAAACAGCAACAGAAATATGCAGTCTAAGGACCAGAATTTTGTCTGTGACTTAAAGAGAACATGTTAGAGAGACAAATATGAGTCACACAGACTGCACCTCCTATGAACAGGCTTCCAATCCAAATGAAGATAATCTTGTCTACTACCCAGTTTAAGCACAAGCTAGACAACACCTGGATGGGGAATTGGAAATTTTCACTGGGTCTATTGCCCATGGCTATTATGGACAGAGGTAACTTATAAATGCCTGGCCCTTAATATCCTGTTTGGATAATAGGATGTCATTATTCTTTTGGGAAAACTTGGCTAGGCTTAGAAAGGCTCCCAACCCCTCGGGTCATTAGCCTAGTACAACTCTATGAGTCTAGGAATCTATAAATTGTATTCTCTGCATGTGATAATTCATATGAACAGCCACCAAGTGACATTGTTAAAATGAGGACAAATTGAGATGACAATATTGTCGAAACTAGGCAAGCCATATGACAAACATCTGACCTGGCAGCATGATAATTGGCTGAACACATATTAATATAATGAATACAACAGTAGCAAATATGTATTATTTTCAATCACCATAGCATGTGATAAATGAGAATCTAATACAGTATTGTATATGTATAACTGTATGCATTACCTACCTAAAATTAGTACCAATCACTTGCCTGCAAAATGCAAGCATCCTGATGATGCTTGCTGATTATAAAATGTTGTAAAGAAATGTATATCTGCCCAAGTATCAGCAAATCTAGGATACTAATATTTTGTAACAAAAATACCCAAGATGTTGTAGACAGACGCAATAACAATGTTGAAGTGAAGGGCATGCCACACAGTCTACAAAAGACTGTGTAAACACTAACACAGTAAACACCCATTCAATCTAAGAATACGTAGAGTATACAAACACAAATAGAAGTGTAAGTATTAAACAGCAGTTAAAGCATTAAGACTTATATACAAAATACCACCCCACACTATATGTGACATATACACCTGTTCCAACTTTCATTTAGATTGTCCAGAACATTTCAAAAACTATCTGTAGAAAAAGTGGCTTCATTCTAAATAACACTTTAAATTTTTTTGTTTTAAATCAGTTTTAAGCACAGCTATAGTGTAAATATTTCCATTACTTTACTGTTGCATGATGGGTATTCATGCATTCTAATCAATATACATGGTAATATGAAAAGGCATGTAGTAGAAAAATTAATCAACATACCTCACTCACTCTGCCGCTTCTCACCTGTGCATCTGCTCGATACAAAGGGCATGATTTCTTGAGCAGTCTTCCTCAACTTAAAAAAAAAAAGAAAAGATATTCCTCAAATAACAGCGATACATTTCTCAGGTCAGGTTCGAGAAAATTTACTTCTGAAGAACATCAGATAATTACAAGGTTATACATAGGCTTTTACGTCTTTGAACAGAAACTGGAGGACATGAGACTCAAACCTGCAACTATAATGTATATTCAAACTCCATCTTAACACTCTATGAGTAAAAAGACTTGCCCCGGGATTCAAGAAGCTCGGCGCAAGGGCGGTTTTAGCCTTGCGCCGAGCATCCTCACTACAGATGGTGCAGCAGCGCCATATGAATATGTATGAGGGTGTGCCACTGCACCTTCGACGTGCACAGGAAACGTGTGCGAGTGCAGGGGGCATGTTCAAGTGCTCTACGGGGGCGTAAACATGCCCCAACAGTTGCACAACCTATTATGCCTACTAGTATAGCCCGCCTCTAATAGTAAGTCAGTAATTCAGTGTCCGTGGATACCGAAATGTATGATAAGCATATGAGTGTCCACGAACAGTGAAATAAAATTGAAGTAGTAAACACACAAGCACTTAGTGGAATGTTGAGCCCTGTCCCTAGAACTTTCACAAATAAATTCCCCGTGTCCCTATTATACATTTGAAATGCTGCAATATCGAAGGTGTAAGCAAAGCGCAGCGTGTTTGGCGTTGCTGCCCTCCGCCGAGTGTAGCTTACACATCAAATTCATTCAAATAGAGAAAAACATGCGGAATCAATGTAAACATCAATAGTGTAGTGTTTAGAGCATCCGCCTAACGAACAGACATTCACAGTTCGAGCCCAACGATAGCACATATCATTTTCCATGTGGAATGAATGTAATTTTGCTGTAAAACTGACATAAGAGTATCGCATGAGATATTTAACTAAATGTCATTCAATCAAAGTGGCACTGTCATAATGAATAAGGCACTAGTAAGCAGGTGTAAGCACAAATAAGCAGCAGTAAACATATATAAGTACCAGTAAGCAAGTCTGAGTGCAATTGTGCAGGTCTAAGCAGTGTCCAGCATAGGAAATGTATATAAGTATGTACAGATATATAATATATATATATATATATATATATATATATATATATATATATATATATATATATATATATACATGTATATATATATATATATATATATATATATATATACACATATATATATAATATATATATATATATATATATATATATATATATATATATATATGAAGAAAGAATGATGTAACAATAAAGCATACAAAAGGAATGAGAAGGGAATCAACAGCAACCCCAGTATTATATAGCACTGTCAGCGTATGTCATATCAAGCTGGGCAGGAGTGAGCAAAGCACTGCTACTCACACCACAGGCAGGATATTACCAGTGGGAGTAACATTGTTGATCTGCTAAGTCTACTTTACACACAGGGTAGTCCCTGGTGGGACTACCCAAAAATTGATAGACTATTTGGCCATCCGACCATTACACAAGCAAGGGCAGGTATGTTCAAGGACTAAATGGTGTGAGAGCCTGAGAATACATGGGTTGGGACAACATACGTGTAGGACCCCTAATGCTCAGGAGAGGGCAATGTGTGGAGGTGTGTCATGGCTGCGATAGCAACTGGACAATGGATGGTATGTGTGTATGTTGAACTCGGGTGGGGTGGAGGAACTATGGGTATGAAATTATGGATCCAGGCATGCCAGAGTTGGATGGGCTGGTTCTAATTGGACTGCCCCGTGGAGGTCAGCGAGTTTGTTATAAGTATATATGCATACAGACATGCAGACATCTATATGTAGAAGTACATTCTTTGTAACACATTTATTCCATTTGCAGACATAAATAACATGAATGTGCCCTTACAAACCTCGACAGTAGATAGAATAATAGGTTGTGCATAAGACGGAAGGGACAAAACTGCTAAAACGCAGGAGTGTGTACAATTTCCGAAGTCAGTGCTGTGCTAAAAAAATCAAATATGAGAACTTTCCCACTCATGGAATCATTCCTGTGATCTGCCAGCTACGCCAACGCCAATTACTAAACCGGTCTATTTATAAAAGAAATACACTGAACACATACATAATTAGGCTCTCATGTGTAACGTGTGCATTACCACATAGTCATACTTATTAATTTATTGCAGTGTCATGCTAACGGGAGTAAGGATGTAATGAAGTATAGAGTCTAATCTTGACATGAAGACATGCGTGTCCCATGTGGGACAACCCAAAAATTGTGAATAGTGTCCTTTTGGTCACTCATGTCACCAATGTCTGTGGACTAAATGTTTGGGAGTTCTGAGGATAAGTGCAGTGAGTCAACCGATGGGATGGGTCTACAAGAGTAGGGACTGGCCAATGTGTTGTGGTGTGGATACACCGCAAAGCCAAATGGAGAATGGATGACTGCAGTGTTAGGGAGGTGTTAGGGTGGGTGTTTGGGGAACCAGGAGCCATGGGTATATGGGTATATATGCAAATGAAGCAGCACAGCAATAGTGTATTGGTTAGAGCAACCACCTAACAAACAGACATTCCTGTTCCGAATCCCACTGCATCACATACCATTTGCCATCTGTAATCTGTACATAAACATATTTCGACATCTGTCCACTGTATAACTTGCAAAATAACAATTAAAAGTGAACTGGAGCGAAGTGTCAGTGTCATAATGAATAAGGCACTAGTAAGCAGGTTTAAGCATATATAAACACCAGTAAGTCTATGTAAGTGCATTTGCGCGGGGTATGCATTGCTTTACAGACACACACACACACACACACACACACACACACACACACATATATATATATATACATATATATGTGTGTGTGTGTGTGTGTGTGTGTGCACGTAGATATACACAGATATACAGCTATGATAGGAAACAGCACACAAGAATGACATATGTTCACAGGCTATGCCAATGGAAGTGAGGGGCCCAAGCAAGAAACATGAAACACGTAGCATGACCTTCCACCCCCCCCCCCCAGCTGGGCACAGGAAACATACACACAAACCCGCAAACAATGTAAATAGTACACTGCTCCCAAGACCACAGGCAGGATACAACTGGGGAGGTACACAGTGCACCCGTGAAATCTAATATTGGAACACAGACTGGAGCGTCCCTTGCGGGACACCCCAAAAATTGACAAGACCAAAAGAAGGTGATACACTGAACATTCTGTCTGGGGTGTATACATACCCGGAATACAAGGTAGGAAAGCCTGATGACCCATGGGTTGAGACAATTGTAAGACATGGATCCCATGAAGTGGAGAGTGGTGCAGAGCCAACAGAGGTGGAGGTCCAAGGCTGGGCCCCAGATGTACTGGTGCCCGGTGCCATGGCCAGCTGAAGTGGGACAGGAGGTTCTGCCAGGACCTCCAAACCCATACAGCCTATGGTGTTTCAGTTTTAGCACAGATATGGCTTAGTAATAGTCAACAGTATTCAGGATTACTTATAACAGCATGCATAGTTATGACCATCAATCCAACACAACAGATGGTATACATTTGCAGAGGTAGCACAACACATGCATATATACTGCATGACATCTGTACAAAGTGTAGAAGACTTGTGACTGCTGCTATGAACAGTGGCCCATTACTGGCATGTCACTGAGAACCCCAGACAGTGACTGTCATACCACTTTTTCATGTGACATATGTCCAGTCAGGGAGGCGATGGCAGTAATTCTCATCACTATCACCATGTACTGACTGCAATCCTCACACTGTGCTTCTGCAGTTCACAGATGTGTGTTCAGTGAATAACACAGGAAACAAATGGTTCCACACACTGACCAGTCCACAGATGGCCCTACAGATGGGGATTCCCTCACAAACAGAGCACTGTCTTGTCAGTTTTAAAACATGCAGAGTAGCCATTACCACACACAACTGTTAAACTGGCAGTAGTCTCAATGAAGCGTAGCTACACTTACATGATGTAGTCATGTCTGGCACATCACCCTCCTGTCTTTAGGCTATTTTCCACTGTGTATGTTGTTTGAGGAACATCCATATATCATCTGTGATGCTGTTTACCAAACACCAGATCCAGGTTCCACTCACAGTGACTGTCATGGGCAAACATTGACATGATGTTCCTAGATATTGTACTGTGTTTCCATGCGATTGGCTATGCGAACATCACCACAGCTGTTCCACATGCAATCAGCTAGAGGAGGACTGCAATAGGTGCAGAGGCCATCACCTGATCATGACCATCACTTACAAAACACAAGCTGCTGCTGAGCAGGTGTGCAACTCCACATCCACCAGAGAGTGTATGGGAGGGACAGCCAGAGGCAAAGTACATCAGAGAAGGGCTTGGAGACTAAAACTTATGCATCGTCTGTCACAAACCTACCAGTACAGGGGCTCAAACCCCTGACTGACTAGTCATTACTATTACAAGTGCATGCAGTTACTCCATGTACCACAAAGCTGACATGGCAACGTGCTGTAAGAACATATATGTGTGTGCTGGTGAGCGACATCTGCAACAGAGATATAGTAGACATACATTAGGTGTAGCATACATGTCTGTCCACATAAACGGATGTCATTGTCAACACGACCACACTCTCTAATGGACTCAGACACATTGCCACACTTTGCCAGGCCCACAAATGCACTTCCTAACTACTTAGTTTGCCACACTGCAGTAAAGCACAGGTACTACATGCACCACAGGGGATATCCGGAGTTTCTATGGGCTAGGGCATGTTAACTTGTCTGACATCAGTCGGTATGCCAATGGGAGTTATACTGGGTATGACTGTGGTTGGGAGCATCATATCCCACATGCAGACACAAGGTGCCAGTACTGACATGCATGTGTGCATTGCTTCATGGGTGTGTAGTGGTTGGCTGTGCAAGATGGTTGTGCAAGGCTGGGTGAGGGGTAATCCTTGGCATCATGCCACCCAACAATGGTGTGCAGCGTGGTACAAGGGTGTAGTGTCTGCAATGTCCCACACAGATGGGTATTGTATGAACTGTCCTGACATCCTGGTTGCCATTGTGTATGGCCATTGCTTTACAATGCATGCCATGTCTGTGTTTGATAGTCCTTGACATGGACATTGCCTGGGATGTGCACGTCCCACAATAATGTACAATGACATGTACAAGTGTACCTGATTTGGCTGGCATATGTTGTGTACACAGACTGTTATCCTCAGATATGCCAATACTGGCCTGGTGTGGCAGGACCTGCTTATAGACAGCAGGTTGACCCTGCACCTGCATTGATAGCATGATACAGGTATTCCCTGGTGTCAGTGGCATCAGTCCATACAGGGCACTTGTGTAAGGCATTGTATGGCCTCTGTGGATCACATTTGATGGCACCACATATGTTGCAGGCATCCAGTGGGGAACATAGTGAAGGTACATTGTCCGCAATTATGTGCCTATTGTACTGATGTACAGGGTGCCATGCCCTCTGCAGCCCACTGCAATCACATCATGCCTACTATCTGTCATCAATGTGCAGGGTACTGGCAAAATAGCAGGATATTCTAGGCAAGTGTGTTTGTGTATGTTTGTGTATGACACATGGGTTCAGAATGTATTCCGGGTAATAATATGGTTGCATACTTTGTTCACCAGGCCTTTTGCCAGATGTAGGGGTATGGCTTGCCAATACAGTCCCTTGGCTGATTGACATCTGTACTCCTCGTGAGGTGGACATTGTGACATATAATACAGACACCATATAGGAAAACTACAAAATTCACTCCCCAACATGTCCAGTGGTTAGACACTAACAGCCGTTTCCACAAAGGCTCTGACTGTCACACACACACACCTGCCATGTCTTGGAATAGAACCCCTATCTAACTAGTTTATCACACTACAGCATTATGCAGTTACAGCACTCGCTACAGATATTACTGGGTCCCAGAAGTCCCAGAGGTGTATTTCTAGGTGGGTGACATCAGCAGGATTGCCAAAAGTGGTTATGTGAATTGTAAAGAGTGTGCATACTCTAAAAAGCATTGTTACTTTCTCAGGCAGACAGACACACAGTTGGCTGCTCTTGGAATATAATCCCTACCTAACAAGTTTAGCACACTACAGCAATATGCAGTTACAGCACACAATATGGAGAATACTGGATTACAGCAGTCCCAGAGGTGTATTTCTAGGTGAGTGACATCAGCAGGATTGCCAAAGGTGGTTATGTGAATTGTAAAGAGTGTGCATACTCTAAAAAGCATTGCTAATTTCTCAGGCAGACAGACACACAGTTGGCTTTTCTTGGAATAGAACCCCTACCTAATTAGTGTATAACACTACACCAATACACAGTTACAGTACATGCTACAGAGAATACTAGGTTACAGTAATCTCAGAGGTGTATTTATAGGTGGGTGACATCAGCAGGATTGCCAAAGAAGGGCATTGCAAGTGTACATGTCTGTTATCTGTGTGTACCCACTGCTTGTTGTCATGAAAACACATTTACACCTGCTTAAAAGTGTCTTATGCAGGTCTTGAACCCTGGACCATGTACACTATGGTCAGTGGATGTACCACTAAGGCATCTGTGTTGTATATATGTTGCATGGAGTTTATAATGCACATCTTACTACAGGTATTCGCTTGAATGTACTGTACTCTGTGAAACAACAAAGACAAGTCTACATCTGTACAACTGTCATAACTACATATATATATATATATATATATATATATATATATATATATATATATATATATATAGATATATGCACCTACGGTATGTGTACACACACACATATATATATATATATATATATATATATATATATATATATATATATATATATATATATACACATATACTACACAGACACAGCTATAACCATATATCTATATATATAAATAAATATATATATATATAGATATATATATATATATACACACACACACACGTCTGAACACCCTTTCTGACACAGAAGGGTTCCAAAGGAACTGACATGTACACAAAACAGAGGCATCTCTTGTGTTATAACATTTAAATCTTAAGCAGTTCACCAGAGAAGGGATGGTTGTTGTGTATGTGGAGTTTGGGGTGGGGAATGATGGCTAATGTAATCTACCCCGGGGATTGTGGAGTTAGGGTGGGGGAATGATGGGTATGGACATACACCACGGTGACTACTTCTCTGTCACTGCTCAACAGTGGCACAGGAAAATAACATACCCAACTGTAGTCGTGCTTGACTGTGTATTCTTTACCATTCCTAACTATGTAATACTTTGTAGACACCGGTCACTACAGATGGCTACCATGGTGTGCTAAAAGACATTACACATGTGTATGCCTGGCTACAGGGTAGTCACACACACAAACATGCACACACCTGCCAGTATTGTGCATACACGTCTTGCCTATGTAAAGGTAACTAGTACAGTGGTATGCAGTTGGGGTATGTGCCACAGAACACATACAATTACACTTACTCTGATTCTACTTCTGAGCTGGGTAACATCCCAGGACTGATTACTTGCAGTGGGGAGGGGGGGAAGAGAGAGGTTTAGCAGTTGACAAGGATAAAGGCCAGTGCAAAAGGTGGTATCTCTTTGGAATGCAGCAAAATCCACTGTCACGACAGGATGCAGATACAAATACACGCAGACAACCATACTCAGCCATTTGCTGACACTCACAGGCATTTGTTGACACATACAAACTCACGCACACAGTTGCCAGTGGTGGGATCAGAACTCCTGCTTATCTACAGATCACTTTTACAGTACTACGCAGTTACAAGATGCGTCACAGAGATTACACATTCCAAAGCAGTCAGAATGCCCTTCTGTTAGAAAAATATGTATTAGTAATATGCATGCTTAGTGCATTCGAGGTTTAAAAAGGTTAATACATTTATTCTGCTCACACTGCATGAATCTGCACAGCTATTAGAAACTTAACAAGAAGCATTCTATTTTCTGCTAATGTCAGCAAATAACAAGAAGTAATTCATTTCCACTAGTGTCATGAGACTTAACAAAGAGTTATTGATTTTCTGCTTATGCCATGAGAAAGTACACAGCTGCTAGAAGCTTTGATAAGGAACACAATGGATGCTTGAAAGTATAAACTGTAGTCAGCATTACTTGTACCTAAGCTAGAAATGTACCTTGAATCTAGGCAAAATGTAACACATATATTAGAACTGCACAATTGAAGAATTGAAAGTTTGTGGTGGGCTAAAATAAGCCCCAAGGCCAGGTTGTTTTTCTCAAATGTTTTGTAAATCAGCAGTTATTCCCAACTAGTCAGCAATTAGTCTAGTAACATTTTCTGTAGAACAATACAGAAAGCTGTGTCTAACTACATCAGCAATAGAAGTAACATTTCTGTGTGACATGGAAAGAACTGTATAAAAATGCCATACTAATTATTAATGTTCAGACAAACCATTCTGCCAGCATGCTTTGTCTCCTTGCTGCAAGTTAATAAAGGGTGCCTTGCTTGAACCTTACGTGAACTGGTCTTTGAAGTGTTTTCCTTTGACAGATTGGTCCTTCAGACCAGAATCCTCTCTTCACCTCGGATCAGACGGGCCAGGTGGTTGAAACCGTACAGGGAAGAAACCAAATTGGTTCTTCTTATTTGAAAAGCCCTCCGACTGAATTGTCATTCCAAAGAGGCCAGCCACTTTCTGATCTGCGACTGAAGGACGGGTCTCCGCAAATCAGGTGATCAATCACGTAGGCTCAGGTAAGGTGAATCTACTTTTTCCTGTTTTCTGTTTTAGATCAGGGACCAGATTTGTATTGTTTCTGTCAAGACTGTATTTTTTCAGGGACAGAAAAGATTACTGTCTTGTCATAGATCAGGAGAAACAGAATAAGTAGGCAGTCATTCTGAAGAGACTATAACAA
This sequence comes from Protopterus annectens, assembly GCF_019279795.1. Lineage (NCBI taxonomy): Eukaryota > Metazoa > Chordata > Ceratodontiformes > Protopteridae > Protopterus > Protopterus annectens. The sequence continues at coordinate 456,335,154 of NC_056744.1, read as the reverse complement.
AATTTGTGGTACCACGTTAAAAATAAGAGAAGTTATGTAATGATCAAAAGGGTAGAACAAAATGGGTAATAATTGCACAAAAAGACCCCAAAATCCGCCGTTAACAGAAGACACAATATACATGCAGTCGCAGCGCGCCGACAATATTAAATATTATTCAAAATGGGTTAATAAATATGAATTCGACGGAAAATTAGAAAAGTCCTCGCTTATCAAACTTGTCAAACAGCTCAAAACCGATTCCAAAGGTCAGGTAAAAAAGCAACGTAAATTAGGAATTCCTCAGGCACACAGGTGGATTGAGGAAGTAAACCGCAGGGAACAAAAGAACAACAATTCAAAAACAATGTTTTTAGACAAGGAGGACAATAACTTAGTAATAGCATCGGCCCCTCCGCCTCCCTTACCAGAATATGAAGCAAGTGAACAGGTTAGTCCACCCCCACGATATCCTGTGGTCACTGAAGAAAGAGGCATTATGAAAATAAAACCGTATATTAGAGATCCCATCAAGACCAGGTCTCGAACAAGGGCAGGTAACTCAAATAAAGGTATCGAGTTATATCAAATGGTTAAGAATTCATGATCTATGAGTGAAGAAGAAATATACCCACTAATAGAAGTACCCAATCCTCAGGCAGGACAAGATAATCAGGACCCAACTATTTTAGTGCATAAACCCTGGACTCCGGAGGATATCCGGAAAGCCACTGAGGGAATTCCCCATCCAAAAGTTAATTTTAGAAAATTCTCAGAAGATTTACAAGGAATGAGGCTGAGTTATAACCTAAATGAAGAAGAGGTAGAAAAAGTAGTTAGACAAATTGTGGGGCCAGATTGGCACATGATTAGTGGCAACTGAAATCCCTATGATGCTGCATAAAGACCCCTCCCACATAGCAGCGCAGAATTAGACAACAGAGTAAAAGGTCTTACAGACCGCATCTCTGAAAAATGGAAGCCTAGGGCAGACTGGACTTGCATTAATTGATGCATCCAACAAGAAGGTGAGACTATTGTATTATGCCAGACTATTAGAATGTTTTAATAACCACTGTGGAATGCAGGTTCCTGAAGATCAAACACAAGATTCCCCATATGAACAGCAGTTAAAGAATGCATTTTTAAAGGGCAGTATTGCACCTATAAGCAGTTTTATTACAAAACACATGGTAGACCATCGTACAAGCAGGTTACAGTCATTACTTGAATATGCTAGGCATGCCGAAAGGCATTTTAATAGCAAAAAGAAAAAGAAAGCTCAAGTATTTTCTGTAGAAGATGGAGCAGACGTTTATGTAGTACAGTCCGGGAAAAAGGGCAAGAAAAACGCACAGGGAAACAAACAATCTGATCAACGATCAGAGGACTTTGAAGGGCAAAAGAAAAGGGGTGAATGTTTTAAATGCGGTAAAAAGGGACACTTGGCAAAGGATTGCAGGAAAAACAAGAAGGCAACCACAGAAGACAAGGAGGGTGAGGACTGACTATATGGTAGTCAGGAATCATTAGAAGGGGATAGCAAAAAAAGGACAAATGAGAATGTGATAGAGGGAGTAGAGGATGTGACAGAAGAGATAGAGAAAGTGCAAGAAGTTAGTGACAGTGAAGAAGATGAAATATTAGACCTAGCTTTATTGAGCTTGGAGCTCTATTTAGCAGACACGAAACCAGAAGTTACACTCTTGGTAGAAGGGAGGGAAGTCAAACTCTTGTGTGACTCAGGGGCATCACGAATCCTGACACATCCCTCCAAACTGCCAGAAAACACGGAGTCACCTGATTACATACTGGTAAAAGCAGCTAATGGACAGCTGTATCTGGAGCCCCTCTCCCGTAACATTGCAATAACTGATCCAGTTTCAGGATTGACACAAAAAAGCAAAATTGCTGTTTCTGCAAAATGCCCAGTAAACCTCTTGGGCAGAGACCTCATGCAGCTATTTGGTATAGCAGTAGTCCCAACCATGCAGGGTATGGAAGCACAGCAACAAATTGATACCTTTGCAGTGCAATCGGAGGGTGAAATGTTTTATTGGTACAGCCAGGACTTGGTTACGACTGGTCCAGGGACTGTGACTGAAGAATTAATGAATGTAGCCATCAGCAAGTTCCCCTCCCTTGACATTGATATGCAACACCTGTTGCATTGTACCCTGTATTATTGTAACACACCAGGACCTGATAAGGAATATGAGCAAGAATTGTTTAAAAATCATGCAAACAGATTGATATTGCGTAACCTATACTGGGACACTGAAGGGAATAGTGTAGCCAGCTGTTCATTGCCCCAGGAGTTCTTTGCACTTTATAAATCTAATCGATTACCACATGTTAGCTTAACCAAAAACAGAAATATAAAATGGGCAGACCTAGGAGAAAAAGTCACAAGATGGGAGAAACAGACAGAATTAGAACTATTAGAACGGGGAATACAAATACAGAAGTTGAATTGGATAACTCAGACCCACCCAGCCGTACACTTGCAGTCTAGCAAGGACAGCTGATTAGCACTCCTATTAAAGGAGGAAGAGAATGCCTTACAAAATATACCAGAGACACTCTGGTCAACAGGAAAGTCAGATGTAGGACTTATTCGTACAGCGGGACCAGTTACCATCATGCCAAAGTCAGCATTTAGACCACAGAAAAGACAATATCCCTTAAGAAAAGATGCAGAGGCAGGGATAAAGCCTATTATAGCAGCCTTACTTAAAGGAGGAATACTAGTAGAATCTCCCGATTCACCATGTAACACACCCTTATTTCCAGTTAAAAAAACAAATGGAGAATGGCGTATGGTCCAAGATTTACAAGCTGCAAATGATGCAGTAATACCAAGGGCACCTACGGTGCCAGACCCACACACCCTGTTGAATGATTTAAAACCTCAACAGAAGTATTTTTCGGTGGTAGACATCAGCAATGTGTTCTTTTCGATACCGATACACCCTGACAGCTGGTATTGGTTTGCATTCACATCTCAGGGGAAAAGGTATACATACACGCGACTACCACAGGGGTATTGTGAAAGTCCAACGATATTCTCACAAGAAATGGCAAGCAACTTGGTGGGATTCACCCCACCAAGAGGCAGTCAGATTTTACTTTATGTTGACGACATCTTGCTGGTAGCCCCCACCCAGCAAGATTGTAGAGAAGATACCATAGCACTATTACGATTCTTAGCCACTGAAGGACATAAGGTAAATAAAAGTAAACTGCAGCTTTGGAAAAAACAAGTCAAATACCTGGGATATGTAATATCCAAGGAAGGTAAAACACTAGATGAGGACAGAAAGGTAGCAATTTTGCAAGCACCAAAATCCACTACCAAGAAGGAAATGATGTCCTTCCTGGGTACAATTAATTTTTGCCGGAGCTGGATTCCAAACTATGCTTTGGAATCTGTACCGCTAACTGACCTTATATATAAGAAGCCTATGGCAGCACAGGATTTGTTACAATGGACACCAGAGGCAGAATCTGCTTTCTGCAAACTGAAACAGTTAATAGCGTCCTCATTAGTTCTAGGATTACCAAACTACCATAAATGTTTTTTCCAAACTGTAGATTGTAAGCAAGGTTATATGACATCAGTGTTAACACAACAGCATGGGGATAAGCAACGCCCCATTGCTTACTATTCATCACAGCTAGACCCAGTGGCACGGTCCTTACCCCACTGTGTACAAGCAGTAGTTGCAGCTGCAATGGCAGTACAGGCTTCGGCCTCAATAGTCTTATTCTACCCTCTCACTTTGAGAGTGCCTCATGCAGTCGCAATTATTTTACTACAAGAAAAGATGGCATATCTTTCCCCTGCTAGGCATCTTTCCTGTATGACTATATTGTTGAGCCAACCTCACATGACAATTGAGCGATGCATGACTTTGAACCCTTCTACTCTGCTCCCGACCCCTGCAGATGGCACACCGCACCACTGCCTGCAGGTAATTGAGCAAAAGACACTACCTAGAAAAGATCTCACGGATGTCCCCTTGGATAATGCCGAGGTGACATACTACGTGGATGGTTCATGCAAAAGGGGTCCTGCAGGACAGAACCTAGTAGGATATGCAGTAGTTTCTGACACTGAGATTATAGAAGCAAAACCTTTACCACACAACTTATCTGCACAGGCAGCAGAATTGATTGCCTTGACACAGGCATGTACCTTAGCAAAGGGTAAATGTGTAAACATTTTTACTGACAGCCAGTACACTTTTTCTACTGTACATGTTTTTGTGCAACAGTGGAAAAACCGAGGAATGATAACATCTACTGGCAAACCTATAAATCATGCACAGTTTATTTTAGATCTTTTAGAATCTATTCAGTTACCTCAGAAAGTAGCCATTTGTAAATGCACAGCTCACACCAAGCAACAAGATAGGACTTCAAAAGGTAATGCGAGAGCTGATACAGCTGCAAAACAAGCAGCTACAGAAGTATTTATTTTAAATGAGGAACTACAACCCTCTGAGATTTTAGATTTAGAACTGTTAAAAACAATGCAGACACTCACTATGCAAGCTGAAAACAAAGATGGGTAAAATGAGGAGCAATTCTCGAAAAGGGGCTGTACATCTCTAAAGAAGGGAAACCGATACTACCATCTAATTTGTTTAGATATGCAGCTTTGTTGAGCCATGGGCAGTGCCATGTCTCAACAGGGGGGATGGTACAGCTGGTGAACCAGGTGTTCACAATGTACGGATTTACAAACTACTCTAAAAAATTTTGTTTGACGTGTCAAATTTGCAACAAACATCATGCACAAGGGGCGTTAAAGCCCAAGCAAGGGAGTTTCCCTACACCACCATATCCGTTTCACACTATCTGTATGGATTTCATAGAATTGAACAAATGTGAAAATAAGAAGTATTGTCTTGTCATTGTAGATATGTTTTCCAGATGGGTGGAAGCCTTTCCAACCAAAAATCCAGATGCAGCTATGGTGGCAAAAGTGCTTGTCAAAGAAATCATTCCTAGATTCGGCATTCCGGAAAAGATCTACAGTGACAATGGTACACACTTTGTAAACCAAACAATACAGGAGTTAAGTAAGCATTTTGGTATTTCTTTAAAAAATCATTGTGCATACCATCTGCAATCTGCAGGGCTAGTGGAAAGGCATAATGGTATATTAAAAAACAAATTAAGAAAGCTAATAGCTGAGACAGGAAAGAATTGGTTGTATTGTTTGCCCCTGGTGCTGTTGAGCATGAGAACTGTTCCGACTGCAAAAGGATTGACTCCTTTTGAAAAACTATTTGGAAGGGCTTATTATACACCCCAATGGAAACTTCTCATGTCCTCAGACCAGGAAGCTGATTTTACACTAGCTGAATATATGAAGAAAGTCATGAATTCTAAACATCTGTTGCAGTCAAATTATGTTTCAGATAGAAAGCAAACCGAGACATCAGAGGTGGCGGTGACACCCGGGGACTGGGTGTGGATAAAAGTTGTAAAGAAGATGAATTGGTCATCACCAAGGTGGGAAGGTCCATACCAGGTGCTTCTTCTGACACCCACTGCAGTCAAGAAAGCAGAGCGAGCTTCGTGGATCCACCTGATGCACTGCAAACTAGTTAAAAACTTTGAACTGGACAAAAATCTTACTTCTCCATCGGGGCCCTCAGCACAAAGTCTGGCTACAAAGGGGGGCCACATCAATAGGACTGATCCGTCTCAACCCCAGTGAAGAAACCATCAGTGCTGAAGGTCCTATTAGGGTAGAGAGTAAGATCACATGTCAAAAGCAAAAATGATGGATTCCAGAAAAATCCAAATACACCTACTTGGAAGAGTCGGAGAAAACAGGAATGCAGAACAACCGTTTCCTCAGAAGTATTGCATAATCATCCTGTTGACTGTACTAGTGACAATAATCTTTTTGTTGTGGTCATTCCTTTTCCCAGCCACACAAACTGAACTGAATAAGCATGGAGAGTTGCACATAGAGTGGCACCCAAACTTCAACACTTACCAGGCAATCAAATATGTGTATGCTCAGACCTTCAATGTTTTGAATTGCTGGATTTGCACAGCTTTGCCAACAGCATACAGGGGGTTATTGTTAACTTCAGTCCCCCTAGGAGCCAACAAGATCTGGGAAAACTTAGTCTATGATACATCGGATGTCACATCATAAGATAAAGTAGCATTGCACTTGTCTGTTCAACAGAAGGGGACTGTGTATTTTTACAAAAATGATACAGTTCAGGTGGGTTGGAGCAATTGCAATGTGACTGTTCCCTATAGATGCTACAATAAAACTGATAACACAGGTTCCTATTGCAACACAAGCTATGATTCATTTGTTGAACTGATGCATAGGACAACTGATGAAGTAAAACATAATGCTGACCTCTATAAACAACTGATTATAGTTGACAAAAAAATGTTTCATCCAGAGACAGGACATAGTAAAGTTACTACCAAAGTAGAAGATTGCTACTTTGTATGTGGTAGGAAAGCATATAAGTGGTTACCTGAGAATTGGTCCGGCAGTTGTTATTTGGGATACCTGGTTCTGGCCATATGACACACAGCAGTTTTACCTCAGGGGAAAATTCGGAATGTTCGACGAGAAATCAAGAAGCCTGTCAACCCAGTGGGGCAAATCAATGCGGGCTGGAAAAACCATCATGCTGTGAGCCTAGGGAAAAATGTACTGTCACATATGGACTTGGGTGATACCATCATCTCTTGGGCAGGTGTACTGCCAGCATATGGAGCAACAAAATCAATCTGGGAACTGAGAAAACTGTCAAAACTTCTCAAAATAATGAGCAATGCAACCTTTTCCGCTCTAGAATTGGTGACTGATGAACTGACTGCCATGAGAACTGTAGTGCTTCAAAACCACATGGCTCTTGACTTCACCCTAGCGGCAAGAGGAGGTACTTGCGCTTCAATCCAGGAGGAGTGCTGTTCATATATTCCTGACCACAAACACGAGATAGACAATCACCTTGAGGTAATTCAGCAGGTGTCGGCTATGACCAAGCCAGGACCAAATCCATTGACGGACTTTTTCCAGAGATTGTTTGGGGGGTGGGGCAGTATCCTAATGAACATCCTGATTGCCATCTGTCTAGGAACGATCCTGCTGGTGGTATGTGTGTGCTGCTGCATCCCCTGCATGAAAAGACTGATTAAAGACTTTATAGACATGTCAGTTTCAGAAACCTTATACCAAGGTGCTGAACTTGAAGAATTGTTGAAAAATTGAAAATGCTTTCATAAGTTTAAACTGAATGACTCTCTTAACTGCAAATCCTGAGTAAGAAGAGGTTAGGGGAAGAAGAAAAAAAAACTGTTTATGCTTATTTTGAAAGTAGAATAAAAGTATTAAAAGGGGGGAAATGTTAGAAAAATAAGTATTAGTAATATGCATGCTTAGTGCATTCGAGGTTTAAAAGGGTTAATACATTTATTCTGTTCACACTGCATGAATCTGCACAGCTATTAGAAACTTAACAAGAAACATTCTATTTTCTGCTAATGTCAGCAAATAACAAGAAGTAATTCATTTCCACTAGTGTCATGAGACTTAACAAAGAGTTATTGATGTTCTGCTTATGCCATGAGAAAGTACACAGCTGCTAGAAGCTTTGATAAGGAACACAATGGATGCTTGAAAGTATAAACCGTAGTCAGCATTACTTGTACCTAAGCTAGAAATGTACCTTGAATCTAGGCAAAATGTAACACATATATTAGAACTGCACAACTGAAGAATTGAAAGTTTGTGGTGGGCTAAAATAAGCCCCAAGGCCAGGTTGTTTTTCTCAAATGTTTTGTAAATCAGCAGTTATTCCCAACTAGTCAGCAATTAGTCTAGTAACATTTTCTGTAGAACAATACAGAAAGCTGTGTCTAACTACGTCAGCAATAGAAGTAACATTTCTGTGTGACATGGAAAGAACTGTATAAAAATGCCATACTAATTATTAATGTTCAGACAAACCATTCTGCCAGCATGCTTTGTCTCCTTGCTGCAAGTTAATAAAGGGTGCCTTGCTTGAACCTTACGTGAATTGGTCTTTGAAGTTTTTTCCTTTGACACCTTCTAAGATTGAGGACAACAGGGAGACTGACAGTCACGAAGTACATAGCTGTAAACTTGTGTTTAAAGTAGGTGCCCATTACAACCTGTATGCACAAACAAGACACATCATCTGCAGGTTGTACATAGGTAGGCCTGAGAGGTATAGTTGTAGCACAACAGGAACCTGAACTGGAGTATGCCCATCTGTGGAATGGACAACTACTATCACTATACAGGGTTACAGTGGGCATGCTCATACACTTAGTAGCACAGGGCCGTTTGGGATGCACTATGACTACATCTACACAAGGTTATACTGGGCATGCTCATACAGTTGGTAACAAAGGGCTTGTTGGATGCACTGACTCAAATTACACAAGGTGGCAGTGGGTATGCTCATACACTTAGTAGCACAGGGCTGTTTGGGATGCACTCCGATTCTAACCACAGAAGGCCACAGTGTGCATGCTCATACATTTACATTTACAGAACACATTGTAATGGACTCCTATTGTAAACACACAGGTTTATAGCTATGTACATCTTACCTGTCAGTATATATGGACATCATACTGATTTACTACCTGATACCTGTATGTGGCCCGTAAATGATATATCTGTGTCTGTGCTGTGTGATACACATGCATACATGTACATGAAGTACTGACATATATATGTTAAGTATACACATTCATGCATGTGTGGATGTGACTAACAATAGGTTACCTGGGATACAGGCGGATGCTACCTACAGCATGTGTCACACACCTTGCTGCCCTGAAAGGCATACATCGATAGCAGGTTCTGGACAGTGGCATTATATGTGGAACAGTGGCATGTGCAAGCATAATGTGTGAGCCACATTGTGTAATGGTATTGAGGTGCAGGTGTCAAGAAGACCTCTCCCGGCTGTGTTAGTAGTTGTCATTATTAGCACGACTGCTACTCTAAGTATATCTCACATTGGACATATACACAATTTCTGCTGCTGTCCGTCACCTTACATGAGGCATTTGCTCCCAAGCACATTACTGCCACTGCAGTGATGTCATGGTATGACTGGCAACTGCTAGACTAAAACAGCGAGCCAATGTCCTGCTGTTATTATGATGTTGTCCAGTGTCTGTCATTCTGGGGCTGTCATGACTGAATAACAAGCCTTCAACACAGAGCACATGCATCCATGTTTCACGTGTGTGTGGATAATACCTAGGTCGCATTTACCCATATAGCTGTATTCCAAGGCAAATGTCCTACACACAGAAGTAACACCCTGACACCTACAAGACAATTGCATTGGATGCTTATGCTAACCAGAGCTAGATGTGTGGCTTTAGTAATCCATTTGCTCAATGTAGAACCTACAATGGGGAATACTGACATCTGTGCAGTGAGGAACACCTGGCTGAAGTCTCTGTAGTGCACAATTGCACTACCACCATATAACTCAGATCCAGAGATGTGGGCCATAACAGTGGTATGGACCATTCCAGGTGGTGGTGTCCACATACTCATAAAGGCTACTCACATGTAAAGACCACTACTCCGACATAACTCATCACAGATGAGTCAGGTACAGGTGACAGTGGCAAATGCTGCATTCTAGGTTGTATCCTCATATACATCCACCGCCTTGTCCCCAGACTACCAACACACATCCGTATGTGGTATGACATAGTATGGTAGACCACCAGATAACCTTTAATTGGTTGACTGTACCTAGGCCTACATCAACTGTGCAAAGTACCCATGTACAGACACAGCTGCATAATGTGTTATGCAATGCAATAATACCACTGTTTGTAACCAGCTCAGTTGTACACATACCAGGGTCCCTCCAATGTTGTCAGTATTAACACAGTTGACTGTTGCTTTACACCAGTAAACAACACCCTCATGGTTGGATATGACCTAACTGTACCTGCCCTGGATATGTACATCCCACACTCATACAACATAAATGACATTACCATAGCTTTCATTATCGTTTCTATATACAGGTGGCTACAGTCATTACACACATGCACATGACAGATAGCATGCTAACAGTACATAAGGTTTGATATCTATGTTAACAGAGGTAATATTCCCTCTCTACTGGTCACCCATGGCACCTATCATATCATACAACACCCCATGTGGCATGTATGTCATTAGACATGTCCACCTAATGCAATGCCTACAAACATACCCAAATAACAGGATCATAGGACCTACACAAGGCCTGTATTGACAGACTCAGGGAAATCCAGCTCTGCTCTGTATGTTCCTGAGTAGTCACAGGTGATATGTTCATGACATGTACAGCCATGTGTGGCCACAGCTCTTACATATACCCCATATCAACAATTGCAAGCCATGCATGCTGTGTGCTGTCTGGACATTAGCCTTAATACCACAATAGCCAGTACATGCTGGGGTGAGATGTTTACAAGCCACAGACCTCACACATGCTTGAATGAGTGTACTGCCTAGCTCTAACAGAGCACATTGCTGGCACTCTTCCAGTAAACATGAAGTGTGTGTGGCAAATATGATGTGCTCACTGTTGACCATTACAGTGCCCTGGCTTCACCAGGGCACTTCAAGTAACAGTTTGTAGGATCATGACATGGAATAATGCTGTGTGTGTCTTGCTGATATGTGCTGTTGTCATATATGTACACTTGGCTACTCGGTGAAGGTGGTGTCCTACCAGTACATGAATACAACATCCATTATGGTGTAATGCTTGGCTATGTTTCAAACATGGCATGGGGAAGGTGTGGAATGTATCCTCTTGACCTGCTAGTGCACTTACTAATGTAGACCGCATATGTGTACATGTATTGATGTTTGTGTAGATTCCATGTGTGTGCAGTGTCTGATGTCTGAAGGTGACTGTTGTCCTAGTACATCATGCTGTTGCAATACAGCCTCAACATTGCCAACTGTATATGGTGATATGCTCTAAGTACAGTAAGCTGTACATGAGGTATGGACAGATGTTTGGACATGACTACTAAGTGGTGGGGCTTCTTTGAAGATGAATGATTACTGAGGACAGCTCACTGGTGTGTTACAACCATTCCTACAATAACCTGTGTAACTGCTAAGGTCAGGTTTTGTTAACTGAAGTGGAAGACAGACAATGTAGAATGCAGTCAGGGTGACACTGAAGGCAAACCTCATGACACCTGTAACAGTAATACCTCCCCTGTGCATTTATAGGTTTATAGGTTCATAGGTTCATACTAGGCTATCTGCCCTAGGGCATTTATAAGCCTAGCCAGAGTGTGTGTGGCTTTCACCACCCCTTGGGATGAGAATACTACGCCCTTTTAGGGTTTAGTTTCCTGTGCCTCTGTCTAGTAGTGACACAGAGATGACCCCCGGGGTAAACCTACGATCTCCCATCCACTCGTCGAGATTTCTCTTGAATAGAGTTAGTGATGGGCTCCGCCTAACATGGATTGGGATTCTGTTCCAGAGTGTAGGGAGCCTCTGGGTTATGAATCTGTCCCTCCAGCATGTCCTATTCATTTCTGTGTTGAGGTTTAAGTCTCTTGCTCTCATGGCTCTGGTGGATTTGGATTTACTGAGGTGGAGCATGTCCATCAATTCCGGATTGGACATGGCCTTGTACGTCAGGCACAGATCACCTCTGAGTAGGTATGCACTGAATAGAGCTGGAGTTTTTTCAGTCGGGCAGCATATGACATATGTTTAAGACCCTTTATCCTCTTGGTGAGGAACTTTTGGGGTCTTTCCAACTGCTGCAGGTGTCGGGTAAGATACATCCCAAATGGGGCATTGTACTCAATCATTGGCCTGATAAGAGATGAGTACAGGGGCACAATGACCTCTCTTGATCTAGATGTGAAACCCTTCATGATAAGGTGGGCAATATAGAAGGTCTTCCTAACCACTTTGGCAATGTGAGTGTCAAATGAGAGGTTACTGTCAACCTGGGTCCCTAGGTCCCTGATTACCTCTTCCGTACTTAATGGATTACCACCTATGTGGTAATTTGTGGGTAGCGTTCAGCTTAAGGCCATGGCTCTGGCATCAATTATCCATTTCTATGAGGCCTCTCTGAAGGATGTTTGTGTTTGCTGGAGTATCAATTATGGCGCCCAGTTTGCAGTCATCTGCGAACTTTGTCAGCCACAATCCTCCTATGTTTGCCTGTACCTCGGAAAAATAAATGCCGAACAAGAGGGGTCCCAGGACTGAGCCCTGTGGGACACCGCCAGACTGGCATAGAGTCTGACATAGCTCCAGCAACTCTGACCCTGTGGGTTCTGTCCTTGAGCCAGTTTGCAACCCATCTTGTGACATATGGGTTTACATTTAAGCTGGTGAGTTTGTCTATGATGCCCGAGTGGGGTATTGTGTCAAAGGCTTTTGCAAGGTCAAAGTAGGCTGTGTGAACTGCCTTACCCTCATCAATGGCCTTAGTGACTGTTTCAAAAAGTCGATCAAGTTCAAAAGGCAGGATCTGCCTTTGACAAAGCCAAATTGGGTAGGATCCAATGTCTGTAGGTCCCCAATGTCTTTGTTTATGAGTTCCATAATGATCCTCTCCATAGCTTTGCAGACCAGGCTCGTCAAGCTTATGGGCGGTAATTTCAGGGTCCAGAAGCACCGCCTTTGTGAAGTGGGACCACTGTTGCCGTACGCCACTCTTTGGGTATGTATCCTGTAGTAAGGCTAAGATTAAACAGCAGCCTTATGTGTGGGTTTAGTTCCTCTTGGAGTTCATGTAGAACACAGCCCGGGACACCGTCCGTCCCATTGATGCTGTGTTTTTAGCTTTAGAGAGGGCGGCTCTCACCTAGGCATCTGAGATGTTAGGGAGGCTACATTCTGCTGGGATAGTTATTTCTCCTTTTGGTGGGGAGGGGGAGGAGAAATTTGCACTGAACCTGTCTGCCAGAATGTTGGCAATGTCAGTGGGTTCAGTGTATTTTGTGTCATTTTGGACTAACTCTGAGCATATCTGGGAGTTTCCACCCAGGTTTCTAACATAGGTAAAGAAGGCCTTGTGATTGTCTTTTGTGTCTTTTGCGATTTTTCTCTCAAAGTTGGCCTTGGATGATTTTATGAGTGATCGTAGTTTTTTGCAAGTACTGATCAGAGATGCCTTCCCTTTTAGGGATTTTGCTCTGTCATGTAGTAGCTTCCTCCTCCTGTTGTAGAGTTTGTTTATGGCTGGGGTCCACCAGACCGGGTGCCTGCCTTTGGGGGAATGGGTCTTGGTTTTATTTGGGATTGCATGATCCATGCATTCTTGAAGGTGCCCGTAGAAGGCATTTGCAAAGGATTCAGCAGTGAGGGTTGGTTTCCACTGGCCCAGGGGCGTTGAAGGATACCACTTCAGTCTTAAGAAGTGTGAAGTTGGCTTTGAGAAGTTCTTCACTGTGGTCTTTTGTGCAGGGGGTGGGGGCGGGATGTGGATTTCCAGTGAGATTAATTTATGGTCTGATCTTACCAAAGAGGGATATACTTCCGGTGTGGAGCATTTTGTCCCCATGTTTATGATGATCATGTCTAGTATATTGTCTCCTCTTGTGGGAATGGTGACCAGTTGTTCCATTGCATTTGAGTTTATGAATTCTAGGAACCTTTGGGCTAGGGTGTTGGGGCTTGAGTAATGTTCCCAGTCTATGTTTGGGTAGTTGAAGTCTCCCAATATGATGGTATTTGGAGAGACATTTATACCCTCCAGTGTCTTCAGGAAGGCTGTGTGGGGTTCCTGAGTTTGAGAGGGTGGTCTGTAGCATGCTACAAACTGTAAGGCAGTTTTGCCTATGGTTAGTTGCACCTGGATGGTCTCCGATGCTTCGTGCGTTGCCACTAACCTGGAGGTGTGGGTATCTTTGATGAATATGGATACTCCCCCTCCTTTTGTGGTTCGGTCCAAGTTTTGGGGCCGGAAAGCATGATATGAGGTAAACCTGATAGTGCTGGGGTGCTCTCAGGAGCCTTGAACCAGGTTTCAGTCACTGCACAGACATCAATGTTCTCCATACTGAGGAGGGCTTCGAGGGCATGCATCTTGAGGTTTAGACTTCTGGCATTGAGCAGCATTACCCTTAGTTTTTTTCCACTTGTGTTTTCTAGGGAGGTAGGTTTGTCATTTGAGCCTTGCCTAAAAAAGGCACTATGGGGGTGCCAAGAGCCATGGCCAATATCCGGAAGCCCAGGGGTGACAGGTGCAAGCCGTCCCTTGCGAAGCAGCGTGGCTTGTCAAGCATGTCATCCCAAGCAGACAGACATTGGATCCCCTTAGAATGACACCAGTACATAAGCCAATTGTTAATACTGATGATTTTGTCTTTGTACTGTGGCATCATTCTTGGTGAGGGTAAGATGCTGCTCAGGGTCAGGGTCAGGGTCATACCGGCCTGGGCTGCATAATCAGAGAGCTCCTCTATGTCTCTTTTCATGTAGTCCAGGGAGGTACGCCTCAGGTCGTTCACACCGGCATGTACAATGACTGAGTCATATTTGTACTTGCTGTGGAGTGCCTGAGTGTTTGTGTTATGTGGCGGATTCTAGCTCCTGACAGGCAGCTTACTGTGACCTTTTCCTTGTTCAGTCTGGTGAGCGGGACATCAGTGTGTCTGACTATGGAGTCACCTATTACAAGTGTGTCTGGCATGTTTTTTGGCCTTAAGGACTGTGACTGTTTAGCACACTGACTTTGTGAACTATGTGTTGCATGTGCTATGTCTTGAGGTGGTGGTTGCTTGGGTGTCTGCTTTGGAGGCCTCTGTTGTTTTGGTAGATTTTTAATCAGCTCCTCCGAGTATATTTTTGTATGTTTATGTGTTTGGTTTGCAGTTGTGATAGTTCTATGTGAGACTGGGTTTGTGGTGTGCGTGGTTACCTTCTCCTCCTGACTGGTCTTGCCAGTACTGAATTGAGAGAGCTCAGCCTCCAGTTTGGCTATGTAGTTGCATCTCTCGCATATATTTGTATTTGTTGGGAGGAGGAGAGGGTTGTCTGTGTACATGAGGCAATTGTAACATTGTCTCAAGATTCCCAGATTCACCATATATCAGCACAGTTGGCAAAGGAAAGATTCAGTAAGCTTTGTAGTGAATGTGATAGTGCTGTACTTCTGTAATACCTATCATGAGATAGGCAGGTGTGTGATTCACAGTACTGGCACGTGTGGGTGTGTGTGTGTGTGTGTCCATATATGTCACGTATGGTTGGAAATACATCCCACATGTTTTCAGTCTCCTGAACACTGTTGTTGACACCAGTACAGAGTGAAGTGTAGAAAGAAAGGCATAGGCAGGTGGTTGAATCTCACACATGTATGTGTGTGACATAGGTATATATCTTTGTGAATGCCACAGTGTGTGTGTGTGTGTGTGTGTGTGTGTGTGTGTGTGTGTGTGTGTGTGTGTGTGTGTGTGTGTGTGTGTGTGGCTGTCCGGTCCCTGCAGTGAGGCTGTATTTTACCATAGTGAAATGTTGAAATGTTAATGTCCCCTCCCCCATCCACTCAATGCAATCTAGTATCCATGTTGATATCATCAATCTTAGATGGGCATTCTAACCACCTGTTAACATGTACACCCTGGGGTGTGACCTGTTGTTACATGGCCTACTGATGGACCCCCCTACCCACATATACTCACTGAACTGTAGTATCTGTGTCGATGTCCTCAATTTTAGGCCATTCTGACTACCTGTACATGTGTAATCTCTGTGGCGCATCTTGCAATTGCGTAGTACTATAATGATGATATGCACATAGGCAAGGGTTCTCATCTGAACACTGGCAACTGTGTGTGTCAGAGTGTGTGTTACTGTGTCTGTGAATCCCTGAGTGTGTGGGTGTGTCTGTGTTTGCATGCTGTCATGGCAGTGAGTATTACTGCTTCCCAATGAGAAGCCACTATTTACACTGGCCTTTACCCTTGTCATCCACCATACCACTCTTTTACCTCCTCCCCGCTCCAGGTAACTATACCTGTAATGTCACCCACTATGGATGTGATGGCTCTGAACACAGTAGCTTATTACACAGCTATCATGCTCTTGGATCATTAGAACAGTAAGCATAATTGAAACATGGGAGAATATAACTAGAATGTCGAAGCTACAAAGTGCATGCAGGTATTGTCATACTGACCTGTGGGTAGTCAACATGTACATATGGGACACTAACCGCAAACGCCGACATCCCCCGGCACATGCAACTACACCTGAAAGAGGAAGGCAGAACATCAAGAACAACATGCTGTTAGTGTTGTTACACATGATACATACTGTCAAACATACAAAATGCATTCTAAAACTATAATACATGGTATGTCTGCTGCCTGTCAACACTACCTAACAATATTAATCTAAAATTGTCTACCTAGTATGTTCACCCTGTGCATCAGACCATATGAGCATGTCCCTGCACCAATGGTGTGGATGACAGGGCTGTGGCACAGGCACCATCATATGCACAGGGTGATAATGTTTGCCAGAGGCCTAGGCTGTGCCATTGGATGACATCATGTGTGTGTGTTAGTGCCTGTGATATCATTGGGCGTGTGTGGATGTTTTGCGTGTGTGTGTTGAGGTGCCCTACATTTGTTTCCAGTGTGTGTGTGTGTGTGTGTGTGTGTGTGTGTGTGTGTGTGTGTGTGAATGCATGCACACAGGTCTGGCATGTGGCTGGCCTACACAGGAGTATTATTGACAGCTGCAGACTGTACAAGGCAGATTTCATAGTTCATAGTGTCCGGCCATGGCCATGTGACCTGCGCCTGCTGGGGTTACACGGGCACTACCAGGCAGATGACCTGATTGGGTACTGTCTGATGTCACATGCCCACTGGAATCGTGTCCCTGTTGGGACTGTCCAGGACCATGTGCACATGGCCTGCTGTGTCCTGGTGTGGAATGCACAGCACCAGCTGCACTGCTGCTACCGGCACTATGGGAGCCGGCATGTGCAGTAGCATGTTCATGTAGTCCTTCAACAGGTGATGTAGTTGACCTACATCCACGTGCCCGATGCCTCACTCCCATCAGATGTTCCAGCCCAGACATTCCACGCTCGAGGGTTAACATGCCACGGTCAAGGACTCCTACCATGTCACCCAATTATCTATCCAAAACATTTGCAAGATGATGATGAGCATTTGCAAGTGCCTGGATGTTGTCAGTTAATGAATGGACAGCAGCCCTCTGAAGCCTCAGACCTTCTCTGTTGTGCCATTCAGCACGTGCCTGTGCCTCCATTACAGCCTGAAACATGCGTCTGGTGACTCCAGCTGATGTGCTTTGTCTCGCAGGGTCATGCTGGCCAGTGGTCCTCCTACGAGCAGCGCTGGGCACATGCCTGTGTGGGACATCACCAGTCAGTTGACTGGGATCATGGTGTGCAGGCACACCTTCCATAGTCTCCACACTTCCCTGTTCCATGCTACCACCCTCCAACTGTCCTTCCTCTATGGCCAGTGGTGATGGGGTATGTGTAGGCAGGGGAATTGTGTGCGAGGATGAGGGGGATACAGGTGGAATGGCAACCAATGGCACAGATTCAGCCTCTGACAACCCTGCCTGTGCCTCAATCATACTATTATCATCACTGCTAGAGTCTGTGGGGGCACTAACATTAGGTGGACCGCAAGAGGGCAATGCACCTACATCAACACCTGTGAGGGGAAGACAAGAACTGTACATTAGAAGTTATACCAGCCACAGCCACACACACAGGCACACACACACACACACACACACACACACACACACACACACACACACACACACACACACACACACACACACACACACACACACACACACACACACACACACACACACACACACACACACACACACATGCTACATGCAGGTGATATGGCAGATGGCATTCGGTTTAGACAATTATAGTGGTAGTTATCATACATCCCTGAGTTGCACACAACAGCATGCATGTGTTATAGCAGATGGCATGCACCTTACACAATTATAGTGGTGGTTAGCATACATACCTGTATTGCACCATTTGTGTTAGTAGCCTATGCCCCATACCTGCAACGCAATGCATGCACTTTGCACTGTTGCACCACACTGCCATGGTGTGTGTAACATATACCACATGTTAACAAACCATTGCTGAGCTTTGTACATCTGCCACTGATGCTTTGTGTTGGCCACCACCCCTATGTGTGAGGACATGAGCAGAAGGGTATGTCAACTGCATACTGTGTTTGCCTGAGCCCTAGCTTGCATATCTCCCCTAAAGCAGTGCATGTCTGTTCAACATTATTCCGCCTACCCCTGAGCTGAATCTAGACATTGAGCATATGGCTGTACACACATGTTTGACATGGCTGTCCCTACTTTGCAATGGTGCCACAGACCAGCACAGGTTTACAGTACACTGGTCTGCTGTGTGGCGTATGACCTTGCCAATCACATGTGGTATGACATGTCTTCTGCTGACATGTTGAATGACATGCAAACATGTGTAACACAATGGTGTCCTTTCCCATCTACAGTACGGTAATGGTGTCCCAATGCAGGGACATGTTATGCTAACATGGGCCTTCAGCTGATGCAATGTTGTCTGTCCACCCTACAAATATACAGTGACATACTGCATATTGAGCTGATGTGCATAGCCATTGCAGGGCATCATGTGGCATCACAATTGCTATACAGTGTGAGCTACTGACACAGTTCATAGTCATGACTATGTTCACATACAATACATATCTAATGTGGAATGTAACCCACGTCACTGAAGTGTGTACACACTAAACCCTAATGTGGAATGTGTGACACAGGTCACAGAAGGGTATATGGATGACACCCCTGCACATCTGCAACCATATTACTGATGTCTGGCAACTATGCCCAAACATGGCTAACTTAGCAGTACTCTATGTCCTACATGCCATCTGTGTACCTCACACACACGAGGAGCAGGCATGACAGTGATGTCTGACACCAGCAAGGTGAATGTACTGTATCTGTGGCCTTATGTGGTTGTTTGTGTATGCTGTGCAACACATGTATGTATTTGGATACTGTATAGGTGAATGTTTCATGTCCTGACACACTCAAGATGTTCAAGACATGTTATGCAGTGGTTTCATGTTATGCCTACACAAGCTGTACATGGGCCTGTATGATTTTTAGTGTTTCACATCTGCAATATCGCCATTACACAAAGTCCATAGTTGTATTGTGTCGAGCCAATGTACAACAGGGTGTGCACACATGTACATCACTTCTACTGTGTGTGTTGCTTCATGTCTCTGGCCATCCTCCATGGCCATGTGTACACATGTTCTGTCCAATGGTTGTGATAGACATCTTATTTCACATGTCAGTGTTATCCCATAAGACATACACCCATAGATGTCATATGCTCAACTGAGAACAGGGTTATGCAGACAAAGGGTGGTTTGTATGGGATGTGAGACATCATGTTTTGCAGGATAGTTGAGCAGTGTTGCAGTCATCCCACTACATGTCATGGACATGTCAGATAGCACATGACATTGTGTGACATTCATAACAAGGTTATAATCCACAAGGGTGTATCCTGTGGGCTGGTCATACTCCAGCTCCAACACATTTAGAGTGTGTGCACACATATGCTCTCTGTACAGTACTGTTCATATTCCCAACATGTGTAATGCTGACATGTAGTACCTGTCCCTACAGTGAAACACACCTCCACCATTGTATTCACAGCTGTCCACACATCTGGCAATGACAGTTTGGAAGGTTTAGTGTAGGTGTTTCATATAGTCTTCAATTGTTTCACATGGGCAACCACTGTGATGCATTACAGGTCTGACCAGTGTCTATTAACAGGACCACCATACATTATGTGTACGTGTGTTATGGCAGATAGCATGCAATTAATATGACCTGTGTATTATCAAGCCTGGTAAATAAGAACAATCTTACCTGACACAGGCCGCCGTCACTGCAAAATGCCAGAGGTACCTAAACAGGAGTGTCACAGCAGTAAGATCATTATCCACACCTGTGTGATAGCTACAGGGTGCAATGTCAATGTTAGCACATAAGCCAGTACAATACACTATACTATGGAGTATGCACATTTGTGCATACATAGAGTAGCAGACAATAGTATGTGCATGTGTGCATACATGCCTTGCATATGATGTTACATTACATATTGTATGATTACACATGTAACTATGTGAAATATAGTTGTGTTATATGTGCAGTACTGACTTACCAGGCAACTCCAGGCTTGGTGGTCGAGAGATACTCACCTCCACAATACCAGCTAAAGCTTGTGGATGGAGGTCTGCAGGTGTTACCAGGTTGGCCAGTAGATCTTCTGTATGTGTGAGTGGGGCTGGGTGAGTGACCCCCCCCACCTGTTGCACCTTGTTCTCTGGTGATTGAATTAGCACGCTGTTTTGCCCATCTTATGAGGTCACTGCAGTGTCGATGCACCCGCTGATAGGAGCGATTGTGACTGCCAACATCATTTACCCTCCTGCGGAGTTTTTCCGACATGGCATCCCGCTGCTGTGCATCCTGTAGCACATGGCTGAAGAGTGTTGTATGAAGAGTGTTGTATGATTGTCAAAGATGTATGGGACGAGGACCTCATCCTCCAAGCAGCTGTATGCTGGCAGCCTGCTATGTGGCATACCTGGAAGACATAATGATGGAGACAGGTCACAGTAACTCACAGAGAAGTACAGAAGTACAGCTGAACATATGTGTGTATCATATTTATTAAGATTACAAATAAGTCTTTGCAAATCCACATGACACTAACACCACTGACATGTATAAGTCACACACATTTGAAACTTACTGGTGATGTGATGTTATCACCATATATGTGTGTGTCATGTGATGACATTGCTTATACTCCATGTGGATGTTGTCTTGACGTGGGCATGTCTGTTTGCCTGTACTGGTATCTTTACCTATCAGCACATGCCTGGATGTGTTCACATTAATGCAATCAACCTTAATGCTGTGTATTTGTCACATATATAGTCATACATAGCCATTAGGGACATGACCTGTAACCCTGCAAACTTGCAAGCATGTATGCATTTTGCCTTATACATCTACATGGCACTGTACAGCTGTGTAGCATCCTGCCATGTATTGCCTGTGTTGCACATGTGTAACACCTGGGACAATAGCTAGCCTGATGGTATTTGCAGGGTTGGATATCAACTATAGCATGTATGGTCATAGTGATCTAGTAGGCTATATGCCCTGGGCCATTTATGAGCCTAAGCAGACAGGTTACTTAGCTATAGGAAACAGACAGATAAGTCTCAGTGGCCAGTTCAAACAGTGCCACAGAACTGATCCACAGGGTTACTGATATATTTGGCATGCGGTCATCACACCATGTCACAGAGAGGGGTGCTGTGCAGCTTCGCTGGACAGGGATGCATAGTATGGCAAGAGAATGTTAAGTGTATGGGACAGAGCTCTGTCAGGCATGTTGTGATCCTTGTACTAGAAAGGTGGATGTCCATGACGTATGTGTTTATTTGGGATCAGGATGTGTTAAGTGTCTCATGTCCAAAATCTCTGGGTTGGACATGGCTTTATTCAGGGTAGGATGCATGGTACATAGTGCATCTAGGGATTGGAAAGGGCAGTGTAGGCCATCTACACATGGGCAATAACCCTTAAAGGAAATATGTGATGTATTATGGGTCACATGAGTGTTGAGTATGGCTGAGCAATTATCTCTATATTCCTGGATGGCACCCTGTCATGATTAGGGGTGCCACATATGACTACCTGACTGGTGTGGTGAAGTAACTATCAAACAAAAGACTACTGTCCAGCTGCATCCCATACACACATAGTTGCCATTATGTTGACCGCTGCCTAGGTGGTAGTTCATGGGTACAGGATTTTTAACATAGGGGATGACAATGCAATACTTAGCTGTCAGATTGTGGCCATACGTCACACATCACACATCTGACACACAAAGGCCCTTCTGTAGAACACAGCACACATTGTGTCAACTATTGCTCCTAGTTCATAGTCATTTGCAAACATCAATAGGCTGATGCCTTCTGTGTTAGTCTGTGTGGTATAGATAACAAAGAAGGGGAGTACCAGGAATGAACCCTATATTACTGTGGCTGGCACTGGTTTGATGTGCGTGTATTAGTCAGACACCTTCTGTAGCATTGGTTCTGCCAGCAGTTCAGTTGCCAACCACTCATGTGACACAGGAATATACACCTAGTTTACTTAGTGTAGCTGGAACACAGTATGGGTGATGGTGTCCTACGACCTGGCAAGATCATGATATGCAGTGTGAATCAACCCTACTGTCATCTACATCTGTACTGAGTACATCAAATACATTGATCACGGTTCGTGGCCTTACAGACCAGACCCAGCAGGGTAGTTGTGCACTATTTCCCATTATCAATGGTGTCTCTCCCTTTGTGGGGTGTGATAACTGTTGCTGTGCACCATTCAGTGTGTACACAGCCTGACATGGAGCTATGATTGAACATGATGTTTATGTGGATAGCTGATTGTTCTTACATTTGTGTAGGGTACATCCTGGGATGTTGACAGGTCCCATGAAAGCTGTATGTATGGCTTTAGAGAGTGTAGCTTGTACCTGCATAGTTGTTAATACAGGGGCCCTGTAGTATACATGGATATATTGCTAAGTGTACCTGTTGGGGAGGTGGGAGTGGGTTTAGGTTTTCCAAGATGCTATCTGGATGAACAGGTGCTATTTCTGTAGGTGCAGTACTTCCCATGCCATAGTGCTGTGCAGCACGGCAGGTCTTGTCGTTGCCATTACGGTTAATGACACAACTATAGAATGCTCTGTGCTTGGCCTCATAATATGTGGCTGATTAGTTTCACAGTAGCTTTGTGTGGTTTTATATGGTGTATCTGCATCTTACTGAGGCTGACCAGGGATCACCTACACTCATGTGTGTTCACTCTTGCAACAGTTACTACCTTCTGTGGTACAGTTTAAAGCATGGTACCACCAGTTTGCCTTCTTGTTTGTGTTTTGTTGAATCCTGGTTCTATTTCAATGGCACAATCACTGCACGTATGTGACTGCTTAAGGTTCATTTGTGTAGGATTCAGCATTTGCACATGCATTGTCCATCTGCATGGGTGCCATGACAGTCACCACTGTGCTTTTAGGAAACATAACATTGGCATTGCAGACTGACTATATATAGCATACTGTTAGCCCTGTTTGTGTGACTACTGTGATCCAGGTCATTGGGGTTGATGGAATCCAACATGCATTGAGCGCAGGTGTTGGTACATGAGTAGTCTTCCCAGTTCATAATGGAATAGTTGAGTGTAGCCATTATTATGGTTTTCTGTCTCAGACCTAATCTTCCCCATTACAGCACATTATGACAGTTGGGAAATCTGTGGCATGGTGGGGTGATCTGTCGCAAGGTGCAATTTGAATTCCACTTTGGCACAAGGTAGTTGCTCAGCATAATGCATCTGAAGTTATGCAAGTGCAACTAGCGTGGGGGTTTACATATCCTTCAGGAATATGGACACACCTGCAGCCTGTGTGTTCCAATAAAGGATAATGGGCAAGAGGTGAGGTATGTGTTATAACATGGTCATGCAGGTGTGCTCTCCGGAGCATTGAAACTTGTCTCAGCCACTGCACAGATATTTTCTCCATGTTAAGGATTGACAAATGTGTGTCCATATAGTATTTCTGACATGTATCATTGTGTAGCGAGACCCGCAGTTTATTGCTTGGCTGTCCCTGTAACAGCAGTGGACCTTCACTTGAACTGTGCATGATGAAGGCACTATAGGGGAAGCATGAGCCCTAAGCAGTATCCAGATTCCCAGGGGTGACAGGTGTAGGCCTTGTGTGGCAAAACATCATGGTCTGTCAACCATGTTATCCCAGGCAAACAGATACTGGATACCCTTTGACTTGCACCACTACACTAGACAATTGTGGAATACAATACTTTTGTCCCTGTACTGCAGTATCCTTCTGGCCAATGGCAGAATGCTACCCAGGCCTTGGGACATACCTGCATGGGCTACAAGACCTGACAGATCCTACATGTGTTTCCATGCAGTCCAGGCTACTGCATCACAGGTCCTGTACAACAACATGGAATATGCCAGAGCCATGTGTATAGTTCAAAAGGTGGTCTGAGTGTATGGGTATGTGGCTAATCATGGCAGACAGGCAGTAGACAGTATGCATGCCCTCGTATAAGTTGGTGTGTAACATAGTGCTAGAGTTTGCATTCACAAATGAATACTGTTGGGCATGTTTCCAGCCATGTGTTCTGAGGTGTGGCGCAGTTATGCAAACTATGTCATACAGTTTTTGTATATCGATGTCTG
Source organism: Protopterus annectens (assembly GCF_019279795.1). Lineage (NCBI taxonomy): Eukaryota > Metazoa > Chordata > Ceratodontiformes > Protopteridae > Protopterus > Protopterus annectens. The sequence continues at coordinate 456,310,724 of NC_056744.1, read as the reverse complement.
TCTCTTCCAGCTTGGGAGGTCACTTGTTTGGCCAGATACTTAGAAGCATCTGTGAATGTGTGTGATGTCTGGTACTGTGTGTGGCTGTCCTTACTGTGTTCTGATAAGGGTATGTGTTGGTTGTGATGATGAGATGCATGTGTTAACCTACACCTCATGATTGTCCAGTCCAGTCATGGCTGTAGACTGGGCTGCCTTCCAGCTTATCCCTGTAGCTGCATCCCAAACAATGTGTAGGGTGTGGTGTTAGGTGGGTTTGGCAGTGTACATGGCATAGAGATTACATTCCTCCAGGATGGCCACATACACAAAGCTGACATTAGTAAACACCAGTAGCTGACTAGTGGACATGCCTGTATGAGCATTCAGTACTACAAGTACCAAGTACTGTATTTAGTTTACTTATTGCTTATGAAGATGTTTAGACAGCAATGCTCACATAAATATTTGTGTTATGG